>NC_137870.1:16483329-16558329 GCF_963924005.1 Protomyctophum bolini | reverse complement strand
GTTAAGGTTAAGGTTAGGTTTAGGTATAGTTTTACTGAGGATAGGTTTAGGTTACTGGGTTAAGGACTTCAGTGTTTTGTACCATACTACAATTGTATGTACAGAACAAAGAATGTTTGCTTTTGCCATCTTTGTTGAAGAAGAGTCTGGGCGATTATGTAACTATGTTTTAGTTTCTTTTATGCCAGTATACATTTTTAGGCATAGGTTTACTGAGATTAGGTTTAGGCTGTCAATCACAGTGACCGGTCAATCGCAACGCGTACTTGCAC
This sequence comes from Protomyctophum bolini, assembly GCF_963924005.1. Classification (NCBI taxonomy): domain Eukaryota; kingdom Metazoa; phylum Chordata; class Actinopteri; order Myctophiformes; family Myctophidae; genus Protomyctophum; species Protomyctophum bolini. Next base: position 16,558,057 of record NC_137870.1, on the reverse strand, counting down.
AACCTGTGTAGGCTTTGGAATGACGTGTAACTTAGCTAGAATCGGTCAATTACTTTCACTTCCCGATGCTGAAACCCTGGTCCATGCGTTCAAGAATAGATTACTGTAATGTTCTCCTCTCCGGTTTACCATCAACACCAACAAATGGTCTTCGACTAGTCCCAAATGCTCACAGGCAGTTCTCCAACCTAAAGAGTCACATGCTTCTGTTCTGTCGTGATCACACACAGGCAGTGATGGAGTTCTCCAACCTAAAGAGTCACATGCTTCTGTTCTGTCGTGGTCACACACAGGCAGTGATGGAGTTCTCCAACCTAAAGAGTCACATGCTTCTGTTCTGTCGTGGTCACTCACAGGCAGTGATGGAGTTCTCCAAACTAGAGTCACACTCACATGCTTCTGTTCTGTCGTGGTCACTCACAGGCAGTGATGGAGTTCTCCAAACTAGAGTCACACTCACATGCTTCTGTTCTGTCGTGGTCACGCACAGGCAGTGATGGAGTTCTCCAACCCAGAGTCACATACTTCTGTTCTGTCGTGGTCACTCACAGGCTGTGATGGAGTTCCGTCACCCAGACGGCCGCTTGGTAGCCGTGGTGATGCCAGAGCGCAGCCTCCTGGTGATGAAGGGAGAGAGCCGATACCTCTGGACCCACGGGTGAGACGGGGAGCTGTGGGACTGGGTGAGAGGGAGCTGTGGGACTGGGTGGGTGAGACAGGGAGCTGTGGGACTGGGTGGGTGAGACAGGGAGCTGTGGGACTGGGTGGGTGAGACAGGGAGCTGTGGGACTGGGTGGGTGAGACAGGAGTGGGACTGGGTGAGACAGGGAGCTGTGGGACTGGGTGGGTGAGACAGGGAGCTGTGGGACTGGGTGGGTGAGACAGGAGTGGGACTGGGTGAGACAGGGAGCTGTGGGACTGGGTGGGTGAGACCGAAGTGGGACTGGGTGAGACAGGGAGCTGTGGGACTGGGTGGGTGAGACCGGGAGCTGTGGGACTGGGTGGGTGAGACCGGAGTGGGACTGGGTGAGACAGGGAGCTGTGGGACTGGGTGGGTGAGACCGGGAGCTGTGGGACTGGGTGGGTGAGACCGGGAGCTGTGGGACTGGGTGGGTGAGACCGGGAGCTGTGGGACTGGGTGGGTGAGACAGGAGTGGGACTGGGTGAGACAGGGAGCTGTGGGACTGGGTGGGTGAGACCAGGAGCTGTGGGACTGGGTGGGTGAGACAGGAGTGGGACTGGGTGAGACAGGGAGCTGTGGGACTGGGTGGGTGAGACCGGGAGCTGTGGGACTGGGTGGGTGAGACAGGAGTGGGACTGGGTGAGACAGGGAGCTGTGGGACTGGGTGGGTGAGACCGGGAGCTGTGGGACTGGGTGGGTGAGACCGGGAGCTGTGGGACTGGGTGGGTGAGACAGGAGTGGGACTGGGTGAGACAGGGAGCTGTGGGACTGGGTGGGTGAGACCGGGAGCTGTGGGACTGGGTGGGTGAGACAGGAGTGGGACTGGGTGAGACAGGGAGCTGTGGGACTGGGTGGGTGAGACCGGGAGCTGTGGGACTGGGTAAGGTAAGAACGGAAGATTATGCCTCCCGGTTTTGTGGCGTAATGGAAGGTGGGGCTTTTCAGAAGAATTCCCCGGCAAAAGAAAGTGTTCATTAAAATCAGTCTAGTAGATGTTATATGGAGATAAGAGGTTTCGGCCCCGCAGCAGCGATATAATATATGGGTCCATAACACAAATGATTTTTACTTTGTACCCATGTGTTTATCATGCATATCGGTTGTTTTCATCCTTAATTACAATCGATTTAGTAGATGTGTTTACATCTGCAGAATTACCCCCAGGAAATTTGACATGGTGCCGGCCTCCGACCCCCAATCCATGACTGACCTCAGTAACCATGGCAACTTGACACTGAGCAAGAGGGGCGTTCGGACGTCTTTCACCTTTCGAAAGATCAGACACGCACCGTGTCGATGTGGTACGTTTTGATATTCCTTCCACGTACTCTGTGTGTGTGTACTTTAATGTTCTATTATTGTAAGGTATAATAAGTATATAGTAGAACTTGAGGCATGGGAAAAATGTAAATGTCACAAATTGAAATGACATGTTTCCTTTTTATGTTTAAACATATTTGTCCTACAGTTAGGAAAAGTATCGAGTTAGGTTCAGGCATTTTGAATCATGTTAGGTTTAAGGGTTGGGGTTTTTCAGACCATGGACCCCTTAGCTGAGAGGGAGATTTACCAGGGACCCCCACAACATTGAACAACAACAAAATTAAGATGAAACCTTTTCATAGATTTAATAGATAGCTTCATAGACTTGTTTGACTGCACTATCATCAGTGTTTTAACCACATTTAACTACTTAAACCCTCAAAAGTAGCAGATCTACAAGCTCAAAACAAGCATTTCGAGCTTGTGCTACCATTGGTACTTTTGTGTGTGTAGTATGATCAAGTAGGGCATTCATTTACGAGAAAACACAAAAGGTTAGATTAGAATAACGTTTCTGAAAAGAGGTTTTTGACTGATACATACGTAATACGTAATGATACATCGTCCAAACAAACCGATATATCAGTCAGAATTGTCTTTCCCTCTTCCTCGCCAGCCTTTCCCTCGGCATGCGACAGCCAGGGTGTCGCTCCCCCCTCTCTTCCACGTAGTGGCGGCGATGCAGAGCGCCTGGAGGAGCGCTATGTGCACCGCGTCTACGATGCCATTGCCTCGCACTTCAGTGGCACCCGCCACTCCCCCTGGCCCCGCGTCTGCCACTTCCTGCTCTCGCTGGCGCCCGGCGCCATGCTGGCCGACGTGGGCTGTGGCAATGGGAAGTACCTAGCCGTCAACCCGGAAGTCGTGGCGGTGAGTAAACAGCGGCCCGCATGTAAGATATCCTCCGCACAAGGACTCTACAGTATTTGTTTTGGTGGGGTATTTCCTTGGTTTTGAATTAAACTCGGAGTTGCAGTTCTAATAGAAGGAGCTACCAGAGTTGTCGTCAAAAACAACTAAAATGTGTACGTGCGTGCGTGTTTGAGTCTGTTTTTCACCTTACATTGGAGTTATTCTGAAGCTCAATTTTCAAACGTGTGTGTAGAGAGATAGATACCTTTATTATCCTGCAGGGGAAAATCAGGTGTGTGTGTGTGTGTGTGTGTGTGTGTTTGTGTGTGTGTTACAGGTGGGCTGTGACCGTAGCAGTGCGTTGGTGCAGATCTGTGCACAGAGAGGCTACCAGGCGTTGGTCTCTGACGCACTCAGTGTCCCACTGAGAGCAGCCTCCTGTGACGCCTGTATATCTATAGCTGTTATACACCACTTCTCTACACAGGTACACACACACACACACACACACACACACACACGCATTACTATGCTTGTGACGACCACATGTTCACCACAAGTATAGTAGAATTTGATGTTGTGACGACCATTTCCTCTTCAGGCTCATGGCAAAAAATGCCACAAAATGATAAAAATGGCAATTATAAAATTGCCGCCCTAAAATGTTGATGCCCTCCCATGTAAAGTCAAGTGTGTGTGTGTGTGTGTGTGTGTGTGTGTGTGTGTGTGTGTGTGTGTGTGTGTGTTTATTTTTTTTTGAGTGGTGCAACCACTCCTACAATCAGCAATGTCCATGTACCTACCTGTGTGTGTGTGTACCTGTGCACATGAGCCTGAGTATGTTACTAATTTATACCAGTAGGGGGCGCCAGAAACAGAGGGAGGGGTAGTGCTGTGTCTCTAATGAGAGAGAGAGAGAGAGAGAGAGAGAGAGAGGGGGGGGGGGGGGGGGGGGAATTGCACCACTCAGTTCACACGTGTGTGATTTTTTCTTTTTTTACAGGAGCGCCGTTTATCAGCAGTGAGGGAGCTGGTCAGACTTCTCAGACCGGGAGGCCAGGCTCTCATCTACGTGTGGGCCCTGGAACAGGAGCACAACAAGCAGAGGTCCAAGTACCTCAAGGACAACAAGGAGAATGCTGGGAACTGTAGTCTCACGGCAGATGGTTCTCATCATGGCGGTCAAGTCCCCGACGGAAAGCTGAGCGTTCACACGAACCGCACAGCCTTCAACTCTCAGGTGGGGCTGTAACTATTGTTCTCTTCTTACCGATTATTCTGTTGATTACATCAACAAATCAATAAACCATGTAGGCTTTAATTTGATACTTTGGTACAGCGTATATCGATTCGAACACCCCGCCTGCCTCTGATTGGCCTACACTACACTGGACACTACAGAATAGAGCGCCGCAGTCCCCGCCCCCTTTCAGAAAAGCGAGTGGCCCAGGAAGTGGAAGCCCCATGCATTCTCCCATCGGCACTTTTAATATAATTTATTTAAAGACGGTTACGCCGCGGACAAAGCCAATTCGGATCGTGACGAATCATGACAATGAACACAATATTTTGGGACGATCAAATCATTAGAAAGAAGAAAAGAAAGTCAGGAGACAACACTATTTGTTTTATTTTTCGTCTTATAAATGATTTGATCGGCCCAAAATATTGTGTTCATTGTCATGATTCGTCACGATCCGAATTGGCTTTGTCCGCGGCGTAACCGTCTTTAAATAAATTATATTAATAGTGCCGATGGGAGAATGCATGGGGCTTCCACTTCCTGGGCCACTCGCTTTTCTGAAAGGGGGCGGGACTGCGGCGCTCTATACCACTGGTCTCACCAGACTGTCCTCCGTCCGAGGTGGGAAATAAGTACAAGAGAATGACAGCTTGACAGTAACTTGTAACTTTTATTTTTGTAGAAGAGGCAAACTAATATTGTTTATGCCGTTTGCTTTGATTGAATGATTGGTTGAACACGTATTTGTATGATTTGTGTGTTCTAAATTAAAGTGTTAGTGTTGATTATCGTGTATTTATCTAATTATAGTAAACTAATACTATTATACTAAAAAAGATAAAGATCAAGGGAAAAGAGACATTGTTACAGTACAATAATGTTTCAAGTTTACACTGTAGACATGTAAAATAAACGGCATAAACAATATATTAGTTTGCCTCTTCTACAAAACATAAAAGTTACTGTCGCACGTTCCAAGCTGTCATTCTCTTGTATTATATCGTATCGTACTTGTATTATTTATTTATTTCCCAACACAGAGTAACCTCTTGGCATACTATCCAGCATATAGCTATCCACCTTGGAGGGAAGGTTGGCAGTGTCGGTAGGCCAATCAGAGGCAGGCGAGGCGTTACCATGTCTATGCTCAGATGTAGAATATAGATATACGCTTTGGTGCACAATGGTGTTGTGCAAAGATAGGGAAAGTATGCTATCTACAAGTAGCCCGTAGATCGTATATTTTTTTGTTTTGTGTAACGCTTCGCAATAACACAACCAAAATACGGATTATCCTTATGTCACTCAGCCATAATACATGCTTATCATAACCATGTAATGAGTTCCCAGTGCAGCTATGCCCTAATATGGAGTTAGTAACCTCACATCCGTCAGCTCCATATATGGAGCTCTAGAACAATCACTACCATATGAAGTTTAGAGTGATATTTGCGACAAAATCTATTGATTTATAAATATTTGTTTTTTCATTTAAATCAATGACTTTTCAAATAACTGTTGTACGTGTATTCCCAGGATCTCCTCGTTCCCTGGCACCTGAAAGACGGGAAAAAAGGAGGACCGGGACAGAACGGAGAGCAGGGTACAAGAATAGCCGGGTCCAAACGGACTAATAATTCTCATAATTCTTCTACCGAAGGCCACTGGGCTTCTGGTCTGGACTCAGAAGAACCCAGTCCGGGGGAATCTGGTCCGGACTCGAACTCGACTCCCTTCTCGGTGGTGGATTCTAAGTGTGACAAGCCCGGCCCAGGAGGTGCGGAGGACTCCGGCCCGGCTCCTGCGGTGTTCCACCGCTATTATCATGTGTTCCAGCAAGGGGAGCTAGAGGAACTGTGTGGAGGAGTGGCTGGTGTTCAGATACACACCAGCTACCATGACCAGGGCAACTGGTGTGTCATCCTGGAGAAACGCTGAACCGGGGGAATTCTCATGAAAAAATATCGTAGTAGCAGATCTACAAGCTCAAAACGCGATAGATCTGCTACTTTTGTCGTGTGACCATGTAGTATGATCAAGTTGGACGTTAATCTCTGATTATTTTCCCAGACTGTGTTTTTGGTCAAAACAAGCTTTTTTCCACTGCCCCTAACTCATGAACCAACGGTCGCAGTTGATTTTATTTTTTATTCCAGGTGAGAGACTTTCCTCTGCCTCCCATATTTGCCTTTACATGGTGGACACATCACACGTGCCGTGTCTCGTCAAAAAAAGGTAAAAACACTGGCACTGGTGAACGAAAAACACAAAAAGTTAGAATATGGAGATAAGAGGTTTCTGCCCGACAGCAGCGATATGCTACCAGATTGCTGGTTGGGACACAGAGTCCATCACCACACATCCACAGACACACATAATTTAACTAAGCATTCTTTTCTCAACTCCAACCATCTGGTGTGGAAAAATGCTGCTTTGAATCTGAAAATGAGATATTTTGTCTCACTTTCCCCACATCGAGACAAGTCCATTAATGTGACTTAATGATTAGTAGAAATGAAAAGAAAATTGAGAAACTGCAGGCTCCCTTCAAATAAACATAATTTTTCTAAGTACAGTTTTTTTTTGTGCTTTTCCTTCAAGTCTCCTCCTGGCAGTGTCTTAAGACACTGGTTGATGTTTTATATTGACAAAAACGCATATATATATATATATATATATATATATATATATATATATATGTATATTATACATGGATACATCGATATTATTTATACATATCTGTCAAAATGATTTAAACATAAAATTGCTCGAGAGCTTATCATTTTGCAGACACAACTAGAATGGTTGTTGTACCTACAGGGAGTGACAGGCCACCGGTCAGGAGCCCGACTCCTACTGCCCCCAATCACTGTAAAGAAATAAAACAGTCATATAGGCCAAAAGAACATTCATTCAAGTTTTATTTATTCTCGAAATTACACTGGGTAATCAAACTCATTTTCAGTGTCGTCGAGTATACAATATCATATAAAAAATAATACATCAGAAGAGCAATAAAAGGTATACATGTGAATTACATAGGTTACAAATAAAAGGTGGTACATTTTAATGTAGTTTGCAGGTCATTCCATGTATTAGGGCCACAGAAGCCAAAAGCAGATCTACCAAGTTCAGAATTAACTTTTGGTACCTTGAATTTGGGGAAATGACTTGATCTGGTGTGCTAGGGTTCAGAGTCCCATTTCAGAAATGATGATGTATTTAGGACAATCTCCAAACATGGCTTTATACAAGAACAGGTGCCAATGCAGTTGTCGTCTCTCTGTCAGGGAGGACCATCCAACCTTGTTATACAAGTACCATAGCTATCACCTTGTTTTAAGATACAATGGTGAGTACCATAGCTATCACCTTGTTTTAAGATACAATGGTGAGTACCATAGCTATCACCTTGTTTTAAGATACAATGGTGAGTACCATAGCTATCACCTGTACTAAATCGAATAGATGAGTGATAAACAGAGTCTAGGGATTTAAGAGTGGATGATGCTGCTGCATGTCTACAGATGTCCCCATAATAAGACAGACAGGAACACTGCCTCAACTACCCTCTTTCTGCTAATGACAGGAAAACAGGCTTTATTTCTATACAAATATCTAATTTTCTGTTGCAATTTACCAGCAAGGACCTCTACATGGTGTTTAAAAGTAAGTCTCATCAATCCAAATCTCTTTTGATATAAACTCCATTCATAAAAGATATGCGAATGTCATTATAAGAGATATTTTTGGCCCCGGAGAACAACATGATAAGATCATCTTGGAGGACGTTAAAAGAAAGTTGTAGGTTTTCCATTGCTACTTGTATAGAGTCTGCAGTACAATGAATAGAGGACAGCTAATCGGTAGAGTGACACTTGGTTTAAGTAATAGACAGGCGGGTCTCTACGTATCTTATAAAGGGGGACCAAGTTGTATGAAACGTCTCCTGTGTTCCACAAAGTAGATATCATATTGGATCTTTCTAGTCTCAATGAGGTCATCACTTCCACAGATCCACTGAAGGGTGCTTTGTCTCTTTCCAATGTCAAAGAATGAGACGCAGGGCTAAAAGTGAAGCAAAAGCAATCGCTTTCTGTTGATACAGACATGGTTCTACAACAAAAGAACGTAATGGGGTTGGAATTAAGCGCTTTATCGCAGATCAAAAACCTGATTCCAGGAAAAGGTTTAGCGACTGACATCTACAACACCACAGCAATGTGGTTCAAATCTGACTCTCAGCAGTAAATAGAACATAAATCCTAAGGGCTGATGGGCTGTTCTCTGGTATAGGAAGGCTCCTGGTAAACGAGCCCCGTGCCTTCCTCATCCCTCTGGAGAGACAGACTAGTCTGTGATAGGAGCATCACAACAGAAGCTACGGGATTCTGGCCACTGTTTGGTGGTTTATCTATTGATTGTGTTTATACAGACGTATGCGAGAGGAAGTGTGTGTGTGTGTGTGTGTGTGTGTGTCAGACTTATAGCATTTTATGTAGACAGAACTACAATAGAAATGTATGTAGACATAGCACTCTAAAGTATATATGCATAGCTTCATTATAGGCCTATAGATATTACACTGTTCTTAGCTTACGCATGTTTCATGATAACTAATGCAAATCGCTCTGGATTAAAGGACCACTTCACCACTTTTCAACCTATCTTCATAGGTCCTCACTAATAATCATGAAAAAAATGGCGCAATTTATTTCGGCCTGTGTCTCATAGGAGGGCTGTGGTCAGTTCCGAAACTGTCTTCCAGTGACATCTTAGATGGGGAATACAAGCTAATAGAGACAGCATGCTTTCTAGTCCTGAAAAGTTGCAATGCGAAAATGGAAGCCATTGTTCTCACGATAATGACATTTTTTGTAAACATTGTCTTGTTTAAAAAAATAATCGTGCCATTTTATAATTATTATTAGTGAGGACCTATTATATGAAGATAGTTTGAAAAGTGGTGAAGTGGTCCTTTAAGAGCGTCTGCTAAATGCCTAAATATCGTGTGTGTGTGTGTGTGTGTGTGTGTGTGTGTGTGTGTGTGTGCGTGTGCGTGCGTGCAATTGATTGATTGCAGCTGTTGCGACTACAGCAGCAGGTAGCTGCTTGACATTTGGATTTGGAAATATAATTAAAGGGTTCAAGATATTAGCCTATTGCTCCAGGCAAATGCTATTGATCAGGTTGACTGCCAATGCATTTCAAATGTTCAGCCCGCAAGTGTCAACACATCTTATTGAAACCATTTTCACAGTGTACCGGTGCTATCCCTGAAGACTGTGGTATGCTGCAAATATTGATTCTAAAGCTTGTGTGTTGTGAATATTTCATTTGCTGGTTAATTGTGTTTTTCTGTGTCAACACTAGAACCTAGCATCCCTTTTCTTTGGTGAACATTTGGGCAAAAACAGACAGCCTATATGGAGATGATGAGTGAAGGCTAGGTCCGAACCACGAGACGTGGACTCTCCTTTTTATCCAATGAAAGAAGAACTAATTGTTCAAGGTTTTTTATCATCCTTTAGGGTCATCCAAATAACATAGGCCTATTAAAATTGAATATTATATAAATTGTGGATTGTGGTAAAGTCAGGGGTTGAATGTTGGGGTACCATTGAAAACCTAAATAAGGCAATCAATTGCAAGCATTAGTTTTGCACGAAAAAAAAACACTCCTTCAGCTAAAAACGGCCATAGCTGTCTTCACAAATGTGATGAGGTCATCACATACATGGGCAAGTGGCTATGGCCGAATTTAGCCCAAGGACTGTTTTTCATTCAAAACATATTACATGCTACTTTAAAGCAAAATTGACATTTTTGTATTTGGTACCCTAACGTTCAACCCCTGAATTTTGATCCACAATTTATATAATACATTTTTGAGGGGCGCTAGCCCCTCCTACAGGTTTAATGTTTGTTTTTAGTTCAATGTTTGTTTTAAAAACGCCATTGACAATGAAGGGAAAATTACGTCATATTGTCCCTCATTACGTCATATTGTCTCTTTATTGTTAATGGCATTTAATGTTTGTTGGCACCGTTTGTTTTACAGCACCATTACATCACCTAATCAACATGAGTTAGACTTTAATATATTATATAATAATTATATTTAATATATTAGCGCCCCTCACTTCATACGGGTGTGATTTTTTATGTTAGACCTGAGGCCTACCATACCAGGCCTCAGGCGGTCTACCATTGCGTGGCACATCTATGCACGGAATGTCTATGTTCACAGGCTTCTGTGTGCGGCCTAGAGGGCATCAGCATGTGCGGCACTACAAGTCTTACACTAAATGCGTTCGGGAAACCCAGCCATTGACCTTTATCCAGTCCTTGTTTGGCAGAGGCGGGGTGTTGATGCATGATGTTCTGCAGGATGTGTTGAGGTGGTCTTCAGTTTGTGAGAGCTTCTCTTCTTTAACTCAACAATTTCCTTTTATCTGACACATGCACCAAGCAGGAGTCGGGGTCTTGACCTTGGCCTTGTTTTCTTTCGTTTTTTCAGCTGCAGTGACTTCCTGAACTGATCAGACAGCCATCTCAGAAACGAAAGTGTTGACAAAGACTTCTGGTCTCTTACAGAAAGTGTTGCACAGTGGACACTGACACACATCATTAGTGTCCCAGTAACGTGTGATACAGGTTTTGCAGTAGTTGTGTCCACATGGACTGGATCAGACACATTCAGACACAGGAACTGCTCTTCATACAGGAGATTGTTGGTGCTGATCAGAGTGAAGCAGATTGCGAGATTAGTCAGACTGGCTCTTCTCGACAGCTTGCCTCGTAGCCTGATTGGTCTTTGCGTTGATGTCATGGTTGCTATGGTAGCATCCACAAACAAACGACTCGACTTGTTTATGAACGCTACCACAGCAACCGTGACATCTACGCAAAGTCCAATCAGTGCGCAGTGCTGTGACACTCCCACTTAAAGTTTTGGAGTATAAATACAGACAGTCATTATTAGACCAGTACAGCGGGACACAGCCATGGGTGACTATTACCACTCTCTGGGTGTCCAGAGTAACGCAACAAAAGATGACATCAGAAAGGCATACCGAAAACAGGCTTTGAAATGTCATCCAGACAAAAACCCTGAAACCCAGCCGGAGGCAGAAAGGAAGTTCAAGGAACTGTCCGAAGCTTATGGGGTGCTGTCAGACGACAACAAAAGGTTAATGTATGATCTATATGGTAAAAGACTCAGAAGAGGAGAACGAGGGAAAAGAGAGGAAGGAGGAGAAGGCCAGTATTACTTCTTCACATGCTCTACTCCAGATGAGGTTTTTAGGTTCTTCGGCGGCAGAGATGGTTTTGAAGATGATGAGGATGAGGATGATGTCACCATCCCGGCCAGAAAGGTGTTCAACAATGGCCTATGGGGGGTGGTGAAGGCATTGTTGCTTCTGTCCTCCAATGTTCCGGTGATTACATGTTTGCACTGGACTGCAGTTGCTGCTGTTTCTGTCGGCAAAGCTGTTTATTCTTTATACAGAATAGTTTCTTCACATTGAAGCATTCCGTTAAGGCCACTGATTCTCGACGTCAAAAAAAACAAAAGGGCCCCTCCTATATACAGCTTTTGTCCCCACACGTGTCAAGATTTGCCATTGACAATGAAAGGGGAATTCAGGTCAAATGTCTGCTAAATCTCCCCCCTACTGCACTTTTGTTTGTGGATTTTTTAATAAAAATCCAATCATATTCTGTTTGCATTCATGTCATTTATTGTACTGGGTTCGATCTAGCCTGATTATCAGACTGTAGCTTTCTTGAAGTCCACTCAGAGAGAGTGAGCGGGGTCTTTGGGCTGGATCCAGGCTAGGTTCGATCCTCGTTCAGGATAACTAATGTTACACATTAGGCTAGCTCTGGTCCGTAGCCCATGCTTTGCCAAAGCATTAGGGCTAGAATGGTGCCCGTGGGGCCTCTGCCTGTTGGGCACTGGCCTGGAACGATGCAAGTTGGAAATGCCTGCCCAACCCAGATATTATGATTCGGAGCCTCTACAGCGGTGCCCATTGGGCACTGGCCTTGGAACGATGCAAGTTGGAAATGCATGCTCCACCCAGATATTATGTTTGTTTCCCTTTCATGCCCATATATGGAGTTATTTGTAAGACATGCCCAAATATGGAGTATATGCAGCCAGCTTGTGGAGTTCTGTATCAGGAATACCCAAATATGCATGAGTGTTTTGAGGTCAGAACAGGCCAGTTCCATATGGACGATGGGCCGGGGCCCGGTTCAGAGCCCGGGCAGAGGCCTTTTTGGGGTGGTTCTGGACAACCGTGGGTCGGACTGACTCGACATTGGGCACTGCACTTCCTGCTGTGGTGTGGAACGTGTGTGTCGAAGTCGGTGGGGCTAACGGTTCTCAAGTTACGTGGATTACACACACACAGACATACGGACAGACAGAGAATTGGTGCATTTATAGATAGATAGATAGACAGACCAGAGCTAACATTATGCCTATATTGATGTGCTTATTTCCTCACTATTATTATTGCCCTGGGTGTGTTCTTACGGCTGGCCCAGGCTGAGCTGTTCTGTGCCAACTGCTGCTGAAAATGTTATAAGACCTGTCTGGTATATGCCTATTCTTTATTGTGTTTGGGGTCGGGGGCACTAAATATTATCTGCACGGGCAGATAATATTCAATCAGGGACCATAATTTATTTGATTATTTATTTAGATTATTAGAGGGGATTCTAATTTGTAACGGCTCCAAAGTGACTTTGTGTGTGTTACTGTGGCTGTTACTGTGGACAAGACACTGATAAAGAAAGCATTACACTTGTTTACAACAGGGTCCATCATTTTCAATTCATCAGAGCGGCAACATAGTAGTGGTACAAATATCAAGACAAATTTAATCAAATAAACAGATTGAGGAGGAGTGATTAATGTGTCTGTCTTCCAAGGGTTAATTGGTCATATTGACAAGCTCAAACTGGGATTTAGGTAGGAGATACTGATGGTTTGATTTAACTTAGGGCCTACATGAAGAATGAAGACAAAATCATAGTTATGCCATAGGCTATATATCGTGTTTGTGTATAGGTACATTTTAGATCAACTACACTACATCAATAATGATGACCATCATTAACTTATGCCTATCACCCTCCCATTCAGAATTACCGGTACCTATAATTTGTCTTTTTCAGGGGATGGGTGTGTCTAAAGAAATCTTATTTGAAATAAAACTGTATAGATAACTCCATACAACCACTACTGGATATTGTTTAGTATCCTAGGCAATGCAGTAACAGCATATTAGACAGGAATTTATGTTTTTCTTGTAATGAGAGAAAGTAAAGGAGTCCTCACCACAAACTATCTCAGTATTGCTTTATGTCATTTACATTCTGACTCTTTGGTGATGTAGGGTAGACACCTCGGTCATACCTATCCTGGATCCAGCCCATAGACCCTCTCTCTGAGTGGACTACAGGAAGCCAAATTCCAATACCCAAAATCTCGGCCACTCGCTCACTCCCACTCGGTCACTCGGGGGCATTCTAGCTTGACCTGGAAATGGTTAAGGTTCCAATTGTTAATGTGTTCCATCGAGGAGGCGAGTGGAGCCGAGTGGAGGACACGAGGCGAGTGAGCGAAAAGTTGCGGTATTGGAATTTGCCCCAAAATAAAAATTCACAAGAATCCATTTCATATTATGGGAGGTTGTGGTTCTAACATGGTTCTAACTCGGGGAGGGGTATCTCGTGGCTATATGGTGACATCATATGGGGCGTGGTCAGGTGTTGACGTACTGACCTTGTCCTTCACAGTCCGTTTTGGTGTCCAGAGTAGCCTACAAACTAAGTATAATGTAACCAAATGGACTCCTAGTATCCTCAGACTTTAGTTAACTAACTATGGGCACTTTAATGTGTTGTTGGGGGGTGATTTCTTATTTTCTCCCTTCTGCTTCACTCTCTCTGGCTCTGGACTACTATACCCACAATCCCCATGACGTGACGTAAGTGCTTTACGACACCCGAGGAACACACACAGCTGTACGGCAGTGTCATGGCGACGTATAGTTTTGAAAGTACGAGCAGCATTGAAGAGAGAAAGGATTCTAAACGGAAAGCACGCCAAGATGCAGTCCAACAGGTACGAGCCGTTCACGCACGAATGTGGCAATGTTTATTTAATCGAATGGGGCATCACAGTCACATTGGACAGACCACAAGCACTGCTTAAGTGTTGTAGCACAAGTGCTAACCAGTACTCAATACATATGTCTAGTTGTCCACATTAGCCATAAAATGTCTATGATCATACAAACATGCTAATACACTCGTATCCGCTCCCGGTTTGCAAAGAGACATATGCGCGGCATAAATGTGTTCGGTGTACTCACTCAATAAATAATTCCAATGACAGCTGGACTTAAAAAATATCAAAACTTCCTTTGGGAAGCATAAACGTCATCACCTTATTGACCAGGGAAACACAAATGTATGCAGCACACAATTGGCAGGTGGTATGATTAATGGACAACTTTTTTTCATGATTGATTGATGAATGTATTAAAAGATTGGATAATTACAGTACATTTTTAGCCTGACACTCAGCCTGAATTTTCATTTCGTTTCACTCCATTATTAATCATTAATTATTAATCGCCTGAACATATTTTTTTAATGGGCGTGGCTAGCGACGACACCATAAAGTATTACACTTGTTTACAATAGGGCCCACCATGTTCAATTCATCATAACAATTAGATACGTACAAATGTACTCTATATAGCCAAAAACAGGAAATTATCATAGAGGGAAAAAGGGGTGGGTGGGAGATTCAGGTTTTATGGGGGCCAGTTTCGAATTGCAGCCGTCCGTATAGGTGCCCTTTGAGAGCGGTTTTGAAGGAGTCAAGGGATTCGCATGTCTTAATGACTGTTGGTAGGGCGTTCCACATTTTGGTGGCATAGGAGCGAAAATAATTTAGTCCCTTGTTTGTGCCGAATCTGGGTTGTACATGGTTTGTTGCACTCCCTCTGGTGTTGTGGGTGTGGACTTCGTTAACATTAAGGAAGTATTTAGACAGGTACATGGGTATCTTTATCTTGGTGCTGTATCGAATCTTGTGGACCAGACCCATTGCAAGATGGGACCTTGAACCTTCAATCAAGGTTCATGTTATAATAATAATAATAATAATAATAATAATAATAAAAACATACATATAGCGCTTTTCAAGGTACTCAAAGTTCACTTGTTGGACCGACTTGTGGGGTTCCAGTTGGTTGACCTGAGGGAGCTGGTCACAGAGCTGCTGTGAGAGCTTCACTGGAATATTGCTTCATTGATCTGTTTTTGACAGTGGTGTGATAGTGAACTGCTCGTCTGTTAATTTTACGGGTGCAAAACATTAAGCTGTTTCCGATTATCCCACTTTGTGTGATTTTAGCTGGGTCGGATGTCAAAATTAGGCCAATGGTGGAGTGAGAAGTGGGCCTTGTGATGTGTTTTGTGAGTTGAGTGAGGTTATGTAGGTTACAGAATCTTTCCAAACATTGTTCTAATTTCCGAAATCTTGGAGTGGCATTTTAGGCTTTTAGGCTTTTTATGTAAAATATGCAAGCCTCTAGTGGAAAGATTTTGTCCACTTCCTCTGTGGAAAAAGATCCTTTTCCCCTTAGGGGGCACGGTGGCCCAGTCGGTAGTGCTGTCACCTCACAGCTAGAAGGTCCTGGGTTTGATTCCCACTGGGGACACTGTGGGCGTGTTCTCTCCTCTGCGCCATCAGTGCCCATACCCGAGGCGGGGTTGGTGAAAGGGCCTTTCTGTGTGGAGTTTGCATGTTCTCCCCGTGTCACCTAGGGTAGGTACCCTCACAAAAAACATGCAGTAATCCTGGTCTTTAAACTACCTCCCCCTGGCCAGCCGGGGTGCCTGATGGAGGGGAAAGGAACTGGTCGGAATAACGTGTTCCTTCCACGTGCTACGTCTGTCCGGGGAAACTCCCCTGTCAGGTGAAAATAAGCAGCTTTGACTCCTCATGCATAGAAGGAAGAATCAGGTCAGTCCGCTGCACCCCCAGGTTGGCAGAGGAAGTGTAGCGCCCAGGATTGCATTCGATAATTGACACTGGGTGAAACAATGGGTTGCAAAATCGTGGGATAAAAAAGAAGAAAAGAAAAAGGTCCTTTGTTATCCTCGGGTGTTTCTGAGGGGAAAATGGGGAGAGGAGGGAGAGGGGGTGAATGTAGCTGCGGAGACGATCTGTTGTTTTATTGAACAAGCCTAGTCACTCACTAGTGTTGCCACATCTGCTTATTCCAAGTGACTTTGGGCTTGTTTTTTGTAGGCTTGTAAATATTGGTAGTGGTAGGTTGTGTTTTTTTCCTTTTTTTTGGTCTAAACTGTGGAAGTAAGTAACTTGTAAATCCTATGCTTACGTAGTGTTTTTGAAGAATCACAGCTATGCAACATTGATCTTGCACTAGTCTTTGTTGATTTCTCAAAGGCTTTTGATTCAGTGGACAGAGCCAAAATGTTTGAAATTCTTAAATTATATGGTATCCCCGACAAAATTATCAATGCCATAAAAGTTCTATACAAATACCTCAGCGATCATCCTTACTCCTGACGGAGAAACACCATCGTTCCCCATCCTTGCTGGCATTCTCCAAGGCGACACACTTGCCCTGTTTCTATTTATTATTGTTGATTATGTTCTTCGTATGTCAGTTGATGCTATCAATGATAAGGGCTACCAACTAAACCCTAGGAGAAGCTCTCGTCATCCTGCTAAATACCTAACCGACACTGACTTCGCTGTTAACATCGCGCTTATCAGTCAATCATTTGAATACGTTCAGGCTCTCCTTCAGACTCTTGAGCAGGCCTCCAACTGTGTTGGTCTTTATCTCAACTGAATACGTAAATAAATATATGCAAATCCAACAATAACCACATTATGAAAACACTTTTGCCAACCCCGCCTTGGGTATTGCGAAAGTGTAAGAGTCAGGAGAAGCGGGCTTCACATGGCTGGCGCCTGACCTTGTCACATCTGACTTTGTTGTCAACATGTTTGAGGGGCGCTAGCCCCTCCTATGCCCAGCTTTGTGTGCTTGTGTGAATTTTAGC
This sequence comes from Protomyctophum bolini, assembly GCF_963924005.1. Lineage (NCBI taxonomy): Eukaryota > Metazoa > Chordata > Actinopteri > Myctophiformes > Myctophidae > Protomyctophum > Protomyctophum bolini. The sequence continues at coordinate 16,540,826 of NC_137870.1, read as the reverse complement.
AATGATTTGATACATATTGAGGGTGGAAAGTGAGGGTAGAAAAGTGAAGACCCCAATTGTGATTGGCTGGAATGACAGAAAAGTGAGGTCGCCAATTTTGATTTGCCGGAATGAATGTAATGATGATCCATATGTTGTAGTCATGAAATTGAACATAGTTGCTCAGTCTTTCTTTAGTTTCTTCTTTTGTTTTGGGTGATTTTGTAACTCAGAGAGGGTACATAATAGAACCAAATGGACCTGGGTACATTTACAGTTAAATGAACACTGTAAATGTAGGTCCACCATGTATGTACAATTGTACATGTTCTCTCTGTTGTATGCCTGCAAACATAACAAGCCCACAGATTGGTATTTGAGTGTGCGTTTTCTAATGACGTGACATCCGAGCAGGGAGGACGAGGACCTGGACATCCCAGGGCAGTACAGCTCCCGGGGATGGAGAAAAATCAGTCTGTGTTGATTGAGAAGGGGGACTTTTCTTCCCACGGCCGTGTGACGTCTGAACGCAACTTAAGTGTCAGGTTAGGCTCCCCAGGGCTATCGGACCAGCGGTACAATTATAATTCTAGTTAAATATTTCAAAATGTACAAAACACATGATATGAGTGGAGGTACTAACATGGCCAATTGGCAGTGTGCCAATTTGCATCAGTCCAGTGGTTTGCAAGATTAACTCCAGATTTACACCATGAAATGACTAATGACATGAATAACAAAAAATAAAAGATCAATTAAAAGCAATGTTGTAGAAGTGGGTCTTGAGCTGTGCTTTAAAAATGTCTACAGAGGCTGCCTGACGAAGGTACAGTGGGAGCTTGTTCCATGCCGACAGCCCGTAGAAGCAAAAAGCTGCTTCCCCGTATTTTTTAGTTGCCATTTTTAGGCAAAGCGAGCAGGCCAGCAGTGGAAGACCTTAGGGGGCGGTTTGGGACATATTTAGACATGCAGTCATGTAGGTAGGAAGGTGTGAGACCATTGAGAGCTTTATACACAAGTAAAAAATAAATAAAAAATCAATCCTAAAAACAACCGGAAGCCAGTGCAGTGAAGCCAAAACTGGAGTAATATGTTCTCTCATCTTAGTTCTAGATAAAACTCTGGCTGCTGCATTTTGGACAAGTTGTAATCTGTCAGTTGTTTTCTTAGGCAGTCCTGAAAAAAGTGCATTGCAGTAATCAAGCTGAGAAAAAACAAAGGCGTGGATTAGCGTTTTTGCATCGTCCAAAGACAAATAGGCTCTGATTCGTGCAATATTTCTAAGGTGAAAAAAGGCAATCTTGGTAACATGATTAATGTGTGAATTTCAATTCAGAATCAATAATGACCCCCAGGTTCTTTACTGTACTGTTACTTTCTGGGGTCAGGTTGCCAAGTCTGCTTATTATTGATTCTTTCTATGTTCTAACTAACAACAAATTCATTAAAGATGAATAATTCCTTCAAAAATAGCCTACATTTGATTAGCTGCTGATTAGGCTGCTTTAATTAAAATTAATTAAAGCCACTCATGGTACCTTTACTTTTATTCTGAATGCATACATTTGATTTAAGAATACCTACACATTTGTCAGTCTAAAAGGAACAGTACTCTTTTAAACTAAAATACCGGTAGGTAATTTAAAAATAAATATTCAAGCGGTATGTTTTGTTCTTGATACTATAATCCTGCACGCAGGTACAGACATACTGTAGTTGTATTGGCTTTAATGGTGATGTACATTAGAAACTCAATCTTATAAATAAGATGTTGAGGGTAAATGGCCTCAGACATTAGATGTTTTTGGATACCATGTGTTTCTGCATTATGTGTCATATTTTAATAATGTGTGGGGCGCTGCCTGAATGTGCTTGATTACTATAATTGTGAGGGCCAGATGTCCCCATAATTATAGTAGAATTTGAGAAATGGTGTGCATAAAACTGCCATCCTAAAATGTTGATGTCCTCAGTCACGTGTGTGTGTGTGTGTGTGTGTGTGTGTGTGTTGTGTACATTGAAAGAATATTGTTGCTGCTGCTGGAAATCGGAAATCGGAAATCGCATTGACAAATACTGGCCAATGCGATAAGAGCCCCAAACTTGTATTCTAGGATTTTCATTAAACGGACAGTTTTACAATCACGCGTTGATGTGCTCACTGTCCAGGAAAGGCACACGCACACACACACACAGGCGCCCATGGGCAAGGACATGCACACAGACACACGTGTGCTATCTCTTCGCAGAACAGCTGTGTTTGCATTGTGATGACACAAGCACACTCACAAACACACTATACCATTCAACCTTTGTGTGTTTTGGAGATGACAAGAAAATAAAACATTGAAAGAGACACAAGCATGATTAGAGATTTTTTTTTGTTTTTACTCTTTAAAAAAAAAAGAAAAAAAATCATCTTTATTTATTTTTTTCGAGAACATGGAGTAGCATGGAACGGTCAAAATAGCAGATCTACAAGCTCACAAATCGATCAAAATGTAGTAGAGTTGTTCCGATACCGATACTGGTATCCTGAGAGTTTATCGATAGATATCTCGTGTTGTGTTTATAGCGAATTAAAGACTGTTGCGAATCCCCACTCAAACGCACTTGCCCGCAGTGGCAACCTGTAAGCACTGAACTTTGCCTGCCCGACTGTTTCATTACCTGCCACGGTCAGGCATGTCGGCTGGGCAACCCATAGACATATATAAAGGCTAGATGGCTCAAGGCAGAGTCTCTTACGTAGTTCACCCGCGGCCATCTTGCTGAGGGGCTACAGTACAGTATGTTCTATGGCAGCTCAAACAGAAACAGTCATAACGGATTTACAAACGGGTTGGTTTAATACAAACAAATGACGCTTATCTGCGTATATCTTCAATAAAAATGTCATATAAAAGCATATAAGTATGCGGACGTCTCTGACGTTTATAACAAACCAACCCGTTTGGAAATCGGTTGAAAATTAAGCATGTTATGGTTATTTAAAAAGTATTCTATGGGGCAACCGTTCTCTCTAATGGAAGTGACAATAACAGTGATTGTGATTGTGGTTCTCCCCCTGCAGGCTAAACAGCAGTATGAGAAGGAGGAGAAGAAGAAAGAGCTGAAGCGGCTGAGAGGGGAGGACACCTGGATGCTCCCCGACATCAACCTCCGCCTGGAGCAGATAGAGGAGGTTACTCCATGATCCACACGCATCTGATTCATACCTTAATACAAGTTGTAATTTGTTGCCCAGTGGTATCAGTTAACATTTAGCCATATTCTAATACATCACAAGGCCCGTTTATTGATTAATACAGGGTCTAATAATTACTGTCTATGTCCGTGTGTTGTGTGTTTTAATTTTAATTCAAAGGTGTAAATAATATTTATACCAACGCTCAGTAAACCAAATCTTCAGAACACTCAAGTGTGGTCTGAGATAACTTAAAATAGGTGTTCTGTTGGTTGTATCTGTCCTTTTGCTAATGAATACCATATGGGCCACCCCAAACAGAGTGAACAAACCCAAGCACTACATCATTGCCTAATACATACCGGGGTACTATACACAGTCATAATATGTGTTTACCACTTGAACCACAGAACCCTATTCTAGGGCTGGGGGGAACATAAGCCAAAATATTTGCTCAAGTACAGAGCCAACTCGGGTCCAGTTTACTATGTCTAGAGCAGTAGTTCTTATGCCAAGGACCCCCAAATTGATACATAGATTTGCCGAAGACCCCCATCTGAAAATGTGTCAGGGACCCCCAGAAGAGAAGATTTTGGTTTAAAAAATATCTAAATTATTCAAACATTTTGAACCACAAATAGCAGATGTACAAGCTCACAGCAAGGCACAAAGTGACGCAATGTGAGCTCGTAGATGTGCTATTTTTAAACGGCCAAGATAACAGCTTTTTCTGTGGACCCCCTGGAACCCCTCCAAGGACCCCACTTTGAGAACCTCTGGTCTAGAGGGTGTAAGTGGTTGGTTCAGTCATATCCGGTGTTAAATACGTCCCATAATAGTCATAACTAACACCGACCTGTTTGGAACTTTTGTTGTCTGTCGTTGCATCACAGGAGGCCTCTGTCAAAGGCAAGAAAAAGAAAGGGAAGAAATCTAAAAAGGCTAAGAAGGAGAAGAAGAAGGAGAAAAAGGAGAAGAGGAAGGCTGAGGCAGGACATGGATCCGACGACAGCTCAGAGGTGGGAACTGGAACCAACTTGTCTAAATCTTATTTGCAGTGCCTGCCCCCTATTTGATTGATTTATTTAATACTTTATTGATGATTTACATCACAAGTACAGGCAGTACAACGGGACATAAAAAAAGTCATGCAGCTGTTGAAATTATACCGGAAATGTATTTAAAAAAATATATATAATTCAAAGTGAATACATACCGTTTCTGATGTTGTTGCATTCATATATCCTCGGCGCTACGATTCTGCAGCATTCATTTTGGAGCGGTACTTTCGTGGTTTTGTTTCAAACTGAATTCTGGGAATCGTAGTTCTAACAGCCCATAGACATGTAGCCTCGGTCCCAGCCTTACTCATCTGCAAAGAGAAAAGCCTGGTAGCCTGGCAGGGATTGCATTACCGGAAGTGTAGGTCCGGAACATCCTCAGATGCATTTTCCCCGGATACAATCTTTTTTTTTACCAATCACAACACACAGATTTGTAAAGCACCAACGTCATTTCCTTGAGCGGTACTTCTGCCAACATCCCGCTACTTCTGCCAAATTTCAGCAATGCACTCTACAGCGTAGGTCTTGCCCAGCGTGATAGACATGCCATTAACACAGCATTACTTTATCATTTTGTATTGTGTTTGTTGTCTGTCAGGACTCGGGGGACGAGTGGGTGGAGGCTCAGCCACAACACAAGGCTGCTAAAGCCTGCCAGAGTCCTGCTGAAGACCCCAGCCCTGACCTCTCAGCCCAGGTAAGACCAGGGCTTTTCATAGTGGTAGAATGCATTTTCATTTTCCCCCATGTTTGAGACGCATCTTGGGGGAACAAGGCCAAATCAGAATGAGTTTATATGCAATTCATAGTGCTTGTCACATTTAAAAACAACAGATACATTGAAAAAAGAGAGAGCAGACAGCATTTGTTCCAGACAGCTCCAGATTCTGTCCAAAAATCCCGCAAATCGTTACACACTATCTCTATAGAGCGTCGCAGTCCCGCCCCATTTTAGAACGACGAGTGGCCCAGGAAATTATTCTCCATTAATTTTCTCTATAGGCTTTTCAAAAAGTATTTATTTAAATACGGTTACACCGCGGACAAAGCCAACTCGGATCGTGACAAATCATGACAATAATTACAATGTTTTGGGCCGATCAAATAATTAGTAAGTAGAAAAACAAAACAAATAGTGTTGTATCCTGCCTTTTCACAGACTTTCCTAGCTCTGAGGAATATATCCCACCCTTTTCACATTGGCCTCTTATAGCGCCACCAGGAGGCCACAACCTGACTTGCCCTGGTGGAGACCTGTGCCCAGTAGGCATGTGGAAAATAATCGATACGTATCGATACATCGATTATGACGTGCGCGATGCGAGTGAATCGGTTCATTCACTGTGTGTCGGTAAAATTGACGGGTGAAATCTCGATGGATCGTTCGCGGAGTGCTTGCACCGGTAAAATCCGTGGTTGCACTGTTTTTTCATGGTAAATTTCACCCTATCCTGTGTTTCCGAGGCGCATTGAACGTACCATCAGAAAAGGAAGGAAAAAAAAGGTCTCTCGCAGCCAGCTCCGCACAGTGTGCGGCTGTGCGCTGCGAGCACGCAGCTACTCTGTGCAGAGTATACACGTTGAGACAACAGACTATAAAGAGCACCCGCGACGAACAGAAGTGAACCCCACGCACAAAGGAAGCACAACCTTTAGCTTTATAAAATAGCTGTCCGTCGATCAGTTGACTTTTCACTGTAGCGCTGCGTGCTGCAAATGATCCACACCCCACAGCTGTTCTAGCTGATTCTCCGACGCGAATCTGCGTCGCGACTCGCGATCATCAATTTGTAATTAAAGAAAGCTTCTGCTTCTGCTTCTGCACACGTGTACAACAACAACAACGCCACAGCTGGGTCAGTGTACTGCTTGCGTTTAAAGTCGTTTACAACCGTTCCACAACTTTCCACTGTCCAGCTTTCCCCTGCTATTCTCTGGGATAGAAGCCTTATTTATATTCTGCAGCAAGACGGTGTCGCACGCCTAAAATTGCAGATCCACAAGCTCACAGCGGGGCGTGGATGAGACGCGTTGTGAGCTTGTACATCTGCTATGTATTTATAACGTTAATAATACATGCAGGCCAGGGTCTTCAATGTTTTTTAGGTCAAGCCAAGGACCACTTAGCTGAGAGTGAGAGATCAAGCAGGGACCCCCACTATACATAGGCAATTATATTATTAAACTGTGTTGCAGATTAAACTACTTGTTTGACAGCACTACGAGTGTGACCTGTCATTTTTGTTTTGTTTATTTGTTTATTTTCTATTTATATGTTGGTAACATTAATTGAGCTATTACATAGGATATTACATTTTAATCTCTTGAACCCTCTATACTCAAAACCTCAAATTGACCTTTGAGATATAATTATTATACTATAGCCTATGATTATTAGTAATCTAACAATTCCACAATAACCAGCAGAGAGCAGACCCTTTGTTTACTTACATAATTCTATAATTTGGGTTGTTTGAGATGCAGAGCTATAATACTAACCTACAGTAAAACAATAAATTGCTTTGAATTTAAATGTAATGCATTTTTACATGTTTTGGGAAATTAATAGAGCTTTAATATAAATCCTTTCTATTGTGATGAATCTCCATCAAATCGCATCGTATCGGTAGAGGGGTGAATCGCATCGTATCGCATTGATTTGAACTAAATGGTTAACGCATCGCATCGCATCGGGAAGAGGGAGAATCGTATCGCATCGTATCGCCAGGGGATTCCATGTATCTCTAATGTATCGTATCGCTGGCAGTGCATCGAGATGCGTATCGAATCGTGAGATGAGACGAGATTCACATGCCTAGTGCCCAGAGGGGCACTTTTATCTATCTATCTATCTATCTATCTATCTATCTATCTATCTATCTATCTATCTATCTATCTATCTATCTTCTTTTCCTTCGGCTGTTCCCTTCAGGATTTGCTACAGCGAATGATCTGCGTTCATCTCCTCTTCTCTCACACAAACTAACTTCATGTCCTCTTTCACTACATCCATATATCTTTTCTTTGGTCTTCCTCTAGCCTGGCAGTTCGAAACTCAGCATCCTTCTACCGATATACTCACTATCCCTCCTCTGTACATGTCCAAACCATCTAGCATGCACTGTCCCTCAGATGTAGGACTGCTAGGACTGTAGTAATGTGTCATATCTGCCCTGTGCACCTTTAGTTTACGAAGCCTAAAAGCCAAACATAATGTTCCAATGTTCAACGGCAGAAAAGCATTGTTAATTCATTAATGAAATTAATCGTTAATCGTGTTGGACCTAGTAGAGCCTGCTGCAGCTCTGCGCGTAGGGGCAAACGTTTTTATTACACCAGTTAACTAGTTAATTAAACAATAATAAATGTATGTGTACACACCAGAGTTGGGTGTAACGAGTAACGGAAAATATCGTTACTGTAACGACACTACTTTGGTCGGTAGCGAGTAATATAACGACACTACTCCTCCAAAATTGATAATCACACTACAGTTACTGGTCGCTTTAGCGCTGCCGTTACTCGCTACTTGCATCATGTGGCTGCTTTCAGCAGTGTTGCTTTAGAGAATAATGCACACAACGGAGATGAGTTGAACATGAACACTAATGGTGCGCTGGCAACGCAGTAGGCTACGCAGTACGGACTAGAACATGTCAAACCGGTGTCAGATCATCAGCAGCACAGCATTTTTCGTTACTGTCGTGGACTCGTAGGGTGGCCAGACGTCCGGTTTTAAACCCACCTTTCCTCCTCCCAACTCAACCTCTGGCCGGACACATCATTGTCCGTTTTTTTGTGATATAGCCTACAGTGCTTGTGTCATAACTGTCATTTAAGTCGTCTCTGTATTAAAATCTCCGTAGCACTTTTCCGCTGCACAGAAAGCTCGAGCTCCCAGTCTCCCCACTGTCACAGAGACAGAGCAGGCGTTGGGGTGTTGCCATGTCCGCTTATTACAAGCGACTTTGGGCTTGTTTTATGATAGCCCAGTCAGGCTTCTTTTGGGCTGTTTTCATAGACATGGCTGCTTGTTTCTCTTCTAAAACCTGGCAACACTGTTTGTTTGTTGTAGAACGTGTGCTCTCACAATCACTAGTTAGTTAATGTAGAGATAAATAAACCAAATATGCCGAAATGAAAAACTACATTTAATGAGCAATGGAGCAGGGGACTCCACATCATAAAGAAAGGGATCCTAAAGCACTGTGAACATAATTATAGTCTACTGATTTATCTCAGTCTCATTATTTTATTTGAATATATATTGTTGGGAAAGTTAATATTTGCCTAGAACCACGTGGTACAGTGGTTTTCAACCATTTTCATATCAAGGTCCAGTATGTATTCTGCATTTTAGCCATGGACCACCATTTGATGAGATTTGGCCTCACAGACCCCAAACTAAATATTATATTGTTGTGTGGCAGTTCAGTGCAAATTATTTGACAATGCATCTCAGGCGATTTTATGGAGTAACGCAAAAGTAATGTAACGAGTAATGTAACTAGTTACTTTCTCCAGGGAGTAATAAAGTAATGTAAGGCATTACTTTTTTCAAAAGTAATATGTAATATGTAGTGCCTTACTTTTATGAGTAACGGACCCCAACTCTGGTACACACACACACACACACATGCATGCACACACACACACACAGCTCATGTCATTGTGTCATCATTGTGTCCTATAGAGGGATGAGTGGATGACGTTTGACTTCTTGGCGATGAGTACAACGTCTACCACAGAGAAGAGGGCTGAGAAAGAAAGGCTGAAGGAAGAGGCGAAAGCCAAAGCCCTGGCTATTGAACAGGTATGTAGTGTATAATATTACTATTATCATCACAAACCTCTTATCTCTATATTCTAACTAACCTTTAGTGTTTCGTAAATGCATGCTCTGCTTGATCATGCTACAGCAGGGGTGCTCACACTACTTTCAAAATGACCCGCTCAAATACATTTTGGCAATCAATATTTAAAACATTTTCAGATGTATTAGAAGTGCCCATAGAACCCTCTGCCACTATTGCAGTGTTTGGAGTTATTTCCCAAGATCTACATCTTAGCCGGCAAAACAAGAATATGATAGCCTTTGCATCTCTTTTGGCTAGGCGGCAAATACTATTTAAATGGAAGGAGAAAATACCACCAACCTTTAAATCTTGGGTTAATGATGTTTTACATCATCTGACATTGGAGAAGATTCGCTACTCCACAAGAGGGTACGCCGGTGCTTTAAAATTTTACACCATTTGGCAACCTTTTTTTACACACATTGAGAGGATGAACACGGCTGACATCAACAATCCTTAACTTGTTACACTGACCCTACTGTAATTGTTTTATTTTATTTTATTTTTATTATTATTATTATCATTATCATTATTATTATTATTATTTATATATTTTCTTTTTTTTATTATTATTATTATTATTATTTGTTTGCATACTTCTATTATCCTATTATGTCTATGTATATTTGTATGTGCCTTTTATTTCATATGGTGCAAGATACCGGGGTTGTGGCTCTTTCAGAGCGTGAACTCTGGGGGGAGGGGAGGGGAAAAAAAAGAAAAAACAAAAAGTTCGAAAAATTAATAAAAAACTTTGATAAAAAAAACAAGATCTACTCACAAAAACAATTATTATCCCAATGCTGGGGCTTTGGAATAGTGGTGCTGGATATAAGGCAAACACATGTGGAATGGGAAATAGAGGGAGGAAATGGAATTGGTACAGTGTGTTTTGTATAACGTTGTAATACTACTGTTTGTGTGCAGCACTCTTGAAAACAAAGATTGCATCCTAGCATTAAGCTGACAGGCCTTGCTTGATGTCAATCAATTCACGTTAATCCAAGTGGTTGTGGCAAAAATATATGTGAGTGTGTGAGCGTGTGAGTGAGTGAATTTGAGAACTGGACATTATGAGGACAATTTTCCTGGTCCTCAGTGATGTGGTTGTTTTTAGAAATGTATTTTTGAGTTAAGGACAATTAAAGTGTCGACCATTAAGGGCCGCTTCACCGATTTTGCAACCAGATCCTATTTTAATGACGTTTAGGACACAAGAAACACGATCCTGTTTTTAAAATGAAGAAAAATTCCATGTCTGCTCGCAAGTACAGTGATATGATATCCGTGTGTGTGTGTGCATGCGTGTGTGTGTGTCTCTCTCTAAGGCTGGTCTGCACAAGCTGGAGTTGAATCCGTTCTGGAAGGATGGAGGGACTGGCGTGCCCCCGGAGCAGAAGGCCAGTACTGCAATGACGACGGGTAAGGGTCACCCTATTATCCCCTCAGCATCACATCACTACTGTGATGATTTAAATAGAATATCGTTACTGTCGGGTAGAAACCTTGTATCTCCATATTTACTTATGTTTTTTCGGAGATGGATGCCCCATTTTGTCATACTAAAGTCACACAAATAAAAATAGCACACATACAAGCTCACAACGCGGTGCCTTGCGACGTGTTGTGAGCTTGTAGATTTTATATTTTCAACACATCATACGACGAATGTCGAATAGGCTGAGCTATCAGCAGCATGCAGCAGCAGAGCTCAGCAGCATGCAGCAGCACAGCCACCATCCACCAGCGCGTTCCACCAGCCAGTCAAACTCAACTTTGGCTCGAGACAACCAGACCAGGAAATGGGCGCGTCGAGTTAGCATTTCAGCGAGACAATACTCTCGCCTCTCTTTCCTCCTCTGGTTACGTCGCCCAGCGCGTCATCGAGGCATACCGAAGTCATTTCGCAAAATGGAAGCTGTAGAACATTTGAGTTGATAAACCTCAAATGTGTCCGCCCCCAAAAAAACTAAAATCTAATAAATAACAAACATACATACATACATACATACATAGCTGCGTAATGGAATAATAGAATGCAAGCATGCACGCACGCGCACACACACACACACACACACACTAGAAGCAAGTCTCACAGCCTGCCCTGACCCTGCCATGGGAGCTACAATGTGTCAGGCTATGTCCAGGGCTAAATGCTAATATGTGCTAATTAGACAGACTCCAGCTTGACCTGTGGCAAGTATATTGCAGCTGGCATGCACAGGCTACTGCTACACAGTTTATCCCCAAAACAACCTAGTTTCAGCAGTTTTTAAGGACCCACTTTTAGGCCAGTGCACCAGAGCAAACTCTTTTTTAAACCCTACCCATTTTAACCAAATACATACATACATACATACCTTTTTTTTAGAGACGTGTGTCAACGGTTTTACAAATAAATAATATGGTGCCTACACTTTAAATCTGTCTGTGGGTTTTTTAATTATGGAACATATACAAAGTATTAAGAGCTTGTGACTAAGTAATAACTATGTTGCATCCATTGGAACAGCTTCTTTTTTTCCATTAACTGAAAAGTAGCCGTTTTGGACATAATGTGGTTTCCACTTTCCACCCGACAATGAGGATACTCACATTGGTTTTTATGCGTGTGCTAGTCGTAGACTGCAGGACGTGCAGGTTAGATTAACACAACAAAGGGCAGTGGCTTCACTAATATTATTCAAGTGGCTGTTATGTTGAGCATCCTGCTTTCCATTCTCACACTCAGAATTCAGATAATTCCTCTCAATAAAAGCCTAGACATTCTTTGGGCGCCCTTGGAGAGCCATTAACATGCTGGGGTTAAGTGTTGTCACAACACACTGGCTGGTAATACGGTTGCTTTCAATGTATAATTTAGTTCAATTAGGCATTTAGCAGCATTCAACACACAAGCATGCCAAAGTGTACACCGACCTGATGTCACTGATCACCTCTAGATCTCCAGTTCTGGGCTGGTTGGACTTTAGCTTTTTATTATTGCCAATATACCTTAGAGTTCCACAACTCTAAGGTATATTAATGACATACTGTAGTTCGATGTTGAATTTGAGTGATATTCCCCTTTAAGGACTTTGGGTTGAACAAAAACAAGCACTCCTCTTCTCCAACCCTTACGGGAATAGTATTTGGTGCGACATGAAAGTCGGGGGATTTTTTTAAACCCGCAGCAAGCTGGATATCGAACCCAGAGGTCGTGCCTCTAACCAGAGTAGAGTAGAGGAGTCATTCAGCCAATCCTGTTGACCACAAGAGGGAATTGACATTAATTTAACTAGCGCTGTTCCCTTGATCTCCCTAACCCTGTTATCGTCCTCGGAATCCCCTCTGGACACAAGATTGTTGTTTTCCGAGAAATTCAGCTACATTCCCACACTCTTCTGACAGTACATATCTCTCTCTCTCACTCTCCCTGTTCCCTTTTCTCCTCTTACACGTTTTTTTTTAAATCTTTTTAGTTTAAAAACATTTTATCGAATCCTGATATGTATTCGTCAGGACCTTCAAACTTGTAGATCAGCTTTTTTTGAGAACCATTGTAATCTAAACTGTTCTGAAGAGTTTTCTGAATGCTATACAAAATGACACAGACCTCTTAGTTGAGAGAGAGACATGAAGAGACATTGATTATAGTCACTATCAAGGCTGTGCACTTCCTGTGGTGTAAGATTGTCATCACCTGGGTGGGTCACTTGTGTAACTTTCCCGACGTTAAACTGTGTGTTCAACACAGCATGCATATTTTCTGCAAAGAAAAAAAAGTTTCCCCCCCAGGGAATAAATAATAAATAGTACATAAAAAACACCCGTGTGAAGTGAGGGGCGTTATGAACATTATCTCATTCCGGCCCATCACAATTTTTGTGATTATGAATGATTGTGTTTACACAAACACTCAAAAATGGCCATTCAATTTCAATGGCATTTAATGTTTGTGTTAGGACAATGTTTGTGTTGACAAGGACATAGAGCCCCTGTACTGTTGATGCTTTTGTGTGATGTGTGCATCACACAAAACACACACATGATCACACAAAACACATGATCAAGTTAAGCGTGGATTTACTAAATAAACACAAAAAGTTAAATTATGGAGATAAGAGGTTTCTGCCCGACAGCAACAATATTAAGTTCCATTGTCTTGTGTTGATGATGCAGCACATCTTTACAGACAGACAGACAGACAGACAGACAGTTTCGTAGTCAATAGTTTCGCAGTCATTTCACAGTTCAAAAAAAAATCACACCCGTGTGAACTGAGTGTTGCAACTCCCCTCTCCCCCTGCCTCTCTCTCTCTCTCTCTCTCTCTCTCTCTCTGTAATTAGCAGGCAACATTGCAACACTATCTCTCTCTCTCTGTTTCTAGCACAACAGCGCCACTTTTGCCCCTACTGGTACTCTAAACATTGGGACATAGTCACATAGTCCAACACATAGTCACATAGGTTAGGACATACAGTAGCTGTTCCTTGGAGTGGTTGCACCACTCAATAATAATAATATAAAATAAAATATATATCATATTTGATGTCTTTTTCAGCTTCTATAAATCATGGTTTTTGAGTGATGCAACCACTCCTAAGGAGCTTTATGTGTCTCTGGCTGGCTGGGTCCCCTGGCTTGCTACATGTGTCCGAGCACGGAAATAGCGTTTGGTTGGTTTTCATCACCAAGTGTCACTATTGCCACACTCACACACACACACACACACACACACACACACACACACACACACACACACACACACACACACACATTCCTGTGTTCCTCGTTCCTGTGGGTCTGGAAGTTCCGGGGAACCCCTACACGGTAACTCTGTCATTTCTCGACCGTTTCGGTCGATAAATGACAGAGTTACCGACAGAGTTACCGTGTAGGGAGAAAGGCTGTTTTATATACCCAGCCTGTGTATATATATCATCATATCAATATCATCATATCCTGTGTAACACAGGATATGATGATATTATCGAAAGTGCTAACTGAAAAACTAAATATAAAACTAAAAGAAATTAATATTTCAATACTATAATAACTCTGGTATGTGTGTATATACATGATTTGTATGAATGCCTCCCTCATGCACCTCATTCCAAAACATCTGGGGCTAGTCAGTCCAAAAACAATAAACGCTGTGAGCTGTGTAGACGCTGGGAGAGACCACCGTTCACCCCACTTTAAGCCCCCCCCCCCATCAACTGTCTCCCATCCTCAGTAAAATGTCTCCTACACTCTGTGACAGGTTGTGTGTGTTTGGAAGGTCTTATCTCCCACCAGACATAAATCGGTGAAACCGCATCCCACCTTTCCCTTTGAGCCCATTAGCTCTGGGGGGGATTCATGGCAGAGGGTCCCATGATGTTGACCTCATCCCCTCCCTGGTATCCATTCGTCAACTTCTGGGAAAACCAGTCATTCTCTCCAAAAAGTCAGACCCCGTTTCCATCTGGCCTCCTTATGTTGGGCATTTCATTGTAGGCACTAAGAAAAGGAAAATAGAAATGGCTTGTAGATCTGCAAATCTTTGGTAAACAACAAAGTGTATACGGCACTAACGTGTTGTGACACATTGTGAAGCTTGACGGCCATTTTCACTGTAGACATTTGTTTGGAGGGAAAAAAGCTAGCCTGGAATTTCTTCCATTTCAGCCTGATTTTCCGAACACCACCTGTTATAGTTCACAAGCCTGTCATTGCTGATTGGATAGTATGCAACAAATCAGAGTAGGAATGGAAGTGACCTGGATTTGACATTGGAAGGCTCTGGTCCCACCCACAGACCAGAAGACTGAGAAGCGAAGTAAAAAAGTCAGCTGGATGTAGTCAGTCAGTCTGGTTTCCAGGCTAGAAACAATGGGGGCCCTAGTACAGACCAATGGGGGACTCCGGGCAACGAAGTATAGGGTTTAAGTGGTCGATGATAATCTCTGGTGTGCAGGTGTGTCTGTTTGATGTGCCGACGTTAGGCCGATGCGTCTATTTGCACCACCCGGTCGTGTAAACCTTGCGTTGCCTTTTCCAAGTCTCGTTTAGACGTACGTCAAGCGTCTTGTTTTCATGAGTGGGGTGGAACAAATAATGCATGGCTAGGTGGAGCATGCACATGAATCGTGCACGTACATACATCACTGGGTCACGAAAGTAGTAGGAGGACCTTTTAGAAAGGTAAGGTGTGAAAGGAGATTTGGGCAGAGAGAGAGAGAGAGAGAGAGAGATGACGAGTCAGCATTTTAAGAGTCAAAATGACTGGTATGGTTGAGAGAAGAAAACCGAGGACTTGCTGACGTGCATGCGTGCACGGCTGCACGCCTGCGCGCCACCCTGTGGAGTTGGCATGGTGTTCAATGTAGTGAGACTCCTTTTAACTGGATGGCAGAATAAGCTGACTGAAGCATTATCATAGTAACTCAGTCATAGCTATAGCAGACATGCACATCACAATCTCCTGGTTGTATGCAGGGAGGAGAAATGCGTAGATCGATCGGAATTCCTGAAATCAGGACTTCCTTGTGACTTACAGTAAAAGCATATACCTCTGTCGGGTGGAAACCTCATGCACAATGCAGAATGTCAGTGGTGTAAAATGTGTCTCCCCTGAGTGTTATAGTAACGTGCTGATACTGTACATTGGTTGTTACTACCATCTATTATGTGTGGGTAGATGACTGTGGAGAGAGTGATTTAAAATTGTACTTATTTTTCAACCCCTATGTATTTGTTGCCAATTAATTCCTCCCCACACACATTTCTGTATGTAGACACAGCTGAAATCATCACACGAGGCATTTAAAATGCAAAACTTTTTAAGTGTCAGAGTTTGGGAGTGCTCGTTGGATATTACTTAGTTAACACCCCTGCGTACCACCTGTTTTAATATAGTATAATTCAAGCTTTTCACACAGCTGCAATGTTGGTGAGTTTGACGTTGTTTAATACAATCAGAGTCAATGGGAAGTTGCACCTAGTTATACAGGATTCGTACATAGCCTCTAACAGCACAGGGTCAAACGTGCCATCCCACACGATGGGTGCTTGCCACGGGGTCATGGGTACAATGTTTAATTTAATTTTACTTAAATTAACTGCAAATAGGTCATATATAGACAAATAATACCAAATGAACTACCATACAAAACATAGGATTCAACACTTTGTTTGTATTTACAGTATAGCCTTATATTGGAAGATATGTAAATGTTTGGTATTCGGTACCTGCAGCCATCTTGGATTATGGCAAATGTGGGGTATAAGCAGTGAGCAGATCAGGGTAGATTATTTATCCTGGCTAGTAGACCTAATTTCCGGTCTGAATCAGTTGAGGAACAAAATAAACCAATTTTATCCAACCTCTGCCATTTAATTACTGGACTATTCTCTGACTATTCTCTATTTGCCATTGAGTCTGGTGCAACGCACAGGTCCTCGCTGTACTCCTGGTGAGAGCAGGAGTGGACCTGGTGAGACGTAGGAGGGGCCTGGACAGGAGGCAACCCACAGAGCCTAGTCCCTCCACATGCCAGAATTGTACCTCTCAGTCCCGGCATAGTAGTTCCGGAGTGGTTCCAAAGGTTTGTGTGGCCCTGGTCAGCTGGTCTTTCCCTAGTGGGTCTGATCGAGGGTAGCTACTGGGACGTAAGTCGGGACTTGATCACCCCGGCTGGGTCACCTGAGTGAGGGGTATGAGACCCGAAACCCCCGATGACCTTAGGATACATCACTGAGGATACGTCCCAGTTGCATCCATGCGATGTATTTTCGTTCTGAAGAAAATAAATATATGGGACTATGAAGGTGTACATTTTTCTGTACACGATATCGGATTTTGTTGATGTGTTGCTCTAAATTCTCTTTTTGTGGCATTGCGTTGTAGTTTGTGATTGGTGGTTTGAAAGAACTAACATAGCAAACACTTATGAATAAATTAGTCGTTAAAAAGCAATCTCTCTCTCTCATTCTCTCTCTCTTTCTCTCATTCTCTCTCTCCCTCCAGCGGCGCTGGTAGATGATGGTGGTCTCAGCTGGCTGAGGAAGAGCTACAAGCGGATGAGCGAGCAGGCAGAAAGAGAGCAGCGCAGCCTGGACGATGTGGTGGCTCAGAGATACGGGGTGAGGCAAGGCTACATACGGAGTGAGACGGGGTAATTGGGTGCATGTACCAAACAAGAATCATTCATACTAATGGACGGTTCCACTGTGAAAGACAGACAAACATTATGAACTGTGCACATCCTTGAATATGTATATCTCTTTTGAAAGCACTCAAATCTTCTAGGGGTCCCTGAAACTAAATATATTGAGATGGTGGTCCACAGCCAATTGGGCTATATGACATGTCTAGTATGACAATCCCTATATTTGGCCCGAGCCGACCTAGTGCTGATATCAGATAGATGTGGTAGAACCATAGATGGATAGATCTAACTGGCTTAGTCTTCGTGACAAGCATAGTCTGACAATATATAACAAGGGTTGGCTTCAGGGAGAAGGCAGAAGTTGAAGCATCCTGGTTTAAGTTCTAATCGGACACCACTGCGGGGGTCCTAACCCAAGTAATCGGCAATAGAGCCTTGAGCTATTTTATAACTGTGGTTTTCTCGTCCACAGTCCATGGAGCAGTTTCAGAAGCGACTGGCCCTGGCCGAGGAGAAGGCGTACGGACAGAGGAGAGGAGGACAGAGGGATCATGGGCCGCCAGGGAGAGGGAGAGGAAGAGGAGGGTGGAGGAGAGGAGAGATGGAGAGAGACGGGGACAGAGGAGGAGGAGGGGAGAGGAGAGAGGGACAGGGGCCAGCGGACAGAGACAGGTGGAGTAGAAACGAGAGGGACAGGAACCGCGATGGAAGAGAGGACGAGAGGTACAGAGAGAGGGAACGAGAGAGAGGCCAAGATGGAGACCGAGAAAGGGATAGAGGCAACGAAAGAGATCAAAATAGAGATAGAGAAAGGGATAGAGAGAGAGGCGGAGAGAGAGATGAAGAGAGAAACAGGGAGAGAGAGAGAGGCGGAGATAGAGACAAAGAGAGAGACAGAGATGGAGAGAGAGATAGAGACAGAGAGAGAAATAGGGGTATAGATAGAGACAGAGAGAAGAATAGTGATAGAGATGAAGACAGAGGCAAGGAGAGGGCTCCAGACCGGGGTGAGGAGCGGCATCATGCCCCCAGACAGAGCCCTTCTGTCAGGCAGGGCCAAGCTCCTCTCTCCTCTCTTGGTTCTCTGAAAGGCCGCTTTCTAAAGCCCTCAGAAGAAGATGATGATGCAGGTGAGTGGACTGAGCATCAGTTCATACTCAATCATGTCTTCCATTCTGAAAGTAAAAAAATACATTTAGGTACCTCTGCACAAGAAATTTGGCACAGAGCAATCTAGCTGTCTGTCCAACACACAGGCAGATAGACCCTACTGACAGACCCACTTATAGAAGGCTAGATTTCTGCTAGATCCCTACTTAAACGTGAGAAACATTCAAAACATTCAGTAGTGTTCCTGTAACTTCTCTCTTCTACATTCAAAATAGTGTTTGTCTAGTGATGTGTACTTGCGTTTGAAATGGCGCACCAAAGTGTGACACTTTAAATTCCCATAGACAGTTTAATATCACGTCATATAAGAACAGTGCTCCAAAAACTTGGAATGATATTATGTCTGTGTCCCTTTTATGCCCATATATGGAGTTCTTTGTCAGGCATGCCCAAATATGGAGTCTATGCAGACATCAGAATGATGTCAGAACAGGCCAGCTCCATATATGGACACTGGGCAGGGGCCCTGTCCAGAGCCCGGGCAGAGGCCTTTTTGGGGGCGGTTCTGGCAACTGTGGTGTCAGAAGTGATGTCATCTGTGTCCCCTTTTATGCCCATATATGGAGTTCTCTGTTAGGCATGCCCAAATATGGAGTCTGGCCCGGGCAGAGGCCTTTTGTGGCTGTTCTGGACAACTGTGGGTCCGACCGCCTCGACACCGGGCACTGCACTCCCTGTGGGGGTGTGGAACGCGTGTGTCGAATTTGACTCGAGTTACATGGATTTCAGACGTGTACACACACAGAGACTTGGTGTATTTATAGATAGATAGATAGATAGATAGATAGATTGATATGAATGACCGACTATCGTAATACGATACAGAGCCACAATTCTTATATAAGACAAGCCTAAAGCCCTAACCACACCAAAGGGTCACCATGCAACTCCTTGGGTCCAAACAGTTGCAAGGAGTTGCATGGTGACCCTTTGGTGTGGTTTGGGCCATTGAATTCCATGCGTTGAATCACTTGGGACAACGTACGTGGGACGACGTACGTCACCGTGCAACAGGACATATCACACTGCAGGGACAACGCTAAAACCGCCTCGACCCTTTGGTGTGGTTAGGGCTTAAGATGACCCAAGGTTATTTTCCATCAAGAAATTACTTCCGTGAACCAGGAGATGAGCGAGTGACCTCAGGACTTTGGTACTTTTACCTGAAGTCGGAATAAATTCCATTATTTGCTATTTTTTTGCAGGTCCACAGTCTCTCCCATCTGCGGCTTTCCAGAAGCCCATTTTGGACGACGAGGAGGATTCGGACCGCCGTGGGGGTGCCAGGGTTCCAGCCTGGAAGAAGAGCAGCGGTCCCCCTCCTCCACGCTCTGACCCTTCAGAGAAACCAGAGCAGGACAGACAGAGGCATGCTGGGATACCTCCTCCTCTCGCTGCACCCCAACAGGGTGCTCATCAAGACAACGCTGCAGTGACATCATCATCAAGGTCAGGGTCATCATGGGTTTAACACACAGACATTTCATCTACTACTAGTTAGAATGTATAGGAATAACTATTCAGACCATAGATCAACAGAAAAGCAACTGGATTATTCATTGATATTGTCCTGATGCATAATACTTAATTTATGCTCCATCGTATGACGTGTGTCGTGTGGGGGGGGGAAATAGCCAATGGAATGTAGGCTTTATTTTAAGCATATCACTAATAAGATCCAGAGAAGTTCTCACAACCTTCAGATGGATGCATAGAGCTCTGTTACACAGTCCTCTTTGGTGCTTGATGTGTTTCCAGGAACCTGTCAGGAAGGTTTCTAATGCTTATCTGCTCTGATACACCAGAGACCCAGAGAACTCCCCCCACCCATGGGAGCCCAACCTTGAGCTCTTCATTCAATTCGGCTCCGCACTCTTTTATGTCTGAGGAGATATAAGCACATGCACTCTCTCTCTCTCTCTCTCTCCATCCATTGACCTTGTCCCTCCAAAATGTAACATGACTCCAAAGCTATGCCATCACAGCATTCTTTATTCACAAATCTTCAATCTTGGAATCCATTAGTCAATTAATTAATGGGTTTTTTAAAAGGAAAAGGAATGTCAAGCTCCAAATTGATACACATTAGACCCCCATTTGAAACAGTTTTGTGCCAGGGGCCACCCCCTCCTACAGTCCAGACTGTAGGTGGGGGACTGGGGAGAGTGATCTGAATTGTCATTCTCAATACATTCTCTCATTGCACTAACTTCGAAGACTCCACTTTGAGAAGCACTGAATAGCCAGTGCACGTTCAATCCGCACACACGCACGCACAGTGTGCATCGTCATGTTTTCCCTATCATTGGCTACAGTACTGTATATGTCATGTACAGTATGTTTATCCTGGGTGATATTCTAGGAGCTAAAAGGCTCAGTGTAAAAGCAGTCTACCTAAAAGCAAGCAGCGAGTGCACCCATCACAAATGCACTGTAGCTATCCTCGGACTGTGTTTCCAAATCTTTGCTTTTAATTTAATTTCAAGCACACCCTGTTTAATTATTATGTTCAAAGGGATTCATCTGCATCCAAAGCATGTGACAGGGCAGCGGTACAAGCTGCGATGTCGCTGATGCTTTTCTGCGCTGTGCTTCTTCTCTCCTGCGTTATGCATCATTAGGCTAAGTTGTTTAGCTAGACGGCCATCTAAAACCACCCGGTACGAACAGCAGCATGGAATGAGAGTACTGCTGTTCTTGGCAAACAGAATGGAGGCAATCAGAGGTGTAATAGTCTAGAGCAGTGCTTGCTATCCTGTCATCTCCTTCTCAGACCTCCCCTTGTGAGTGGAAGATGTACTCTGATGTTTTTATTTAAGTAAAAGTAGCAATACCACAATACAATGTAATACTCTGTCACAAGTCCTGTTTAACATTTTCAAAATTATGCTTAAATTACCAAAAGTAGAAAATTACCAGAAGTATCGAAAGTACAGCACAGTAAATTGTTTGTTTGGTGGATACCCCATATATCCAAAACTGTTACTTTTCAGGATTAAAATCAACAGATCTACAGCTCATCCCGCCGTGGCCGTTTCACACTACGTTTCAAGCTTGTAGATCTGCTACTTTTGATACTTGTGTGTGACACTGTAGTGTGATCACGTAGGGTAGGGTGTTACCGGTAATTTACAAACAAATAATAATATAATAATATGGAGATAAGAGGTATCCGCACGACAGCAACAACATTGAGTTACTTTCCACCACTGGAGACTAAAGATATATTTGGGGAACAGAGATGAAGGTCATTTGAGATGAACGTGGCCCGTAAACAATTGAGCACTTGGGAATAGAAATGAAAGAAAGCTTGGTCTATTATTGCATGCTTTGGTATTTGTTATCGCTGTCTGGTGAAACGTGAACGTATGTCCAAAACTATTACTTGTCAGGAAATGGGGAAAAAACTAACTTGAGTTCCAATGGATCCAATGTAGTTATAATTTAAATGAGAAAAAGAGGATGCCCCCAAAGTGCTAGACCCAAAATCCAGTATACAAAATAAAACTAAAGTTTGTTTATCGGTGCGTTCCAGTTCCAATTTTATCTTCTCATTTATTTTAGTAGTAATGATTGCTATAGTGTTTGAAATTGGAAGTGATTAAATAAATAAATGAGAAGACAACATTGGAACTGGAACGCACCGATAAACATACTTTAGTTTTCTTTTGTAAACTGGATTTTGGGTCTAGTACTCCACTGAGAAAACCCATTGTTGATGTGCATCCTCTTTTTCTCATTTAAATAATAACTACATTGGATCCATTGGAACTCAAGTTAGTTTTTTCCCCATTTCCTGACAAGTAATAGTTTTGGACATAACAAATACCAAAGCATGCAATAATAGACCAAGCTTTCTTTCATTTCTATTCCTAAGTGCTCAATTGTTTTTCATTACCTCCAAATGAGTCTTTCCCTGATATATTTATGGGCCACCTTCATCTCTGTTCCCCAAATATATCTTTAGTCTCCAGTGGTGGAAAGCAACTCAATGTTGTTGCTGTCGGGAGGATATCTCTTATCTCCATATTATATTATTATTTGTTTGTAAATTAACACCCTACGTGATCACACTACAGTGTCACACAAAAGTATCAAAAGTGGGGCCTTGTTCCTTTGAGAGTCAAACAGATACAGTACTGTATATCAGACGCAGGCTCTGATGAAAAATAGGATTACAAATCTGTGGTTTTCGTTGAGGTTACGGTGGAGCATAAACTCAATCTGTGTCTGTCTGTCTGTCTGTCTGTCTGTAGCAGTGAGAGTGAGGAAGAGGAGCTTCCGTTGCTGACAGATGAGGAGATGAACAAACTGGGAGCCAAGCTGGTGAAAGCAGAGATCATGGGGAATACGGTAGGTCACTCCTCAAGGGATAGATAGACTTTTGCACTTTTGCCAATAAAGTGTGTGTGCGTGTGCGTGCGTGCGCCACTCGTGCCAATAAAGCTTCTTTGAACTGGTGTGTGTGTGCGTAGGCCATGGTGGACAAGCTGAAATCCCAGTTGGAGGCAGCTCGAAAAGCCAAGGAGGCCAGAGCTGCCAGACCGCATCCGGAAGCAGTTCATACACAGCAGGTACAGTAGAACCCATGACTTCATGTATGGATAGACAGACACTATACTAGTGACAGATACTGTGTGTGTAGTATAATGTTGCTGTCGTGCAGAAACCTCCATATTCAAATTTTTCACATTTTTAACACATACAATGTGCAATGTTGAACAGATTTTTTAACACATACAATAACGCTTAAGTGATAAACGATAGTTATGCAAGATATCATAATATTGATATAATAGCGATATAAGGTCTCTCTCTCTCTCTCTCTCTCTCCTGCTGTCTTGTGTGAGAGTTATACGTACAACAGAGTACAGCTCTGTGTCTCATAGATTCATATCGACACACGTGCGCACGCTTATACAGCTCATATGTATTATTTCACGTTAACATTCACAGAAAGAAAATACCATTCTCCCTATTTTAAATGGATCTGAATCGGAATAAACTGCTCGGCACTGCTCACATCCTCCATGAGGGTCCATTCACTTGTGCTCAGCTCCATGCTGGACAGTGTCTTATCGAAGATGACAGCTGATACAGCTGCTTGCTGCCCTGCAGCCGTACATAGCATGTCGTATGTACTACAGTCGTTTATCAACTTCTCGATTTTTTAATTTAACAATGCTTTTTAGCCTGAGGAGTTGGTAATCGGTGGTAGACCTGTTGAAATGGGCTGCTGCCAATTTCAGCCTGCTCACATGGTTTTTCAATGGGTCTGACCGCAAGCTTTACGTACGGCCAAGTGGATGGTGTGTGCCACACACGGTATGCTCATAGTCACCAGATGTCTCTCCACTGTGTTTACATAGTTTGTAACATTGTCAGTAGTAACGGCAGTCACAGATTCCCCCTTTATGTTGAATGCCTCGAATGTTGTATTCTGCAACATTTTCTGCAGTGTGACTTTCCTTCAGCTCTGCTGTTTTAAGAACGACATTTTCCAATCGTCTGAAATCCAATGGACGTGTTTCAAGCGATCAGGTGCTGTTGTACAGCTTAACAATTCTACTGGTGACTGTCATACAAGCAAGGTACATAGTACAGAGGTTCCAGTTCCCGACAGAACTCCCTGAACACCGTCCCATCAACCAGGCTGATTGGCCTCATGTCCTTTGTTATAAACGTAGCAGTATTGTTGTGCAAGCCTCTTGTTTTGCTTCATGGAGAGCACTTGAATTTTATTCATTCAGGTTGTTTGTTTGGTCACGACATTGTCGGATATGCATTTTCAAGATGGTTGTTCAGGTTGCTTGTTGTGCTATGGTAGGCCAACTCTACTGGTCAAAAGCCAAAGTGGTTCCATACAGCGCTTTTAAGATTGCCCGGGATGAAAATCACTCTGTGATTCTCCTCTGGCTCGCTTGTCTGAACTCCTGTGTAGTGTTGTCGTGTTGTAGTTTCCTGTTTCATATGATGTGAATGCAGGGAATTGTGATCTCGCGACAACTGATGAGAAAGGTTACAATTAGTCTCGCGAGAACATCTGAGGCATTAATTATTTTCTTTTTTTAAATATTCTAATATTCCTTATTCCTGATAGTTTGTAGCACTATCAGCTGCATACAGTAATTGCCGATACCTGTGCCATCCAGAAAGTTGCATAATGGCCAAAAATATGTCATACATATGTACTTATGCAGGCATTGACTAAGGGTTGCCCACCTGCCCCTGGCAGGTAAATAAAACTTTCGGGTAGGTGGAGTTTGAGTTTAGGTTGCCCGACCAGGCAAGTGCTGGTTTGAGATGGGACACAACCAACTGTCTATAAACACAACACAAGATATCCGTCTAAAATACCTGAATGTGGCCAGAACACTCTGTAAGTTATGAAATGTTTTATCGCACAGCCCCAGAAAGTAAAATATTTTTTTGTTTGTTAATGTAACAGTAATTTTAGCTATCATTTCATAGGGCAAGTGGGCATGACCAACGGGCAATGCGTTTGCCCGTTTTCAAGATGGTTGTTCAGGTTGCTTGTTGTGCTATGGTAGCCCAACGGGCAAGTGCCATCATTTAGCTGGGTGGTCTCCAGCTAAATGATAACCAAATTGAAACTGTTCAATTATTGTTAACCCATTTAGACCTGAGGACGATTCACAAATCTCTTCTAAATCATTCAGTTTTCTATAATTATTTTAATAATAATAATTGAATAGTAATTGGCCGCCCACCCCCCTCTGAAAATATGTAGTTCCAGGGACCCCCCAGAAGCAAAGATTTGAGCTAAAAACGTCTCTGAAAGAATATATATTCAAAGATTTGCACTACATTTTCACGATCCGTGGCTGAAATGCAGAATAAATAATGGACCTTGATATGAAAAAGGTTGAAACCACTGCATTAGAGAGACAGACAATTACTGAAGAGAGCAGCAGAATCACTGAGTGTAGCAATCGATGCTTTCTCCCATCGATTGTGTCTGAGCATATGGCAGAACGCACCGTCTCCTAAAATGTGTTCGGCATGTCTTATTACGCCCGGCCTGTCTTTTTGAGACGCCTCGTGACCTTGATGGAGAGACGTCGGTCAATCATGTAAGCTGCTCAGAGCTCACACTGTTTCCCCAGCCCTTTGTTGAAGTACATTTTCAGGAGATGTGGAAGTGATTGACATGATTGACAGATGGATTTATCAGTGGGAATGGGATAAGACGTGCCTCCTTGTGCCACATTTCGAGCTTGTAGATGTACTACTTTTGATACTTTTGTGTGACACTTAACGAGAAGCAGTGGATAATAAAATTAAACACCACATTCCCACAAGGCCTGAACAATACAAATAATAATTAAAATGGAAAACAGGGGTGGAACCTAATCAACCCTTGAGAAGCCATGGAATCCTAACCTCCAAAAAGAGATAGATACTCCAGGGCAATAGCATAAACACAAAAAGCCATTTAGATTCAAAATCAGACCATCACTGTCACTGCTGAGGGTTTGATATTGACACTAATGGGCTTGACACCAATGGGTGTAGGTAAACATGCTTAATCCTCTCAAAGGTAATCACACTTGAAGCTTTTGAGGTTACTGAAGAGGTGACTAGATTAAGCCAGACTAAATCAAAATGTTGCCTAAAAATTGCCTAGACAGTACAAAACACTGAAGTCCTTAAACCAGAAACCTAACCGCAAGCACGGGAGCAGCGCATGTTCGACCTCATGTCCGCGGTCTAAGTTTAGACTCTAGACAAATTAGTCTAGGCTCATTACTATCAATTTAATTTAGGGGCAGGGGCACGGTGGCACAGTGATGCGACAGCCTCACAGCTAGAAGGTCCTGGGTTCGATTTCTGTTGTGGGCGCTGGGGGCGTGTTCCCTCCTCCTTGTCATCAGTGCCCATACCCGAGGTGGGGTTGGCGAAAGGGCCTTTCTGTGTGTTTCTGTGGGGTCCTTAAAATTAAAATGGCTGAGAATCACTGAGTTAAACTGTAGACTATAATTAATGCACAGAATATACAATAACATAGCCTAGAATTAATATTTTCTGCAGGCAGCACTGCATTGCTGACATTCCTGAGCACATTCTTGAGCCGTGTTGTGTATGCCGGACTTTTATAGGAGGCCAATAGAGAATTCAGCAACATTGCATAATTTTGACTAGATATTTGCCATGCAGGTGCCATAGATTTCAGCCATGGCGTCGGGCCATCTCTGTACAGTATAATGGTGGAGGAAACCCTGCTTCCTCTCAC
Source organism: Protomyctophum bolini (assembly GCF_963924005.1). Lineage (NCBI taxonomy): Eukaryota > Metazoa > Chordata > Actinopteri > Myctophiformes > Myctophidae > Protomyctophum > Protomyctophum bolini. The sequence goes on along the minus strand of NC_137870.1, from coordinate 16,514,180 downwards.
TTCCCCTACCTCCCCTTCTTTGCACCTCTTTCTCTCTATCAGTCTCTGTCTCGCTCTGCCTCTCTGAGCTCTGGTCTGAAATCACACGCACACACAACATTACAACCAATTTTAACACATGTTGACCTGAGATCAGATTCTAAAAATGTCTTCTAAATCCTGATAGTTTTCTGAAAAAGCTGTTTCTATGTCAGTCGTTCTTCGATTTTTCAAAAATAGCAGACCTACAAGCTCGTAGTGTGCCACTCTGTGGTGCGCTATGAGCACAGTAGCACAGTAGTAGTAGTAGAATGCCGCCTCTGCTGTAACGATAAAATCACACCCGTGTGAAGTGAGGGGAACTCTTATCATCGTACAGTACATCATCCATTCATTGTCAATGGGAACTTTGTGTGGGACAAAAATAGTCGATTTGCTCGTCTAGTATGTCTACATTATGACGTAAATTCGACATTCATTGTCAATGGGAATTTAATGTTTGTGTAAGACGAAAATCTACACTATACAGTAGCTGAATATAGAAGGGGCTAGCGTCCCTCAAAGAATATCAAAGCAGTAGGTAGGTGGCAGAGCTTCCTTTCTCTTACCAATCCCCTCGTCTTTGGAATCATTTCCCCATCCACATTCCAGAGTCTAAGCTCACTTGACTTATCCAAAAGTAAACTCAAAGCACACCTGTTCAGTATTCACATCCAGCCTTTCACATAAATTTTGTCTGCCCCGAGCAGCACTAAATTACAGTCATCCAGTCAGTTGTATCTTCATCTGTATGCAGAAGATGTACGTGCACATTTTGTTATTGCTGTTTGCTGTTTGTGTGTGTGTGTGTGTGTGTGTGTGTGTGTGCACAGGTGTGTGCGCATTGGTCTCCTCTGTATATATAGATATAGGAGGGGCCTATTTTCCAAAAAATGCCATGAATCACGAACGGAATGTCCAATCCATCCCAAATTTGAATCAACCAAGTTCCAAAAGCAATTCCATTTTCATCCATGCGTTTGTCGCAAAAACATGATTTTTGGGGGATAGATCCCCTCCGAATTACTTACGCATGATCACAGGGGTGACGTGATATTGTAATTGGCTGGCAACATTAGTGGGAGGGGCCTATGTAAGCGACTGCGGCAACCACACTTTGCAATTTTTCAAAATTGCGACTTTTCTAGTTTTGGTAGTTTCTGTTGAGCTGTCTGTATCACTCACCATGGGAAACCAGCTGTGTGTATGAACCAGCTGTGTGTATGTATAGATCCTATTTTTGCGTGCAAGTATGTTTGTCCATATGGATAGCCTTGTGTTTGTTTATTGTTCCTCACGTGCAGCGCTGTATATTTACTCGAACTATGGAGTGGGTGCATTATTTAATTATATTATGAGAACGATCCAAATGTCAAATAAGAGCAACAGAATGATGGAAAAAACCAAGTTTCCCTCTCGGCCATTCTGTTTGTTCTCAACCACAGAAAGAAGTCAACAACCTATTAAGTAAACAGAGCATGTGTTGACAAAGCTATCGTTCTAGAGTTCTACTTCCCCATTGTCCAAACTCGACTCGGGTCTGACGAACCTTGACGTTACCACATTATGGTTAATTTACAGTAGATAACGGAATTATAAAAAACAGAGGACGTGTTTTTGGTCTCTCAAACCAGAGGCCTCTCAACCACAGAGCAGGTCTGCGATCACGGCAGTTTGAGCGGAGAGCTGACCGTGTCAATAGCTCTCCGTCAACGATAACGACACAGAGATAGCTCAGCACTCGCCCCAAATTGTCGCTGTCGAGTGGAAACATTGTATGTCCGTACATTACCACTTAAAAAAATCACACCCGTGTGAAGTGAGTGGTGCAATTCCGCGTGGGGGTCCCCGGAAATTCCAGGACCACGGCCAGGGTGCCGGGTCGGTTCCGGCGAGCCACCCACGTCCGAAACGGTAGAGAAAAGTGAGAGTTACCATGTGGGGGTCCCTCTGCTGTACCCTCTACTGTACTGTCACTGTACTGTACTGGCACACCCGAAATCATCATATATACAGTTAATGTGTGCGTTTGTGTGTGTGTTAGGTTGCGCACAGGTGATGAAAAACAACCATGTTGTTTTCGTGCTCGGACCCACCCAGCCACACACAGCTCCGTAAGGGAGTGGTTGCACCACTCAGAAATAAAAATAATAATAGCCGATCTACAAGCTCACAAACATGTTTTGACCTTGTATATCGGCTATTTCTTGTACTTTAAGTGTGATACTGTAGTATGATGAAGTAGGCCATTAATCGAGATACAAGGTTTCTGTTCAACAGAACAAAAGAAGAAATGGTCATGCTCCTGGCCAGTGTACTAGGACAATAACACAATGGTTCATTGTCCCTGTGAGAGGACATTCTTTCCACAGTCTTGTGCAGGCGTTGCATGTACACTTACTTATCCAGTAAACGCAACATATACATGAACAAAGCTCATACAGGGTTTCTGCATGACAGTGACAATATTGTGTCTCCATATTTTATTTTATCTTTTTGTTTTTCCATAAATATTATGAAGGAAAAAAAGATGAGTGCACACAAAAGCCTCCACAAAATTCCCCTTTAACTACAGAAGGACTTTTCTTCATCAAATGCTTTGTCCCTCATGCCCTGCATGCACTGAACAACGCTCCACCTCCCATAGAATCACATTGTGTTTATCATGCCTGCTGATATTGTCATTGTTGAGTGTACTGAACTTTCTAGGAAATGGGGGAATAAATAACGTTCCAAATTAATCCAATGTAGTTATTACAAGATTATTATTATTATTATTAAGATTTTTCTAAAATAGCAAAAGTATCACATATTGAGCTTGTAGATAAAATGTAATAGATAAAATAAAAAATAAAAAATTGAAATATTGGCAAGCTGTTTCTGGGTACATGCTACTACGCTAACGTAGCGTGGTGTCAGTACTGACCTCTGTGTGTTTTTGATGGCATGTCAGGTCCCGGGACGCTCCGAGGAGGACCAGGACGTGCTGCTGTTCAGAACGGACCACTCAGGTCGCGCCTGGCCAGTCAACGCCCCGTCGGCAACGCAGGAACCTCACGGAGGTCGACGCAAGAAGAAAATGGTAATGCCCCGCCCCCGAAAGAGACGGGAGAGAGTACGGATGGGACCATTATGGAAATGACACATCACCATTATAGTGGTAGAAATAATTCGCTTAAATATGCTTAAAACTTTATATGACCCTTTTGTTAACCACGTGAATCCTCAGTATTCTTATTCGCCACAAATAGATCTGCTATTTTGGGCGAATGGATTTGTGTAGAGTGAATTGAGGGCGTACCAGTTACCAAATGTGCTATTTACAAATTACATGTCCGCTTTCTCAAGTATAGAGGGTTTAACTGGTACTACATTTTCAGCTCAACAAAAGCCAGTTGATCCTAGTGTACCAGTAAGATGCCTAAGGGCGAGAAGCGTTCACGCATCCGCCTCGTTGACGGCAGACTGCTGGGCGAGTGCTCACGGTCAGATTTGCAACTCAATGGCTGGAAAATGGAAATTAATAGTTTACATAGCATGCTTAATGATTAAATCTGGTTTCAGTATTAAGGTTATTTTTGCAGTCAGTTTGTATTGGTGGTGGGGAGGGGGGGCGGGGGTCGCGAGACATGGCCAAAGCATTTCCGGGGGTCCACAGCCAAAAACGTTGAGAACCCCTGTCCTAGGCTATCACTGTTCTCTCTTGCATTCTATTTGTGTTTTTGTTTATTAACATGGTTACTCATCTTATTTTGATCTCACACTTGTAAACCTCTCTGAATAAGAGCGTCTGCTAAATGTGTAAATTAGAGAGAGAGAGAGAGAGAGAGAAGGGGATGGTGGGATTTGTCTCTGTCTGAGTCTCTTGTCTAGCTTCTTGTTATTAGGCATTCATCAGAGTGTGTAATGACACCAGAGCGTGTGTGGTGTGGTGTGGTGTGTGTGTGTGTGTGTGTTCTGTCTCATCTGGTCTGACAGACATAGCCTGTACACACACACACACACACACACACACACACACACACACACACACACACACACACACACACTCTCTGTCTCTCACATCGGTTTCCATTTTTTAACTTTTAACTTCTCTTCTTTTCCTTCTCTCTAACTGGATTATGCATGTGTGCGTGTGCGAGTATCTCGCCCTCTCTCTCTCCCTTTCTCTCTCTCTCTCTCTCTCTCTCTCTCTCTCTCTCTCTCTCTCTCTCTCTCTGTATGTCTGCCTAGCTGTGTCTCTCCTCCACCAACACCAACCTTCTCCTTTTTCTCATTCCTCTCTCCCCCTTCACTAACTTTACCTCATTTTAACTCTTTATCACACAAACCTCTTATCTCCAAATTCTAACTTTGTGGGGGTTTTTTTGTGCTCCAGACAAGTGACTTTTGTGCCGGGACAAGTGAATGGGAAATGTGCCTCAAAAGGTTAATCTCAAGCCCTGGGTTAGGTGATTAAGGTTAGGTGATAGATAGGTGATTAAGACATTGTACACATGATCACCTCTCTCTCTCTCTCTCTCTCTCTCTCTCTCTCCGATGCAGATTGAGACTCATGTGGACGGCGAGCGCGTGCGCTACTTCCAGGATGATGACAGCGTGGGTCTGCGTGACTTGGTGAGGAGAGAGAAGATGAGCACAGCACAGGACCAGAACGCCCTCTACTCCCGCATGGCTGCCAAGGTATGCATCTGAACACATCCTGAGTCAGACAATGTTGGACACCATGTCACTGAGGTGGAAGCAGTACTGAACACGGTCTCCGTTTTAACCACTGAGCTAATAGAGACGGTGTGCTTGCTCAGGGGAGAAATATCATTTCGAATTTCAAGTAAAAGTGAGCAAATAAAGGGCTCTTTATTTATTTTCTTAATTCATCAAACCTTTTGGAAAATATCTGATCTATAAGCTGACGTCTTTGACCATGTAGTTCATCTATTTTAGAAGTTTCCCAAGTACAACATGGGTAACTACTAACTACAGTAAAACTACAGTAAAGCTGTCAAATAATTGTAGTGGAGCAAAAGGAACGATATTGATCTCGGAGATGTAGCCTAGTGGAGTATCAAAAAATAACTAGTAAAGTAGTAAAGTAAATAATTCAGTCTAAATTGTACTTACTGTAAGTACAGTATTTGAGTAAACATACTTAGTTACTTCCCACCACTAATAAACCTTCAAGGACTGACATGGATCTGTGCCAAACCTGGCAACTGCAGTGCTGGACCCAAGAGGGGGATGTTTGCCAAAACTCACTAGCCTATTGGATGGTTTAGCCAAAATCCCACAAATGTGTGCCACCAGTTATACCCAAATATGGAGATCCACACATATGTCATCACGACCTGATGTTGTGTTCACACGGGCAGACGTAACGACGCAAAGACTCACTGTGAGTTGATTTGGAGCAGCTACATGCATCCTTGCATCTTTGCAACGTCATGTCGCTGGTTTCCCAATATTTATACTTATTATACACAGTGTCTCACTCTGAAATAAGCTGATCTACAAGCTCACATTTGATGCAGCAAAACACTCCCTAGTATGATTATTTGTATCTCCAAAAATGTATTTGCTTATTTTTATTTTTTTGAAATGTTCTCTAATTTATTCTAAATGTAATTCTTTAAAATTATAAATATATATTATTATTATATATATATTAGAAAGAAAACTACGACAGAATATGAGCTCTGGGCAGGACAATATGGATATGATACGATACAACTTTGTTGTCAGCTTGCATTGAATTTTGTTTTGTGTCCATGACATCACCGTTCAAGATGCAGACAATACATTGCAAAAGATAAATTACAGGACACAAATCACAGAAGCAGACAGGAACAAGAACAATAGAACATATCCTCTTGGTTTACCGACTGTTTAAAAGCAGAACAGACTGGTGTAGAAAATAGTTCTTTAGCCTGTTTTTCTTATATTTAGGGACTCTGCCTCATGGAGGCTCTGGGCAGGACAATATGGATATGAGCTCTGGGCAGCACTATAGAGCGTCGCCGCCCCCTCGAGACCCGGAAAATAAATCCCTGTTAATTTACCTCATAGACTTTTCAGAAAGTATTTATTTAAAGACGTTTACGCCGCGGACAAAGCCAACTCTTGTAGTGACCAATCATGACAACAAACAAAAATTTTCGGGCCAAACAAAGTAGAAAAAACCGGCAGGTTACAACACTTTTTTTGTTGTTTTTCTTCTTTGTAATTATTTGTTTGGTCCAAAATAATGTTTGTGTTGTCATGATTTTTTCACGACAAGAGTTGGCTTCGTACGACGCTTAAAAGGTCTTAAAAAATAATAAATATGTTTTGAAATGTCTATGGGAAAAATGCATTGGGATTCATTTCCTGGGCCTGGCGTCGTCATGAAAAGGGGCAGGACTGCGACGCTCTATATGGAGGTAGATGAAGTCAGACTTATAGCATTCTGGGAATTGAAATGTGAAATTTGCCTGTACGTATATATTGAAATGTATTTAAAGGATAGCCCCTTGAGATGCGTCATCTCGTTTTAGAGGGGGTCCTCATGTCTGTCTGTCTCTGCCTATATGTATCTCTGTCTCCTCTGTTGCCTCTGTCTGTCTCATTATCTGTCTGTCTGTATGCATCTCTCACACAAAAAAGTGTGTACAATGTACATATACTTTATACACACATGCTGTGCCTACAACCCTGGGACACTAAAAATACACAGTGTGTTGCCATGGCGAGGCATCTGTAAATATACCAGCTCTAATCACTGCTATAGTGATTCCATCTCGCCATCGTATCGTTGCTGTCGGCCAGAAACCTTGTATCTCCATATTCTAACTGGTTCGTAAATTAACGCCCTACTTGAACATACTACTTAATTTTGCTATTTTTTTAATCCTGAAAAGTAACAGTTTTGCACATTATGGGGTTTCCAGTCCACCCGACATACTGTAGATGATATATTATCTTGTTTGTCCAAAATTCCAAAAACACGTGAGCTTGTACATTTTCACAGTTTTCTTGTAGATCAGATTTTTTGTTTTGCTACTTTTGAAACCTTTTTCAAGTGGTTATGGGTGTCTATGGGTTTTATATTATTTAACTAATGACCAAAGTGTTAACAAGAGTTTGTGACTAAAATAATAACTACCGGTATATTGGATTAATTGGAAAACAGGTTATTTCTTTTCCCTATTCATTGAAAAGTAACCGTTTTTGGACATACAAGGTTTCCACCCGGCAGTGCTGATTATAGGTCTATTGCTCCATTACACCATTATCAGTGTAATCTCTCGATCTGTCTGTCGTCTGTCCTTCTGTTCAAACTGAAAGGGTTAGCCAGGTGCCCGTTGCTCACTGCAAACTTTGTGTCACTCTATGAGCTTAATCTTGAAAATGTAACTCAAATTGCTTCTGGGGGTCCCTGGAACAAAATATCTTAAAAACCCAGTGAAAAAAACCTCTGCGTTATTTGTCGGGAAATACGTCCTTGACATGAAAAGGTTTGAGAACCACTGACATGGAAACAAGTTTTTCAGAAAACTGTTAGGACAGCCTATGTAGAGAGTACACACACACCATGCTTGCTGGCTACTCTCTACATGCTGCCTGGTTGCCACGGTGACAGTAGTTGTGACGTAGAAACGGACACCGAGCCGCCAATACTCTGCATGCTGTCTCACACTGTTGATCACACACATAAACACACCGAGGGCCTCCCCTGTGTTGCATATGAACCAAATGAGAATACATCTAGCTGAAAGCAGGATTTATAATATAAATCCTTCTGAGCAGATAGATGTGTTATTCCTGCCAGATGGCCAGAACAGCTAAAGTCCATCGACTCCATCCGTCCTCGGTCCGCCTGTCCGTTAACACAAGTTAATTGATTGTAGAACAGCTTCCCTCCCAATAACAAGTTACATTTTCATTGATTAATTTGTTTTTAATACGTTTTAAGTAGAGATGTCCCAATACGGTATCTGTATCGGGGAAAGTATCGGTATCTGCCCTTATTTGTCATATCGGTATCGGTGAATATGCCAGTCTAACCGATCCGACACAGGGCTAAGGGGTTGACACTATGGCAATTAAATAAAATGTGGCATGTAGAGTTTGTTTTGGAGTTGTCCAAATTACAACTGCACATTTGAGTGAGGAGTATGCTATAAACACAACACAAGATATATAGCTAGATAGCTATAAACACAATACGAGATCACAACACTGGTGTCGGTATCGGATCAGCTAACACAGAAATTGTGGTATCAGGACCTCATCGGAAACTAAAAAAGTGTATCGGGACATCACTAGTTTTAAGACTTGGCAATCCCAAGGAAGCTCTGAGAAGGAAGAGAAGTGGTCACGTGACTGGGCTGCGCCATGACACTTTCAGGACACTTTCATGGGAGCCAAACTCACACCAGAAGTGCAATGAATACATGGCAGTGAATGGAGCTCATTTCTGCCCGACAGCAATGACTTTCCACAACCCTCCCGTCCCTTTCTCCAACTTATGTTCATATCACCTCCCCTTTTCTCTTGCTCTCTCTGTACTCCTCCCCTCTCCTCCCCTCTCCTCTCCTCCACCTCTCAGATGATGGGGAAGACCGATGGAGACGACTACACCCTTGATGACATGTTCGTGTCAAGCTCGGCGCAACGGGAAGGTGAGGGCCGAGACGAGGAGAGGATGAGGAGCCAGGCCATCGCGGAGCACCGCAAGCTGGCCGCCACCATGGACAAGTGCCCGCACTGTTTCAACAGCCAGCAGCTCCAGAAACACCTCCTAGTGGCAATCGGGAGCAAGGTACAGTACGCAGTCACCACACAGTGCATGGATTCACGGCTGAGTTCAGTCATCTGGACTCCATAGAAGCCAGCATGTCTGATATGGAAGCATCAGTGGCGGCTGGTGGGGTTTCCCCCAGGTTTTGCTACACCAAAAATTAAGCCAACATGTATTAGTTATCACACTCGTTTATGTTGGTAGGCCCTGCCCTAGTAGTCATTCATTTGTGAAAGACAGTTTCGCTAATATCGCCACTACATGTTGAAACAGGACGGTACACTGGAACAGAATTAGATCAAAGACTATGTGGCTATTGTGATCTTTATGAAGTTGAGGATGAAGTCCACTTTCTGTTGTACTGCCCTTTTTTATCATGATTTAAGAAAAGCACTCTTTGACAAGTAGAGCACAACATTATTAAAGGTTGATGTCCTCACAAACCTGTGTGTGTGTTCAGGTGTACCTCAGCCTCCCTGCGGGGGTGTCAATGACAGAGGGACACTGTCTCATCTGTCCTCTGCACCATCACTGCTCTGCCACCGGATTGGACGAGGATGTTTGGTCAGAAATGCAGGTTGGCCAATCAGCATGTGACTCTACTGGCACCTTTCACACATGTTTGTGCTGTCATGTTCATATGATTACATACATACATACATACATACATACATACGTGTACATACATACGTGTACATACATACCGTAGGGCTGTCATTATTATAGTAATAAGTAGTTAGAATGAGTGTGATGCTAAATTATATGACCTACTTTTGCTGGGGACCACCTTCCTATTTCTTCCAGCAAAGATTGTATGCTCTTGGGAGGAACGACATCTGGTGCCTCTGCGTGTGATTCACAGGTTGTGTGAGTGTCCTCCCTATTCCTTCGAGACTACTAGTTTGGTCTGATTGGTGTTGTATGTGTTCTCAGCTGTTCCGGCGTGCGTTGGTGCGCGTGTTCGAGGCCCAGGACCTGGACTGTGTGTTCATGGAGACTCACATGAACCCACGCAGGAGGCAACACATGGTGCTGGAGTGTCTCCCTCTGCCCAGAGAGCTGGGGGACATGGCCCCCATATTCTTCAAGGTAGGTGTGTGTGTGTGTGTGTGTGTGTGTGTGTGTGTGTGTGTGTGTGTGTGTGTGTGTGTGTGTGTGTGTGTGTGTGTGTGTGTGTGTGTGTGTGTGTGTGTGTGTGTGTGTGTGTGTGTGTGTGTGTGTGTGTGTGTGTGTGCGTGTGCGTGTCTTCTATTCTACGTCTGAGCATGGTATTGCCCCGCTTGCCTCTGATTGGCCTCCCGACACTTCCCGTCTTACCACACTTACTCCGTGGTGGGAAATAATACAAGAGAATGACAGAGTGCAGCCTTGTAACTTTTTGTAGAAGAGACAAACTAATATTGTTTATGCCATTTGCTTTGATTGAATAATTGATCACGTGCCATGATATTATTTTGATTTGGGTGTGTCTAAATAAAGTGTTGATTATTGTGTAATTTATTTGTATGTGTAAACTTGAAACATTGTACTGTAAATAGGTCTCTTTTCCCTTGAACTTTATCTTTTTTAGTATAATAGTATTAGTTTACTATAATTACATTAATACATGATAATCAACACTTTATTTAGAACACACCCAAATCATATTACGGCGTATGTGCAATTATTGAACATGTACGCCTCGCGTCAGACTATCCAGCATAATATAGCTATCCACATCGGAGGAAAGTCTGATAAGATGGTAGGCCAATCGGAGGCAGGCGGGGCGTTACCATGTCTATGCTCGGACGTATAATAGAATCACGCGGGGTGCATACTTAGTTTAGACTAGTCATTGGTTAGGCATGGGTTAAGGTTAGGTTTAGGTGTGCTGCCCCGTGGTAGGTTAGGGTTAGGGTGAGGATTTGAGATAGGTTGTAGTTGTAGGACTAATGACTCGTCTAACCAAATTACTAGTCTAAACCAAGTAACTGTCTAAACTAAGTACTGCACCCGAATCACGTGTGTGTGTGTGGTTCTTCTGTCCTGACAAGTGAGGACATATGGATTATTTCACACCAGTTACACATCTGACAAGAGCAGTTACTAACGGAAGCATATTGGGGGTTTTTAGCAAGATCTTGGGGGGCACTACCCACATGTTTAGCTGTCTTCCTCATTTCTACAATCCTCGAGTTATACCTCATTGTAAAGATGACTAATCAATGATAACAACAATATAAAATACCAATTGCTTGGTATTATTGAAGGGGAGAAATAATGACCAAAGTTAAGTTTCCCATCTTTTCTTTTAGGTGTTGAGTAAGGAAATAATTCAGGTTGGGATATAGTTTAGGATTAGTCATTTAGAGGTTAGGTTTAAGGTTGAGGGATAGAGTTATGAATCGTGATTATGCTTGATTTATAGTACTAGCTGCAACACGTTGTAAGCTTGTTTATCACAGCACTGGCGTGCAACTGACCATATGTCGAGCGTTTGGGTTAAATATGGCAAACAAAGGGAATTCAGGCATTCATAATGTGTGTGTGTGTGTGTGTGTGTGTGTGTGTGTGTGTGTGTGTGTGTGTGTGTGTGTGTGTGTGTGTGTGTGTGTGCAGAAAGCCATCCTGGAGAGTGATGAGGAGTGGGCCATGAACAAGAAGCTGGTGGAGCTCTCAAAGAAAGATATCCGCCAATCTGTGAGTTTTTTACTAATCTACAAATATACAAAACTAGTCTACAAATTCTGAGCTGCATTTATAAAGAGGCTTCTGATAACGTGTGTGTGTGTGTGTGTGTGTGTGTGTGTGTGTGTGTGTGCGTCCGTCCGTCCACAGGTTCCTAGAGGTCTGCCCTACTTTGCCGTTGACTTTGGCCTCCAGGGCGGCTTCGCTCATGTTATTGAGAACGAACAAAAATTCCCTCACTACTTTGGGAAGGTCGGTGCCCAGGCCTATACGCAACCATTTTACCATCGCTTTGTATTTGTTTGTTTACACGAGTGGTTTTCAACCCTTTTCATATCAAGGTATCAATTATTTATTCGACATTTGAGCCACAGACTGACTCTCTTTCTCTCTGCGTCTCTCTCCCATCAGGAGATAGTAGGAGGGATGATGGACCTGGAGCCCAGGCGTTGGAGAAAGCCCATCAGACAGAACTTTGACGACCAGAGGAAGAAAGTCCTTCAGTTCGCACAGTGGTGGAAACCATACGACTGCACCAAGACACATGACTAGCTGATGACACACAGTTGTATAGCTCTCATCACTGAAGCGTACCATAGTGTAAATATTTTTGAGTGGTGCAACCACTCCCTTACGGAGCTGTGTGGGTGGCTGGGTGGGTCGAAAACAGCACGAAAACAGCATGGCTGTTTTTCACTACCTGTGCGCAACCTAACACACACACAAACACACACGCACATACGTATGAATAGTTTATATGATGATTTTGGTTGTGCCAGTACAGTACAGTGACGGTACAGTAGAGGGTATACAGTAGAGGGACCCTCACACGGTAACTCTGTCATTTCTCAACCGTTTCAGACATGGGGCGGCTCGCCAGATTCGGTCCGGACCCCTGGGCGCGTTACTGGGGGTCTGGATGTTTTGGGGACCTCCCCGCACGGAGTTGCACCACTCACTTCACACAGGTGTGATTTTTTATATTTTGTGTTAAAGCCACAGTCTGTTAGGTTTATGTCCTGTAGGCTGTAGCCATAGGGCTAGGCTTTATATTGGTATAACTGTATATCAATATCATAATATGAGATCAGATATTATCTGGGATTTTTGGATGTAGTGTTATGGTTGTATAAAAGAAAGTTGTAATCACCTAATGGTAGGGTAAGTGATATTATTTTATTATGTGTTAAATAGCTCTGTATCTTGATAGTAATCGTTGCTAGTGTTTTTTCAGTAACTGAAGTCTCCTTGTTTCTCCAGCTCTTTATCAAACAAAAAACTATTTTTCACGTCAAGATACCAATTTTAAACAAGTGAATTCAGAAGTGATGACACAATAAATGAGCACACAATTAGAACTGTAAGCTGATAAATGGGTACTGTCCTGATTGGCTGGAAACGTTGACGTGCAGTCTACCATACAGATGGGTCTAAATAAAGTTGTATTCATTTCACTCGAAAGTGTGGATTTCAACTTTAACCCCTCGTCCACTGGCCACTGCCATACTAACTGAAATCTTAAAACTGTTTTTTTCTCTTTTCCCAGATTGAGGTTTTTGGTCAAACGGCAATGTTAACGGCTCATAATTAAAGTGTCACTGCCTTGTGGTTACAATATTAACATTTCGCGTGATTTATAATGAGATTGCAGCAAAAATGTGCCTAGCCCATTTAGCTTCCGGTTCAGAGGTCGTGAATATAAGATCTCTGGCTGAAAAGACCTCTGCAGGGAACGGACTACAGACTGAAACAATTCTGTTGTCTTATGTTACTCTTGACCTGGTTTGAATGTCCAGAGAGAGAACCCTGTGCAGAAACTACTTCCAAATGTGATTAGACACTAAAACCCCAGCATCCGTATTGTGGGGAAAGCTTTTGCAGAAAATTGCCAATTGACAATGACAAGCCCCCAACGTGCCACACTTCACCGCCATAATACTAATAATGTTTAAATCCATGAACCTGTCTTTACTTTGTTATTAAAAGGTGTTGACTTGAATGAATTGTTGAATTCATGAATGGCAAATACTTTAAAACAGTGATTCTCAAACTGTGGTCTGAGTGGTCAAAAGGATGTTTCCAGTTGGTTCCATTTTTCTATAAGTTCACACACTGGTCAGTAGTGAGTCAGTAATTATTGCATCAGTATAGTGTATGCTGCATCTCCTGCAGCTCATTCATTGTAGAACGAACCGAGTTTGACTTACAAAACTTGACAGTTGTTCATGTCGGCTTGTCACTGCACAGTTTCACACTTCAACTGTTTCTCACAGTTTATCTGTCTGTCAGTTTATATGTCTCTCTGTCTGTTACACATTATCTCTCTCACTCTCTCTCATATATGATGTATGTATTGTAAACTCCCCAGGGTGCTTCTATGTACTGTGCTCTAAATCATAGCGTCGTTATCAGGGAGGCCGTCTGAGGGACTCTCATAGGAATAAAACTCCTACAGTCCACAGCCAAAGTTAACAATAATGTCTTGTGTGGTATTTTCCCTGAATATATCTTTGACAAACGAGCTGTGATAATGGGTCATATAGGCATTAGCTCCTGTAAGCGCCTCCCTATCACTGGAAAGGCTTTCCAACATAAACACAATGAACAAAAAAGAAACGAAAAATGAGCCATCCTGTCTTTTTTTAACAGCTTGACCTCAACAGTCTCTATTCTGAGTACGGTAAGTACTTTATTTATATGGCACTTCAGAGAGACCTCACAAAGTGCTTTACATACACCGAGTTAAAAAACAACGTATTAAAGCAGAACAGAAAAAGCCTGTACAATAAGTAATCAAAAGCAGATAACACAAGCATGGAAGTGGAGTAAAGTCATAACGTCTGCAAATGCTCCTTAAAATATAGCGTTTTGAGCTCACAATGCACCGGAGCACGCTCGTGGATCTGCTATTTTTGGTTTGGAGATTTGGTGTGATAAAATCCAAGAGTTGCAACACAGGTCTGTTTTTTTTTTACTAAGAATAGATGGTTTAAGTGGATAATCCCTGATGTATTATTAGTCCCCCTTGTACAGCCGTATTACTGCACTGCATCCTTTTAGTAAAGCTCACTGCAATTACAACAAGAGATGTTGAGTAAAAATTGTTTGTGTCAAGGGTCCCCCAAATTGATATAGGCAGACTTACCATTGGGCTAGGGTGGGCTGCAGCCGGGGGGGGGGGGGCAAAAACAATTCATTTATTAATATGATTTGAAATAGTTAATTATTGCAATCCAATTCAAGTGAAATTTATGTTTAGTTATTGTATATGTATTATTATGGTTAAACATTGAGAGCTTCTGCTCTGCTGTCTGCACGGGCTCTGCTGTCTGTCTGCATGGGTGATGCTGTGGGAAGCCCTAAAGCCTGCCATGCATGCACAGTGGTCTGTCTGTCTGTCTCTCTCTATCTCTTTTGGGGGGCTGGTGGGTACCTTAAAATTACACCAAAATTAAAATAAACTATTGCACTCTGTCAAGTGCCTACTTGCTTGTTGCACATATGGCCTACTGGTGCGCAAGCAGCGCGCACGCAAGTACTGTCGACCGCTACAAACTGTCAAATCTCAGCTTCTCTGTGAAAGAAGAACATGAATTACCTTCATGTTCTTCTGTTGAAGAACATGAAGGTAATTCTATTTAAGCATTTCAAATTAATTATTTTGTTACGTAATTAACAATCAATTACGTAATGTAATTAATATGGATGAGTGACGGCTGTTGATGGTGACGTATATGTCTATCAGTGTCTGGTGGATTAGAGGAAATGCCTCTATGTATATGTCATTTGTAAATTGATTAGCGGTATACTGTGGTTACTTTGCATATTCCCGTTTGATGTGTATGTATCATAGCAGCATATGACGTCATTGTATAACTGGTACAACTAGCTCTCAATGATGACGTAATAAAGATGTGGATTAGGACCCAATGCCAGGGTGTAATTGGTTTCCGATGGTGACGTAATGACGATATGTTTTAGTGTCGGGAGGATTAAACTTGCAGGGAAAACATTCAGTTTATTGTAACCTGTGGTTATCTCAGTGTTTGTCACTTGTATGGCCTCTCCAGTGCTGGCACTCTTCTGTCTGAATCTGAGCTGCTGAACCAGAACAGGGCTCAGCCCTTCAGTTTAAGAAGGGGGGGAAGGTGCCAAGTACTGTTGAGGAGTAGGGGTGTTTCACAATGTCGATGAGCAAAGTATTTCTATTATCTGGGGAAATGAATGCAAACCCAAATGATGTTTAGTCTAAAATAGAACATCTATTTATTGGGTTACTTATTCATGTTCAGCTGATATCTGTGAGCTTGTAGATAAGCTGTGTAGATTGAATTGCTTCTCTGTTGGTGGTAGGATCCTCTCCTATAAAAGGGAGACTGCAGGCAGAGCTAGACAGTTATGCTCGGGCAGCCATCATGCTGACAGCCCAGTGAGAGAGCTGCTAGGGCCCATTTCATGGGCATAGCCTAGTTCAGTTTTGTTATTTTTGAGTAATTTATTTTGGATTTTTGGCCAGTATTATTTTTCTTGATATTTTTTCATTATCATTATCTGCACTGGAGCTGGAGTTGGGAGAAATAAAATCCGCTGACTGTTTTTGGAGCCTTGGCCCTCGGGCAACTTTACAGCCCCTATGTACAGTATACATGTATACCATATCAAGCACAAGTAGTCATTGAGTCATAGACTACGCATGAGTGACGGCTTTCGATGGTGACGTATATGTCGATCAGTGTCGGGTGGATTAAAGGAAATGCCTCTGTATATGTATGTGTAATTTGTAAATTGATTAGCGGTATACTGTGGTTACTTTGCGTATGCCCCGTTTGATGCGTATGTGTCGTAGCTGCATATGACATTGGGGTATAACTAACTATAGCTCTCAATGATGACGTAATAAAGATGTGGATTGAAGGACCCAATGCAAGGGTGTAATTGGTTTTCGATGGTGACGTAATGAGTCTAATGACGATATGTTTTAGTGTTGGGAGGATTAAAGGTAATGCCCCTATGTATACATGTATGTAATCTGACACCTGGCACTGCCATATCCAGCACAAGTAGCCTAGTCATTACGTCATATACGCTGGCACGGCGCATACACATTAAACGGCGACATACGAAAACGAAAACTGTTACTTGCAGGCTCTGCTTGCGCAAGTAAATACCCCCTATATTTTGCTGTAAAGCTGGCAACTGCATTAGTGCACTATTAGTGGCTTTACTCTTTCTTTATTGCTCATCTCTCTTACTGTGATTTTATAGAGCACATTGTGAAATATTTTGCTGTAAAACTGCATTAGTGCACTACTGGCTACTAGTGCCTGCCTGCCTCTCTTTTGGGGGGGCTGGGTACCCCAAAATTACAGCTAAATTAAAACAAAATATTTTTTTTTCGGCCAACAGAAACGCACCGCACAGCCCAGGGGGCCCCTGAAACTTTGTCTAGCCCTTGGAAGGGTAAATCCGGCCCTGTCCCCACGGACCAACCCATCTGAAAAGGGTTTTGTGGCAGGGAACCCTAGAAGACCAGGTAAAAACATTTTCGATAGTTTTCAAACATGACTTGGCTCTGCTTGCCGCATTACTGACACTGTCCCTAACCTGCACGCGCAGAACCCACATAATCGGAATGCCACTCTGTCCCCATCTCGGACAGGAACAAATTGCAGGTTGAAAAATCCCTTAGCTTTGAACTCGGTTGAATCTGCACTTGGCTCGCTGATAAAATATCATTACACCTGGGTAAAACTAAATCCATCCTCTTTGGTTCAAATAGTAATCTCAGTAAGGCAGACGGCTTCACAGCTAAAGTGAGTGAAAATGTTACGCACTTTAGCTGCAAATAAATAACCACCATCAGAATTATTAAGGTTAGATTCTTAGCAGTCAGGGTACTGACTTATTTTGGTAACGGGTACGGCCGCCCCTTTTGGGATGGTAGACAGTAGCCTACAGCAACTTGCAATGGGCCTGGTCCACAAGATATACGCTATGTACCTATCCATACTGTTGATATTGTTAACTATTTAAACCATTTATGATCTGCTATTGCAATTAAAAATAAGTAAATGGTAGATTTACCAGTGATGTGCTATGATCTTGTATATCTGATCTTGTCCACTCAAGTACCCCTGGGGGTCCCCGCACCACACCTTGAGAACCACTGCTCTACCAAATTCGTTGTTGTGATCTTAATTCTTAAGTTGTAGATCTGCTATTTTTGACCACTGTCCCCATAATATGAAAGCTGGGGTTCAAATGGTTAACCGTTAACTGCTCTTGAAAAATCTGATTTATACGTATGCATGTGTTTATGTCCCAACCTTACGTTTGGGGCATGTATACTGTAACAGTGTTGAAGGGGGAGTTATTTATAGCACGCCATAACTGCAAGACGCACAGGTTCATGGCTAATGGACGTTGAATGGCAATGGAGTGATGTATGGTTATGGACACTTAGATGGCCCAAGGGGACGATTTATGACAGAACCAAGGGACACCATGCCACACTGTCTTCCCCTCTCTGTCTGTCTGTCTGTCTGTCTGTCTGTCTGTCTGTCTGTCTGTCTCTGCATTTGTGCGTAGGCAATTTGTCTTTGCTGCAGACACAAGGGTTGAAGCAGAACTTCTTTCCTTGATGCAAAAATGAGTGTGTGTGTGTGTGTGTGTGTGTGTGTGTGTGTGTGTGTGTGTGTGTGTGTGTGTGTGTGTGTGTGTGTGTGTGTGTGTGTGTGTGTGTGTGTGTGTGTGTGTGTGTGTGTGTGTGTGTGTGTGTGTGTGTGTGCACGTGCCTGTGCACCATGTTGGATTAATGTGAACGTGAATTAATCCTGGACAGCAGCTTTAGCTCAGTGATCTATGTGTTTGCTGTGAACCTTTCTTATCTCTGCACATTCCATGAGTTCACATGATTAAATGTTACTGGCTTTTTTGGGGGGTTTTTTATCCCACGATTTTGTAACACATTTTTCACCCCTGTGTCAATTATCTAATGTGATCCTGGGCTCTACACACCCTCCACCAACCTAGTCCCCATATGTGGGGGACATGGGGAGAGCAACGGACTTTAACTCATGCTTCCTTGGCTTCATGCCTGAGTGTCCATGTTGCTCCTTTACACCTGACAGGGGGGAGTTTCCCTGGTTGGACGTAGCGCGTGGAAGGAACACGTTATTCCAACCAGTTCCTTTCTCCTCCATCAGGCGCCCCGGCTGGCCAGGGGGAGGCAGTTTAGAGATCAGGATTACTGCATGTTTTTTGTGAGGGTATACCTATACCCTAGGGGACACAGGGAGAACATGCAAACTCCACACAGAAAGGCCCTTTTGCCAAAAGCATCTGGTTCTCAACCTATATGGGCTGGGGCCCACTAGTGGGTCACGAGGCTATTGAAAATAATTGGCAATATGCCAAGACTAATCATCAGTTTAGTTTAGTTTACTCAAGTGGGCAAACTTTCCCATCACATGTGTCTGAGCAAATCAATATTTCCTTCCTACACAAATATTAAATTCCAATGGAGAAAATCGGTATTTGTATGCTACACAAACATTAAATTCCCATGACAATAAATGGAGAATTTACGTCACATGTGTTTGAGCAAATCGTTATTTTTGTCCTATACACAAAGTTCCATTGACAATGAATGGACAATTTTACATCATATACGTAGACGTCATGATGATGTATGATAAGAGTGCCTCTCACTTCACACAGGTGTGATCTTTTTTTTCCTTTTTTACTTAAAGCAGTGGTTTTCAACCTTTTTGATATCAAGGTTCATTATGTATTTGCACCATTTGCGCCATGCTTGAAATAAATCGCGTCATGCAAAGCTTTTTTTTTTAGGGGGATAGTGAATCATAGTGTGTGTGATATGAAATGTCCAGTACCTCCCCAGTGCCTCCCCCAGTGCCACCCCAGTGTCTGCCCAGTGCCTGCCCAGTTTCCACCAAGTGCCTCCCCAGTGTCTGCCCAGTGGCTCCCCAGTACCTCCCCAGTGTCCCCCTGAGTTCCTCCCCAGTGTCTCCTCAGTGGCTGCAGTTTCTCCCCAGTGCCTCCCCAGTGTCTGCCCAGTGCCTCCCCAGTGTCTCCCCAGTGCCACCCCAGTGTCTCCCCAGTGTCTCCCCAGTGTCCCCCCAGTGCCTCCCCAGTGCCCTCCCAGTGCCCCTGCAGTGCCTCCCCAGTGTCCCCCAGTGCCTCCCCCAGTGCCTCCTCAGTGTCTCCAATAGCAATACAAGAGCAATAATACAAATTAATCTTAATGTATTAATCAAATTAATTAATTAATTAAAATTTTCGACGTGCGGCATTTGGTCCCCCCGTGCCCAGCACCATGCCAAGGCCTTTTCCTGGAGGAAACACTGATTTGGCATTTGAGCCACGAATACCATTTGACCAAAACTTTGAATATTTTGCTATTGTTGGATAAGATTTGGTCCAATTCCATTCTGTATTGATGTTGCTGTATTGATGTTGGTGCCATAGGAGAAGAAGTAGGTCGGGGAGTGGCTTATTGTGTAGACTTCTTGTAATGCAGATGTTTGGTTTAATTTTACACTCTCAAGAGTTAAAGATCTAGGGTCCATTTGGTTACCAACTCTCCATTTAGCTGGGGAACACCTGCTTGAGAACATTGGACAAATGATTTAAACTAAGGGATATTTCACTTTCAAACATGTTTGGGGTCATTTTAACATGTACTTGTCTGGGCTTTTGTGAGCACCCCAGACAAATTAATGAAAGAAATTAATTAAAAACAAAACGAAACATGTCCCCTCACACATTAGAAGGACACAAATCTGTCACCATAGAACCAAGGACAGGTGTTTTCCACAAATCTAACATGGTTAGTTTTGTCGTTATAATGGGTTTGCATAAGAAGTGGGCCTGTCTGATAAAAATGAATATCAAATATGTAAATACTGAATCAAGCAACTCACAAACTGTCTGGGGTCCTCACAAAAGCCAGAGTAGATGTTAAAATTACCCCAAAACATGTCTGAAAGTAAAAGTATCAATACCACAATGTAGTAATACTCCAATACAAATAAAAGTTGCGTCTTCAGCATTTGACTTCATTGAACGTATAAATGCATTGGCCTCAAATTACACTGAACGTAGGCCTATAGCAAAAGTATAATGTTGAATGCATGTCTGCTCCAGCCTTTATGCTCCTCATCAATCGTCTGTCGGGTGGAAACTTATGTCCAAAAAACTTCAGGATTCAAATTTAAAAGAATAAAAAATGGCAGATCTACAAGCTCAAAGCGCTGCGCGAAATCATGTGATCATGTAGGAAAAAAAGAAGACAAGAAAGGTTAAAATATGAGAAGAGGTTTCCGCCCGACAGCGGACAAAATGACAACTGTGATTAAATGACAGCACAAATCCTGCTTCATCTGTGAAGCACTCAACTCACTTCCTCCCTCTCGCTCCTGTACTTAGATTTCTTAGTTTTATGGATTTATTATAAATGTTCATGTCAGGTACTAATGATTTAATAAGTACAGCGTAAACCATCTCTTATTTTAGTCTCAATCAGACCTAAATGGGGGCTAATGCATTACAATGTTTCTACCGATACTCCTGAGTGCTCAGTCGGTAGAGCACTCAACGTTCAAGGTTACTTTATTTTGTCTCATGGGGAGAAGTGGTGACAAAGGACCATCTGCATTGTATACACAATACAATACAATACAATACAATACAATACAATACAATACAATACAATACAATACAATACAATACAATACAATACATACAATACAATACAATACAAGCGATAAGAGGTTGGCGTTACAAGGCCAGTTTGGAGATATAATCCCTCCATCTGATCCTTGGTCTGCCACGAGGTCTCCTCCCAGTGGGACGTGCATCAAGGACCTATAGGGAGACGCTCTGCATTCTGCACTCTTAATCCAGAGAAATTTACAGTAAACTAGGACAACACAAGGTAATAAATCAAATGTAGAAAATAGTCATCTAGGATCATAGGTAAACCAAGAACATATCATCTCTGTACATTGATATACTATATACACTATACTATAGGATGCCAGCATGGCATATGTCTACAATCTACATAGCATGCTATCTATGATATACAACTATGCATCCTCCCCGCCTGTCTTCGCTCCCCTGAACACAGGCCAATTGTGTTCATATAGAGACGTTCGACAAAGCCGGATGCTCCATGGTGGATTCGAACCCTCGGCCTCCGTGGTGGTGGGAAGTACCGCACTGCACCACCTGAGTGCCTGAAATTAAAATGTTTGAGAACCCTTACTGTACACAAGCATTGTTTATCCAAGACGTAGGTGTACCTATAAGGACATTACACTAGGAAGTGGCCTCTCGAGGCATTCTCATAGCGTGATTGCACAACTTTGGCTGGCAGCCAGGAGGACACAGCATTGCGTCTGCCTGTAAGCTTATCTTCACAGGAACATATTATCTATGTTCCATTGTGGTGTCCGCTTTATTAAATGTCCACAATATCACTGATGGATGGCAGGGTGATTGCTAAAGACATACGGACAGATAAGCTAAAAGTGTGTGTGTGTGTGTGTGTGTGTGTGTGTGTGTGTGTGTGTGTGTGTGTGTGTGTGTGTGTGTGTGCGCGTGCGCGTGCGCATGCGTGCGCTCGCTATGTCTGATTAGGGTGTGAGAGAGAGAGTGTCTATGAAGGAGAAAAACACATTGTCTGCAGTCAATTAAGGTCAGACCACGCTGCTCCAGAAAGCCAACTGAATTAGAAGTCACCTCCAGGAAATTACCACTGTGTGGGTGTTAGCTCAATTTAAAATTAGATGCTGCTTGGGTGTGACATGTTATATGTATGTCTTTCTGACCAGTCTTTGCACCAGGGAAGCTTCTGTCCTGACAAACAGGGCTGCAAGTTTTGATTATCTTTTATTTAGAGAGACGGGTGACAGCCGGAATGTAGACAGCACCCGGGAGCAGTAGGCTATGGGTTGGCGCCCCAGCCTGTGTCTTCCGTGAGGAGCAAGCCCAACAAACACACAACACGGTGAGACCTTTAGTGGGCCATTCAAGCAGATTGATCTACCTCCCAGTCCCGGCAGAGTATAGTTCCGGAGCAACGGATTGTGTGGCCCTGGTCTTTACCTAATGGGACTGATCGAGGGTAGCTATACTTGGACGTAAGTCGGGACTTGATCACCCTGGCTGGGTCACCTGAGGGGGTATGAGGTTGCACATCCATACTGATGACACCATGAGCACATTGATGTTCTGTCTAGCTACAGAAAGAGAGCAGTGACTGTTAATTGCTTGTGTGAATCACCAGTCAATCAAATTTTATTTGAATTGTTAATGTCGGCTTTGCGTGTTCAATATGCACGGGAGGATTTAGCTGTCTCTCCCAATATGAGAGGAAATGAAAATGTTCATTGACATTGGTTGATTGATTGATTGATGGAATAATACTTAGACAGAATGACGTCTGGCGATTAGTCGTAGCTCGGAGGCCCCCCTGACAGTGGAGGCCCGTTTCAAGGTGAAACATAAAAAAGGCCTCCTGTGTGTGTGTGTGTGTGTGTGTGTGTGTGTGTGTGTGTGTGTGTGTGTGTGTGTGTGTGTGTGTGTGTGTGTGTGTGTGTGTGTGTGTGTGTGTGTGTGTGCGTGTGCGTGCGTGCGTGTGTGTGTGTGTTTTGTTTATTTGTTTGTGAAAATCCCCATGAAAATCCCCTTGCAAGGAGAATCACTTACTTTAGTTTTGATTGGACATAATTGCTTAATCCAGACCAGATGGGGTGTGAGTCTATTGCGTTAGCGTCCAGAGGTAACCTATTATTAAGTTTTAGCAATGAGCAATGTTTGTTTCCTTTTATTTTCCAGTTCATGACTATAGTTTTCTTGGTGATGGTTAGGGTGTTCATTGTTTTGATCCATGTTTGTATGGCATGTGAATTGTGAACCCATAGTCCCTTAACACAACCTCATATACTTGAACTGGGGATCCCCAAAAATAATCATGTGAACTGGGGACCCCCACCCTGATGATCACTTGGAATTGTAGGAGACTCTGTTCCAGAGATACATTTTGTGAACGTGTGTTGTAAGGCATTGTGAGCTTGCAGATCTACTATTTTCTGCCTATTTATTATATTATTTGACAATTATTTTAAAAGTTTTTATAGTATAGTTTGTTGATTACTTACGGTAATGGTCCTACCGTAAATAATCATTAAATTGGTTTGTATTAAAGTCCCCTACCCCCCAACACATAGATGTATTCAGGGATGTCCTGATAAAATCCCAAAACATTTGTCACATTCAAATCCAGCAACTCTACATGTCTGTGATGTCAAGACGGCGCTGTATTAGGCTAATTGTTTTTTAGAGATTAATTTTGGCATTTGATGCTTTTATCCCAGATAGAGACAGTGACCAGAGAGGGGATGACATGCATTAAAGAGCCTCTGGTCAGATTCCAGCCATGGCCAGCGACTGCTAAACAACATTTCTGACAGACTAATATAGCAAATTAATGTGCTTTGGATTACAGATAGTGAAACAACGCTGAGATGTCAGGTTTGGGAGATTATGTGCAAATGCAACTCAATCTGCAATTTAAATGCAGTTTACGACACGGCTCGTCTTTGGCCCCTTTTCAATCAATAAAGAATGTATTATCACAATATTAGCCAATCCCACGATTTCTCGGTTCCTTTTTACCTCCTTTGCCAACCTGAGAAATCTCGTGTTTCTTTAAAGGATCACTTCACCACTTTTCAACCCATCTTCATAATAGGTCCTCACTAATAATCATAATAAACTGGCACCATTCTTTTCTACTCAGTCTGTGTCTCGTAGGAGGGCTGCAGGCAGTTCAGAAACCCATCCACCAGTGACATCATCTTTAGGCAGATTTTTCTTACAAAAATGTTTAGATGCCCACAGCCCTCCTATACGAGACACAGACTGAGTAGAAAACAATTGTGCCGTTTTATCATGGTTTTGAGGACCTATTATAATGAACAAAAGTGGTGAAGTGGTCCTTTAATGTCATTTAATCGAGAATTAATTATATTTTATTTACCGTTTTTAGCATCTGTGGCTAGCCCCCGGTGGCACCCATGTTGTGTGACGTCATCGAATATCCAAAATCGTTCTTGTACACGCACGCAGTTAAGTATTTCTATCTCAGATTGAGATAAAGGGCTGTTTACAGTATAATAACACTTTATTCCTCAATTGCGAGTGTAACACATCCCACAATCTTTGTAACTCTTTTTTTCCACCCATGCAGTATCAATTGTCTAATGAAATCCTGGGCTCTATACTCCTGGGGAAAGCAATTCACCTTCAGGGTAATTAACCACCTCCTCTTCGCGTCTGTGGTTAAACACCCTGTCGGTGAATTATCTCCCTATACAATGACCACCTAGGCAGACATTATTAAAAGGGGCATACCACTCATTTTCAACTGTCATTAATATACCTTATATAGTCCGGGAGCGGAAGGCAGATTTTTGGCTGAACATGGTTTCGTCAGATTTTTATTTTTTTACAACTGATTCTTGTAGCTTGGGGTCACCTCTTAATAATTCAAGAGGGTTGACGTTCATGCAACGTTACTTAAATCCAAACCATCAGATTTACTTTCTCGAAGATCATACATGTGGTCATGTTCAATGTTTTGAACTGTTTTGTACTTTAAATAATACTGGTCTATAGAACACAAATATTATTCCACCAAAATTAATAAACATACTCACCTGAAATAAGTAGCATTTTTAAATCATCATTAAATATTGTATGAATATTATCAATTCAATGCTGTAGGCTACAGATAATAACCACAATTCATACATTTGTAACTTTTTCCTGCTATGCATGCCTTGATGACTTTGTTATATTATATAGGCCTGCCCTACAGCTCTGCTGAAAGTGGGCTTTCTGGTGTTCTGTGACTGTTTTTGCCGACATGTTGAATGAGAAAGAAGTTCCTTCAGAATGTGTGCCCTGCAGTTGATGGCTGAGCATGTTCTACAGAGTGATCGTAGATGGAGGCTCCATCTATGATGGAGGCTCCGTCCAGAGGCAGAGGACCTGATGTGAGCCTTGGGTCATTTACAATTGCTGATGTCATAGATGTCACCCTTAGAGATAGGGTGAGAAGTTCAGAGACTCGGAGTAGAGCCGCTGCTTCTTCGCCTGGAAAAGAGCCAGCTTAGGTGGTTCGGGCATCTGGTTAGGATGCCTCTCGGGCATCTCCCTGGGGAGGTCCTCGATGCACGTCCCACTACTCACTGGCCTTGGAACGTCTCAGGATCCCCCAGGAGGAAGTCACTAATGTTGCTCTGGAGAGGGCCACTCTGTTGCCCCCGCGACCCATCTATGGACTAAGCGGTTGAAGATGGATGCATGGATGGATGTCATACAGCTAGTCTGAACATGCATGAGATGACTGCCTTCTCTCTCTAGGTCGTCCTCAGACGAGCCTTCCATCGTCGCCAGTCATCCCAGTTCTCCATACATCCGGTCAGCTCGTTGGTGCTTTGCGCTCCTGCATCTTTCTTGATTACATCCACATATGTTAGTTTGGGACGTCCTCGTGACCGGTGCCCCATGTGTTGGTTCCCACAGCACCAGTTTGCTGGCTGGCAGCTCTTGGTGTCTTTGGCAGTGTCCTGCGAGTCTCATTCTCCTGGCTGCTATTTTTTTCCTCACCCTGAATAATCCCGGCATTATATTCTCGTTGGTAATACTCTTGCTGATGTTGAGCACTACACGTATACATTCTGGTGTAGTACATTCTCCACCTGATGTTATGGCCTCTACTACATGAAAAGCTACCTCTACATGTTCAAAGGTATTTTTATGTGACACCAAGCCAAGTGACAAGCTATGGTCTTTATGTCGTCGTCGTCGTCGTCGTCCCCCCCCCCCCCAGTGCCCTGGTATAGATATGAAAAAATAGATGCCTCATTAGTCGCTGCAGTACGTTGGAGCCATGTGTGTCCAGCGTAAGGACACACTGAGAAAGTCAATCTTAGGTAGGCTACGCTCCAGAGCAGTCTATAGCTTTCTATGTCTATGGCTGCAGCCCGCATTAGCTGGGCCTTATACAGACCCAACTGACAAATAAGGCAACCCATGCCTGGCGGGATGTGCGCACCCTTTTCTTTTTTTAAACTATGGAATCTTCTTGTGCCTTTTTCAGTGATGTTTTTATTTGTCTGCAGCACAGTTTTGCCACACCATAATACATTTGTCTTCTGAGTCTCTCTGAGAGAGAGAGAGAGAGAGAGAGAGAGAGAGAGAGAGAGAGAGAGAGAGAGAGAGAGAGACTGCTATCTCTCACATCGTGATTGGTCCTACGGTACAGAGGGGATGGAAACAGCACATTGATGATGATTGCGTGCAGCCGTGCACCACTGTGCAGCTTCCCCTCGAAGCCAGACAGTCAGTCACTCAGTCAGTCGGTGGGCGGACGCCGTGTGGAGAAGAAGCAGAGCGCGTGGTGCTCAAGGCTTTGCACTGACCCGCCTCTCCCCTGCGTCCATTCCCCGGCCGCCCGTCACCTTACCTCGTCTCCAGCTGCGTTACGGAACGGAGCACTGACACACCTCTCCAACCAACCTCCTCCTCGGCTCGGACATGCATGCATGAGTTGACACGACGGTGACATTATGGTGACAGCCAGGACGACGAGGAGGAGGACGAAAATGATGGAAACATGAGAAGTTGTTGGAGGACAGAGCGGAGGAGAAGCCGCCGCTGCTGCAGAGCAGGAGGAGCGAGGACGAGGAGGAGAACCATACATAATAATATCTCACCTGAGGGACCAAAAGAAGACATTCTGCTTCTACATGGAATATGTTTTATTTTATTAATACAACAAAGCCCTAACATGGCATGATAGCTTTGCGAACCGCTTTATCGGGTTTATTTTTATATTTTTGGAGTAGCCTATAATAGCAGGCTAAAGGCAGCAGCCCTATGACAATGCTCCTGCACGCATCATCGTTTATGAAATATTTTCATTTTTTGAGTCAGTCGGTGCAGCACGGCGTCGGTTGGGAATAACTAGCTGTCATTGCATAAAAATGTGCGCGTGCCATTAGTGTACGCTCTCTCTCTCTTTCTCTCTCTCTCGTCTTCTCTAATTATCCCCATTTCTGCCTCTACCCCCTCCTCTCTCTCTCTGTATTCTCTATTTATCCCTATTTCTGCCTCTCTCTCTCTCTCTCTCTCTCTCTCTCTCTCTCTCTCTCTCTCTCTCTCTCTCTCTCTCTCCCTATTTCTGCCTTGATCTATTTACCCCCCCACACACACACAAACACACACGCACTCTGATGTGTGTACCCGACGTGGCCCGTTCTACAGACGTCGGCATCACCAGCACCACCCTGGACACCATCACCATCATGTCCTCCTCACGCAAGATCTCCTCGGCGTCCTTCAGCAGCTCGGTGGGCTCCGACTGCGGGCTGGAGTCCCCCGGCACGGGCACCGGCGGGTCATCAGCAGAACCTCTGACGGAGGAGAACCTTTGCTCCTCTGGCTCAGGAGGAGGCTGTCCCTTCTCCTTCTCCTTCAACACCACCACCACCTCCTCCTCTTCCTCCCAGGTGTGGAACGGCAGGAGCCCGGCCGCTGCCGGGGGGGACAGGCAGCTTCCCTCGGGAGAGGAGCAGGGCCGTGGGTCGTCGGCCATCAACAAGCGGACCACCCGGAGAAAGAGGGTCAACCTGGACTCACTGGGAGAGAGCCTGAAGAGACTCACTTCACCCACGGTCAGTAGTTTGCCAGAGTTTGCTGCCAGCCAGGTATACTGTAAATAGGCCTATATTATGGCAACAAAGCACCAAAATAATAAGCGACCAAATAGGGCTGGTCAGTCATTGTCTAATGTTGTCTGACAGAGCAGACTTGTTTCTCAAAGTGGTTCTCAAACAGTTTCATGTCAAGGACCCCCAGATTAATACTATTTGACCACAGATCCCCAGATGTCCCCCAAACATTGCAAGATTGTTTTGAAGATCTGCAACCCGCAACTTCAAATATTTAGAAGGAAAACAAACCCAATGTCACTCATCATAATGAGCAGTCCTGGCAAGTTTGCCCTAAAGGTTACGACTTTTAGAAGCTCATGTCCATCCCTAATGTGGCAAGTTATAACTCAAACACGTCATACCAAGGACCCCCATATGTATGTATTTGGCCACGGAATCTGAAACCTCTGAAAAACAATTTGTGACAGGTACACTTAGGCTATTAGAGGAGATTCATGACATATTTTCTTTTCCAAAATTAGTAGGTGGATTAGCTCGTTGAGAGTGTACTGTATCTGCTGTTTTTCAAATAGCCAAACTAGAGATTAGTTTGGCTAACCAAATTGTGTTGTATGTTAACAAATGTTGCAATCCCCGGCCGGTTCCAAGACTACAAATGGGACCCAATGCCTCCCTACCACTACAGAGCCAAACGTCTATAGACTCTATACGAACACAATCGTCCCGTGGTCGGGGGAGGGAAGCTGGACGGGGAGCGTGATCATTGTTACTGTACGTACTCCAGGGGCGGCACCTGTCAGCAGGGGAAGTATAATATGGGCCTCTACTCTAGTAGGATACAAGAGCAGCGACAACAGACAGAAATGTGGGTGGTACTTGTGCATCACGTCACGTGACAGACAAGCGTCATGTCCAGGGGTGGGCACATGTGCAACACGTCACGTGACATACTAGTGTCATGTCCAGCTTAGACGCCCGCACGGCATGTGTTTGTAAAGCAATGAAGCGCTCCCCTTCCCCAGTTCAGCTACAAGGCTGCAGTTTGATACAAAGTGATTGAAGGAGTGGGTTATCGGTGAGTTTAAACCGGTCACGTCACGTGACGGTAACCAGCCAATCAGAATGAAGTATTGGGACTACCCGTTTTAGAATCCATATTTGGGTATGCCTGACAAATAACTCCATACATGGGCATAAAAGGGACAAGGACATAATATCTGGGTGGGGCATTAATTTCCAACTTGCATCATTCCAAGTAGGCCAGTGCCCAACGGGCACCGCTGTAGAGGCCCCACGGGCACCACTCTAGTCGTTATTGCGAACGCAGTGAGCACTTACTATGAGACCTAGCAGATCATGTCTGTCTGTCTGTGTGTCTGTCTGTCTGTCTGTCTGTCCCGCTTTTGTGCCCATATATGGAGCTGAGTGATTTGTGTCACCATGACTCAGCCATAACCATATAGGAGTCCCCAAAGCAGCTATACGTCCAAAACCCAAATATGTACGAGCTGCGTTCGCTTCCCGCGTTTGCGCGTCTTACTGGTTATTATAGTATAGGGTCAGGGCAGGCTCTCAGTGCAGCTGGCCAACATTGAAGCCGCGTTAACCTACTGGCCAAAGCTGGAACTGAAGGACGTGCATGGAGGTGGACGGATGTTCAGTGACGTTATGACGCAAAAGTTGACCTCAAAGTTTAGACCGCGCGCGAGCCAAGCACAGCCAACAGTTTCTGGCAGACTTCCAGCCAGGGTGCTTCAAATGTCACTGAGCAACTTCCATTTAAAATGAAATTAATGGGGGCGTGGTTGTCTGGTCTCTAGATTATATATAATAAATATGGGTCAGGGTCCGTAAGGATCTTATATATAATAACTCTATGGGTCAGGGTCCATAAGAATCTTATATATAATAACTATGGGTCAGGGTCCATAAGGATCTTATATATAATAACTCTATGGGTCAGGGTCCATAAGGATATTATATATAATAACTCTATGGGTCAGGGTCCATAAGGATCTTAACGGTCTGATTAATTAATGGTTTCCTTTAATGTTTCCTATATTTACGCATCATTTTGGCCTAAACACAAATTCAGACAAAATCTGTGAATAGTGCAGGATTTTGTTTAAGGAAAATAATAATAATTATGGATTATACATAGTAAACACTGATTATATTGTATTGTATTGTGTGGACATTGTATTTTTAACACATTATGGACAAACTCGCACCATGACAAGAGATTACACATTTATTGATAGACCAAGTGTAGCGATATGGAATGGAAATGTTTATTAAGCCCCTATTTATTGTCTTAACATCAAGTTCTTTGTATTGGTACAATCGATTATTTGCATAGCAAGACGATACGATAGGAAGTCACACGGTACGATATGTTGCTGTTTACGTATCGTCTCTGTAGAAACAGATCTACAATCTCAAAACGCGCCACTTTGAGCTTGTGAATCTGCTACTTCTGGGTGACGCTGTATAGTGTATAGCATGATGAAGTAGTAAAAAAACACAACAACTTAGAATATGGTGATAGGAGGTTTCTGCCTGACAGCAACGATAATGATGGAGTATGTATGTACAGTATGCCTGTGTGCCAGTGTGAT
>NC_137870.1:16200829-16473329 GCF_963924005.1 Protomyctophum bolini | reverse complement strand
ACACTGACTGCTATTTCTAGTGCGTGCGCACACACACACACACACACACACACACACACACACACACACACACACACACACACACACACACACACACACACACACACACACGTGGTGAGGCATTCCACAGCCCCCTGATAGTTAATTTAACCACTTAAAACCTATAGTGCGTACCATGTACCAACATTACATGTTTCTGGTACGAGACTACATGATGACTCACTTTACAGAAGGACAGTGCACAGTGATCTGTGTTTGTAAACATTCATTCCTCATTTGAACAAAAAGAGCATTACACCTCACAACATTGGGGACATGTCTCGACCCGTATGACTGGTCAGAAGATGATTTCGCTCTGCCACTCTGCCACCACCACTATGACCAGACCACCACTTAGGGCTGTATTTTGCGTGTCTTAAGTACCAGGTCTTATTCCCTAACTTGAGTAAACTAAAGACCTGGAGGCGTGATCAATGCCATTTGGCTATTCTGAGTGGCCAAAGAGCATTGATCACGCCTCCAGGTCTTTAGTTTACTCAAGTTAGGGAATAAGACCTGGTACTTAAGACACGCAAAATACAGCCCTTTAGTGTTGTACATATGAGGTTCAAAAAGTAGCAGATCTTTCAAGCTTGTGAGTCTGCTACTTTTGATGCTTTCCTGTGACGCCGTATAGAGCGTCGCAGTCCCGCCCCCTCGAGAGACCCGGAAGATTTTCCTCATAGACTTTTCAGAAAGTATTTATTTAAAGACGTTTACACCGCGGACAAAGCCAACTGTTGTCGTGACAAAATCATGACAATAAACACAATGTTTTTTGTTGTTTTTCTTCTTTGTAATTATTTGTTTGGTCCAAAATATTGTGTTTGTTGTCATGATTTGTCACGACTCGAGTTTGCTTCGTACGACGCTTAAAAGGTCTTTAAATAAATACTTTATGAAATGTCTATGGGAAAAATGGGGATTCATTTCCTGGGCCTGGCGTCGTCATGTAAGGGGGCAGGACTGCGACAATCTATAGTGTGCTCCATTAGTGCGTTAATTTACGAAAGTACATGACAAAGTTAGAATAATGCCCAGACAGCAACGATATATAACAAAACATATAAACATGTGAACGGATGGTACCGTATCTGTATGAATGGACGTCACACCAGGGTCACAGCCGCATGGCGTGTGAATGCACTGCAGACAAAATACTGACCATGGCCCGCCGAGGCCAAATTCCTCCGTTTGCGGTGGCGAATGTGCCAGAGCAGAATGTGACGCACATGGAAATCAATAAAATGGAGTGGTTGTGGTTGTTGGTCGCATGAACGCTCATTAATTAAAATTAATGACAGATGAATGAAGGTCAACCACACACACTTCTTTGCTATTGCTTGGCGCCTGGTCAAAATTCACCGAAGTTGAACTGGACTGGGGCGGGACTGCAACGCTCTATACGGCGTCACAGGAAAGCATCAAAAGTAGCAGACTCACAAGCTTGAAAGATCTGCTACTTTTTGAACCTCATATGTACAACACTAAGTGGTGGTCTGGTCATAGTGGTGGTGGCAGAGCGAAATCATCTTCTGACCAGTCATACGGGTTGTGAGGTGTAATGCTCTTTTTGTTCAAATGAGGAATGAATGTTTACAAACACAGTTACATCACTGTCCTTCTGTAAAGTGAGTCATCATGTACGTAGTCTCGTACCAGAAACATGTAATGTTGGTACATGGTACGCACATGTAATGTTGGTACATGGTACGCACCCTGGCAGGGTGCTGTGGAATGCCTCAACACGTGTGTGTGTGTGTGTGTGTGTGTGTGTGTGTGTGTGTGTGTGTGTGTGTGTGTGTGTGAAGAGACACTTTAAACGGGCCGTAAACAAGGAAGTGAAAGGAACAGGTCTAGGATCGCTGAACAAGGAAAGGCCAAGAAAAACAAATATATAATAAAAATGTATTACAGCAATCTCGTTTGATATCATTAAAAAGGACTTAAAGACGTGTAGGCCTATACACGTCCAAGGCCTCCCATGGTTTGATAAGAAAATTCGTGTAAATACTTAGCATAATTAGTGTTAAAAGCATAGCTATATATAAGAGCGGTGGTGGTAAAAGTACTCACATTTTAACTACCATAAATTATGCGTTTTTGTAAAGTATGATCCCATTCATTTTAAAGTAGGGGTATGCTTGTAGGGCTATTAGTTCTACTGAATGATGACCTGACCTCGCTGTCCTTCCATCCAATAATAGCATTAGTTACTCCAAGAGGACATATTTTAATTAGCTGAAATAATGCCCTCAAAACAGGTCTGTAGAAACCAATGAGTGTCGATGCAGTTATTATTATTCTATGGTTGAAAGAGAACCGCAATTCCCAGAAGTCAGTTCAAAATGAAACCAAAACAAACACAGATGGTTTGAGCTGCGGGGCTCTGTCCTACTCTGCGGGTGGACATACCGCTCCACCAGTGTTGCCTTGTCCGCTTATTATAAGCGACTTTGGGCTTCTCTTTATTTAAATTAACTTATATTGGTAGTATAGCAGCTTGTGATTATTTTTTAAGTGTAGTTGCTTATTTGGGCTTGCTTCAAAAAAGAAATGTTATATTATTATTATTTAAAGTAGCTCTCAGATATCATGTCATTGATCCCCCCAATATTTTTTCAAAAGTCTTCCATCTTATTTCAAGGTTTTTTGAAAATAGCAGATCTACAGTATACAGGTTTAGTGCTCACGTGGCCTATAGTCGCTTGTTTTCTTAGATCTTGTTGCTTTTTAACTCACACAATCTGGCAACACTGCACTCCACCGCCAGCATTTTAGTCATAACCTGTACCCACAGTGCACAGCTGTGTAACTGCCAACGCCTAATTTATTCTCTGTTGTACAACATGCACGTGTGTGAGAGAGTGTACATGTGCTGTGAGTGTGACCTTAAGCAAACTCAAAACACGGGAGTAGTTCACCCAATAATTACTTATTTTCTATCAGAGATTTGTTTGTTTTTGTCGCAATCCTGAGTACAGCTCTTCACGGGCCCCCCGATTCCGAAAATACCCGAGATCTGCATGGAGCGGATCTGTGTCTGTGTTTTATCATAATCACTCTGGCCGGGTCGGAATCGTATATCCTGCGGAACTCTGGTCTGTCTATCATTATGTGTAATACCCGAGTGCATCCAAGAAGACCCATACTACGTAATGATACTGTGTGTGCGTGCGGCGCAACTGCGACACGCTGCAGTGGTGAAAGAGAAACGCAATGAAGTGATGTTTAACTTGTGCAATGTTTTAGGCTGGTTTAGGATCAGATTACTGCTGCTGTGCAGCGCAACAAAAATAAAAGTTGAGCTACGCAATGCATGCATGGTTACCATACTGCAAGGCAAGCCGGCTGGAAATGCCTGCCAGACTGAATTGAATTGAAAACAACGGAATATAATCATTACTGGTCGGGTCTCTCGGAATCTCTAAATTATAAGATCTCGAACCAAATTTGTCAAGGGTCCATCCAGGTTAGGTTTTAACTTTTCTTATTACTTGTGCAACCAGAGCGCGCAAGTAATAGTTTCGCCCGGCTTGTATGCACCGTCCCAGCCAACCCGCCACTTTTGATGCGTATGCAAATAAAACTGTGCCTGATTTGCTGGGACCAGATTACATGGTGTGTACAGTATATGTCCATCAAATTGTGCCTGATTTGCTGGGACCAGATTACATGGTGTTCGCAAGTAACTAGCTCTCAATGATAACGTAAGAAATATGTGTATTAAAGGACCCAATGCCAGAGTGTAATTGGCCATTTATGGCCTACTAGTGTGCAACAAGCAAGTATGCACTCGACAGAGTGCAGTTCTAGTTTGAAAATGTTTTCGGTCAGAATCAGATACAATTTCACAGATCCATTCCAGGTTTTGGGATTTGTTTTCTTCTTCTGTGGACATAAATAACTATTAACGACATAATTACTCTTGCCGTGTGTGTGTGTGTGTGTGTGTGTGTGTGTGTGTGTGTGTGCACGTGCGCGCGCATGTGCATGTGCATGTGCATATATACATTTGCGTGGCGTATCCTTACAGGCGTGCCATTCTGCGAGCTGCGTGAGCGCTTCGGTGAGGAGTTCTTCGGCTTCTGCTTCGAGGAGAACGAGCGCGTGCTGCGCGCCGTGGGCAGCAACCTCCAGGACTTCTTCAACGGCTTCGACGCCATCCTGGAGCACATCCGCACATCCACAGGCCGCCGCGTCTCCTCCGAGAGCCCCTCCTTCCAGTGCGAGGACCCCCGTGAGGAGGGGAGGTGGGGAGGTGGAGGGAGAGATGTGGCGGGAGAGGGAGGTGGAGAAAGGGAGGAGGAGGCGCAATCCCGGGTGTTACTGCTGCACTGTTTTAACCCCGCCCCCGTGGTGGGGCTGGTAATGCCCGGGCTGATCCGAGCCGCCGCCCGGCGGATCTTCCACTCCGAGGTGGAGGTGGAGGAAGCCCCGCCCGTCACGCCCCCATCACCCAATGAGGACGTGGAACACCACTCCGCACTGACTCCTCCTCCTGCGTCTCCCGCGGTCTCGCCGTCCTCCCCCTCCCCGACCTCCGCCGCCCCGGTCGTCTGTTCGTCCTTCCTCATCCGGGAGACCTCGCCTCCCCCACCGCCCCCGGCCAACGTGCGCCCCCCCCTTGCGCACTCCACGGACCCCACGGACCTGCGCATCGGCCTGGCCACGTTCTGCCGCGCCTTCCCCTTCCATCTGGTGCTGGGGCCCCTCATGGAGGTGCTGAAGGTGGGGGAGGGCCTGCGGAAGCAGGTGCGGCTGGAGCCCTACCGGACCCTGGACTTCCGGGACGGCTTTGAGATCGTCTCGCCCCGGATGGAGCCCTCCTTCCGGGGCATCCTGCTGAGGCTCGCCTCGCCGTTCACCATCCGCACCAAGCCGGAGTCCACGCCGGCCGGCCCCAAGGAGAAGGTAAGGGTCTCAGCTTTCTATTGTTGCTGTCTACATTTTTTAAGGGCGTCGCACAAAAGTAGCATAATGTACCATCTGATCTACCAATGTGATGCGTTGTGAGCTTGTAGATTGTCTATCTAAACTTTTAACTTTTACTCTTTAAAACTAAGAAAAAAGTTTTCGACGGGAGACCACTAGCCTGGCGGTTCACAAGTCTCAAGGCATTGCAGTCAGTGCACCTGCCTTGTCTTTATTTTTTATCATTAGATTTTGTTCCTGAGAAGTAACAGTTTTGGACATGGAGATGATGTATTCATTAGTGGGAAAATATCCAGACCGCGATAGCTACTCTCCAGTGAAACAAAGTGGCTTTGCCTCTAAATGTTTTCCTTTTTCTGGCCAACTGATGGCCAACTTGTTAACATTTTGTTCTGTCAGTTGCGTTCCATACAATTGGAATGTCCAGCAGGAAACTTGGCTAGCAGTAATACCCAGACGACGCTTGTTGCCATAATAACTACGTATGTTGTGTCAGAATACCAGTGAAGTGTGTGACTATGAATGGTTAAACCCAAGCTGAAGGTCTCCAATTTGAATAAACACTCCATTAATCTCTCTAATAAAATAATTCTGCTTCTGTGTGTGTGGACTGGGGAAGATATTTAGTACAGGGGGCACTTGCAAGCTTTTGCATGAGTCATTCCACATTCAAAATATTTGCCTACACTCTGAAATCACTACTTGCATGTCGTGTTTATGTTTCCAGTATTTCTGCAATCCCCCCCACCATATCGGATCTTTAACTGCTCACATTACAGCTGACAGCCTCGCTCTTTCATCTCACAGTCATTGTGACATTCCACTTCCAGAGAAATAAGGGCACTCGGCCAAAACATGAAGTAGATGTTTACATGTGTACAGCTGTCCCAATAGGTTTTTGTAGTTCACTCCAGTGTTCATGGCAGCAGCTGCAACCCCAGAGCAGCAGATATACTAACAGGACATGTACAGTATACCAAATAGCAGTCAGACTGTCATATATTCACATGAATTCACACCAATTCACAGGCATACAAGAAAGACGACTCATTCTCATCGTGACTTGTTAGTGTGTGTGTGTGTGTGTGTGTGTGTGTGTGTGTGTGTGTGTGTGTGTGTGTGTGTGTGTGTGTGTGTGTATATAGACCTTCTGGGTTACTTGATGGGGTTCCAAATGAACCTGGGAGGGTGTGTACATTTCTACACAGTCAGTCTGGGAACCCATTGTTTTGCCCTCTAAAAAACAGCATTTTTTGCAGAGTTGGACCCAAGAGTATTTCTCGAAGATGGATTGTGTTGTGTCAGATGAAGGCCAATTCCTCTGTGTACCATTGCT
Organism: Protomyctophum bolini; assembly: GCF_963924005.1. Taxonomy (NCBI): domain Eukaryota; kingdom Metazoa; phylum Chordata; class Actinopteri; order Myctophiformes; family Myctophidae; genus Protomyctophum; species Protomyctophum bolini. The sequence continues at coordinate 16,467,019 of NC_137870.1, read as the reverse complement.
TTCAAGCTGTCTCTAGCATAATGCTATGCATACTAATAACCCAGGTCCTTTAACCAGACATATGCTATACATACTAATAACCCAGGTCCTTTAACCACACATGTCTATTCTTGGGGGTGGACACATTCACCCCAAAAATAGAAGATCTACAATGTCAAATGTGTGCTTGTAGCTTGTAGATCTGCTATTTAGGACATTAAGGTGTAGACGTAAAAAGCCACCTGAGTACATTTGTCGTCATGTCCATTTCCATTTCACTAAGACTAGTGTGTTTAAGTGGTTAAAAGGACAGACCAAGCTGTCTCTTCTCCCTGTGCAGTATTTAGAAGGTTCTTTAGTTTCAGACCAGCTCAGTGGCCTTGTTAGTGTGGTACGAGGTGTATTTCCGTAGGATTTCTTTGCTAAAAGTGATTTTTTAGCTTTTTTGGCTTTTATAGGGACCAAACTGTCAGAAAATGATGGGGTTAAAAATTTCCCACCCCTTATTTGGGGGGTCATATATTTTAGGACCTCCCATAATAGTACGCCAGACAATTAATGTCCGATTTTCATAATATTAGGGTTGTTTTATAGGTTTTTAAATATTCTGAGTTGATACACAGTAGCCAGAATAATATTTTCTGACTTTTGCTTGGGGTCTTTCTTCACACGGGACCCGCCGGACTCATCTCAGTACTCATGTAAAAAAAAATATATTTTAGCACAATTTCTTTTTTGACGCCTCGTACCACACTATGTGGTTAGAATGTTTGCCCTGAGATTGGGAGGGCGGGTTCGATTCCCTGGCCGGGTCATACCAAAGACTATACAAACTGTGCCTCTCTGCTTGACACTCTGACTTAGCATCAAGGGTTGGGTTGCGGGTACGTTCCTGTGACATAATAGCACCATGTCCAGGGGGTGAACAGTAGAGTAGTCTACATCAAGCTGCCTCACGCTACAGAAACAGGAGATAGGCTCCTGTGCCTGTGGGCCTCGGCATGGCTTGCTTTGGTTTCATAATGATTAGGATGGTATAGATGCAGAGGACATTATTCCATGTATGTACAGTAAGTAAAAGTAAGCCTTGCTGAGCCGTGTGGCTCATACTGTATAGGGCAGGACTCAAGAGCCTATTATATACAGTATCTCCTATTTCTGCAGCGTGATGCGTGAAGTTTGTGTCACAGTTGGAGGTGGTTCATTGTTTTAACCACTGGCTGAATGCACGCACACAACCGCACACCAAATCCCACTAGGTACTTTGTATATTTGCTTATTTTTTTAGATTAGTTTTTTTCTGTACAATAACGCTTTTCTGGACGGAGTGCGAGGAAGAAAGACTAGATCAAGGAGTAAGAACAGGGAGGAAGAAATGGTTTGACCTTTTCAGTAGAAAGGCCAGAGGTCACACATGGTGCACACATGCCTCACCTGTGTGTGTGTGTGTGTGCGTGCGTGCGTGCGTGCGTGCGTGCGTGCGTGCGTGCGTGCGTGCGTGCGTGCGTGCGTGTGTGTGTGTGTGTGTATGTGTCATATGCGTGTGTTTCCACCACTGCACGCGTGCCTCATGTGGGGTTGCATTGTCCGTCAGCCTATGGCCTGTGCCCTACATGTGGTCCACCACTAGTCCTGTCCTTGTCTTACCATATAGGAACATCAAGACCTACAGTATGGAAAAGGTCAACACCACAGCTCTCTCTCTCTCTCTCTCTCTCTCTCTCTCTCTCTAGCCTCTCAATTCAATTCATAGTGCTTTGTTGGCAAGAAACAGCATTGCACGAAAGGGCCTTTCTGTGTGGAGTTTGCATGTTCTCCCCGTGTCCCCTAGGGTAGGTACCCTCACAAAAACATGCAGTAAAATGACGCGTTCCCTAACTTCCCTCATGTTCCAACCGGGGAAACTCCACCCTGGCAGGTGAAAAGAAACAGTTTGGACTGGCAGAGGAAGTGTAGCGCCCATGACGCCCAAACGTTTAAGAGCTATTGATTTACCGGTAGACGGCATTTGTAGAATTGGCCTGCAGGTCTTAATAGATAAAATGTAGTTGCTCTGTTTGTATGTACAGTTGAGATCATTCTCAGCCGTTATGTCATTATGTTGTCAATGGTCTTGGAAGCACAGTTTTTTAAGCTTATTTAGCCTGCAATTGTAACAGTTACTCAACAATTGATGCTCTGCACTGGCCAAGAGTGAGATGAATGTGTGTGTGTGTGTGTGTGTGTGTGTGTGTGTGTGCGCGTGTGTGTGTGTGTGTGTGCATGCGTGTTGGTACTATTGGCCAGATGTCCCCATAAGTGAAATAGACATTGTGAGGACAATTGTTTCTGGTCCTCACGAGAAATTGTTGTTGCATTGTTTTCTGCTATTTTTTGGCAATGTTTCAGCTATTTTTAATGCTGTCAAAGATGTCGAAGCAGTAATACAAATGTGTGTGCACGTTTGTGTGTGTAGGTGTTCACGTGTGTGTGTGTGTGTGTGTGTGTGTGTGTGTGTGTGTGTGTGTGTGTGTGTGTGTCAGTACAAAGACAATTTTGACATTGGCGCCACTTGTACATTCTCTCTTTGTCCCCCCTACAAAAATGTCCAATGCACTGAGGGAGATAATCGGAGTGAGATAGCTGGAAAGAACAATGGATGGCGAAATGGAGAGAGAGAGAGAGAGAGAGAGAGAGAGAGAGAGAGAGAGAGAGAGAGAGAGAGAGAGAGAGAGAGAGAGAGAGAGAGAGAGAGAGAGAGAGAGAGAGAGAGAGAGAGAGAGAGAGAGAGAGAGAGAGAGAGAGAGAGAGAGAGAGAGAGAGAGAGAGAGAGAGAGAGAGAGAGAGAGAGAGAGAGAGAGAGAATCACCAGACGCCACAATGGACTCACCAAGACATGCTGTAATGCAGTGGTTCCCAACCTGTGGGTCAGGGCCCACTGGTCGGCCGTGAGGATATTGCAAGTGAGACCCCCAAATCATACTGGGCAGAAACCTCTTATCTCCATAATTTAAAGGACCTATAACATAACAACATAACAAATAAATAAAAAGAAGAAGAACAATCAGGCTTTCATATCATATAGGGGCTTTTGCTCTCAGGAACAGCTCAACTGATTTGGTTGTATGCGTGATGTCATCAGTATCACCCTACTGTACTTGTATAATTCCTCCTCCTCTTCAGTCTTCAGTTCGAAATGTGCATTTCCACTTTGTTTACAATGTCCAACATTATTGATTTTCCAAGCTGGCATGGAATGGAAACAAGTTGGGTTTTTATCTAGCATCAGTATTATAATGACTCAAATAATAAATAATTTGCATATCAGCTCCCCCACCACCTCAGGACATTGTAGTATTGCAGCTAAAACTGCTTCAAAGTCCAGAAAGAAATGACAAGGGCTGGTTATATCAGAGTGGTGATTGAGGCTCAAACCATTAGAAATAAGTTTGAGGGACATAGACAATATGATATTAAATATTTTTAAAACTGTTTTAAAATGCATGTTATTTCTGCTTGAACTTTTTGTGTTTTTTCGTAAAAAACTACAGCGTCACACAAAAGGATCAAACGCATATACTTTTGATGCTTTTGAATTTTCAATTCTAAAAAGTAACAGTTTTGGACACATTTATTGATATCACAATGAATGTGATATCAATAAATAAGTGTACTACGTTAGTCCTGTTGATCCTAGCTGAAAAAAGTTAATCACAACCGATTGATTGGTTATTAAATTACAGTAAACATTCTGTGAAAATGTGCTCGGCCTTTGACCGAACAAAGAACAAAGGCTCACCAAGTCCAAACATAATGAAGAATGAATGAGGAGGGGTCTCATCAAAGAGCAAACTTCAAGTGAAAAAAGCCTTTGATTAGAGGACATGGCTTTACATTTTAAAAACAATAAAATGCAAAATTTCCCTTAATGTCTGCCGCCCTGAAACAAAAACATTTGTAAACCTGGTTAGTGAAGTATGTACGATCTAAGTGGTTAGAGGTTTTCATGCTTCTCAGTTTACTTTAGAGTATAGACACCTCTAATGGTTCCATATAATGGATATAGCACAATTTGACAAATATGCTAAATAACAACTTTTACCACCATTTGTGTTTAGTGTGCAGTACATGCTGTATATTCTCCATTTGCTTTTCTTATCTATCTCTGCCTCTCCCTTCTCCTTTCTCCCATGTTTTATTGAATCCCATGGCCTTTCATCTATTATTACTCCTGTCTTCACGCCGGTCTGGTGGCAATAAGGTTGTCGACTTAATTCTGAGAAATTCCATAATCTGTAAGATCTAAGCATAGGGAAATCAAAACAATAAAATAAATCATGGACAGTGGTGTTTAGAGGATGAGGTGGTGCCAACTGATGGTGCACATACTGTACAAACACCTGATACACACTGAAACATTTTCATGTAACTTTTACTATGAAAACATTCACCCAGACTGACCCATTATTTTCTGTGCATCATGAACACATGCATGGATGGTGTGCAACACGTGTGGCGAATTTGAAGACGGTGGGGGGAATGTTTCTCAAGTTACGTGGATTACAGACGTACGCACATACAGTATGTACACACAGAGACTTTGTGCATTCATAGTTAGATGGAGAAATCCCGTCATTTAACGTGCATCTCAATGGATGGACGGGTTCGGTGGGGGACTTAGCGAAGGGCAAATTGATGCCTCCCCACACACGTTTCTGTGTGTTGTATCCTATAGGCCTACTCATGCACCTACCAGTGAGAAGCCCCCACCGGGAGGACACAGCTCTCCCGTCCTTTCCCCCCCCGTCCAACACTCCCTACTGACAGGTGCCGCCTCCAGCCCATATAGGAGGAGTACAGTATGTGCAGTGATATCACCCTCCCCGCCTGGCTTCCCTCCCTGACCACGGGCCAATTGTGTTCGTGTATAGACGCTCAACAGATCTGGGATTTGAACTGTGCGGTGGTGGGCATGCAGGTACTTCACCACTGTGTCACCCGAGCACCCAATGCCTTCCTTAGGGTAAGCAAAACAAGTGTTCCTTCAGTGGGGGAAAACAATAGATCCACAAAAAAAAACGGGTTGAAAGACTTCCGGGGGAAGGAACACTTTCTGTCATAGTTTATTACCAGGCCCTTTGTCCTCATTGTGAGTTGTCGTGACAAGCGTGGGAACGAGGTTAGACTGAACATTGAACATTTAACAGTGTTGTGTTGTTGTTGTCACAAGGCGGACAGCTGCCACGCTTCCACTTGGAGTTGTGTCCGGGGGTCATTTATGGGAAATGCCCTGATGCTTTGATCCTTTGAACAAACACATCATCACATGGACATCCTTTTCCCTCTCTCTCTCTCTCTCTCTCTCTCTCACTCTCTCTCTCTCTCTCTCTCTCTCTCTCTCTCTCTCTCTCTCTCTTTCTCTCGATCACCCACATTTCTCTACATGCCCTCTCCATTCCCCTCCCTCCATTCTCACTCCTTGCATTTATTGCTCTCTCTCGCTCTGCTTTCCCACATACTCACCTCCTTTCCCCATCCCCATAACTCTCTCTCTCTCTCTCTCTCTCTCTCTCTACTATGAGGAGTTATACGGGGGGCGAGGGGGGTGGGGGTTTGGAGCTCGACCAGCTTACTGAGTTAAGACAGAGACACAGTAGACAAAGTAGGCCAACATAACAGCCCCCAGGGCTGTGTGTCATTCTGAGCATGTGTGTGTGTGTGTGTGTGTGTGTGTGTGTGTGTGTGTGTGTGTGTGTGTGTGTGTGTGTGTGTGTGTGTGTGTGTGTGTGTGTGTGTGTGTGTGTGTGTGCGTGTGCGTGCGTGTGCGTGCGTGCGTGCGAGAGAGAGCAAAGACAAGAAGAGCTTGTAAGGAAGGCAGACAGTAGAAGGGATGGATGGATGGATGAGATCAACTCATGAAGTTAGTGTAGGAAAGGCTTACGGCCCTTTCTGCATGCCTATACCCTTTATCCTTATTTGCCATGTTTTACTATATCTTTCTTAATTTATTTTTTTGGTGGGGGGGGGTTTCCCTTTATTGATAGACACGTAGTAAAGGTTGTCGGGGTCTGGACTCAAACCCGCAACACGCTGTCAGGTTGGATTACCAGCCTATGGTCTGTATTTTGCGTGTCTTAAGTACCAGGTCTTATTCCCTAACTTGAGTAAACTAAAGACCTGGAGGCGTGATCAATGCCATTTGGCTATTCTGAGTGTCCAAAGAGCATTGATCACACCTCCAGGTCTTTAGTTTACTCAAGTTAAGACCTGGTACTTAAGACACGCAAAATACAGCCCTATAGCCCAAGATAGTATAGGCCGGCCCAGGCCTATTTTACTATCTTGAAAAATAAACTTTAAACGTTGTGAGCTTGTTGATCAGTTATTTGAACTATTTAAAAATGTTTTTTTTTCTTTTCAAAACAAGATACCTTATAAGTCCTTAAACACATTTTCAGATGGGTTTGGGGGTTCTTGACATGGAAATGGTTGCACAAAATGTTTAAAAAACACATTTTGTTTTAAGTTCACAACGATGCAATGTGCTGTGAGTTTTTATTTTCAAATATCCGCTGCATACTATATATATATATATATATATATATATATATATATATATATATACCGGTATATATATATAGGGTCAAAGTATAGTCCAACTGAAGCCAAGCCCAATAAGCAACTATAGAAACGAGGCCAGAAACATGCAGTATTTACAAGGGACTTGGACCTTCAAACCAGTGGTGATCCGTCAGGGCCAGCAAGGCCTTCCCTGCTAGCCCTAGACATGCCTGATGCAGAAATGTATATTCTATAATAAATATTTATTTCCCCCAAATGTATTGTATTTATTTTGCTGCCATCATTGCACTCTCTCTCACTCAGAGAGGGTGGAGGCGCTGCTTCCATTCTGTGCAGGTACAACAGTGCTTGTTTTTTTTTTTTGTTCTTTTTGTCCGGGTAAAAATATTTTAAGTTAAAACAAGTTAAAACCGCTCGGGCATTCCTCGGTCTCCATGGAGACAGCTGATAGTATATGTCAAGCGTGCGGGGGCGCAGTGGCCCCTCCCCATTTGGCCAGACACAACCAAGCAAACATCTGCCCACATCGTCCTGCGGTACTGTCGCTGCTTTAATCTGTTTAGCACTGTGTGTGTGTGTGTGTGTGTGTGTGTGTGTGTGTGTGTGTGTGTGTGTGTCGTGCGTGCATGCGTGCGTGCGTTTGACTGTGTGTGTGTGTGCGTACATGTGTGTGCGCACGCTCACTCGAATGTTGCATCTGCCTACAAATAGCATAACACAGCATTTTTATTTATTTTTTGCCAGTGACTGTTACTCATTTGGGGACTTTGGTAAGGTGTGTGCGTGTGTGTGTGTGTGTGTGTGTGTGTGTGTGTGTGCGTGTGCGTGTGCGTGCGCGTGCGTGTGTCCGTGTGTGCAGCGTGCGTGCGTGCATGTGCATATGTGGATGTAGGCTATATGCATTATGCAGGCCTAGGAGAGCCTTGTGCTATAAATAAAACAGGGCTGCAGTGTGCGCACTGGCGGAATAATCTATCTGACACTACAGAGAGAGAGAGAGAGTAAGAGAGAGATGTAACGTTCGAACGAGGGATGAAAAAGAGAGCGAGAGAGATGGAGTGTGGAAAAGGAAGAGAGTGTTACGTTGGAGAGGAGAGGAGAGGAGAGGAGAGGAGAGGAGAGAGTGGTAATGAGAGGATCAGAAGTGACTGGTGTGTCCACGGGGGCTGAGCTACTTTTCACTTTCTTTCAGTCATTTAGCATGGTGGTGGCAGTGTTCATTCCAACCACTGCTTTTTTTCACTGACACAAGCTAAATAGAATCTAAATAACAAATTAAGCTATGATGACTAAAACTATGACTAAATATACTGACAATGTTGTCAACAAATAAAAGCTAGACTAAGAGGGACTAGTGGAGAAGAGATCCAGCAGAACTAAGACAAGTCATTTTATGCATGCTTGGTTGTGTGCCAAATAGCCGTGAGCTTGTAGATCTGCTACTTTCGGCACACAGCCGAGTATTAAATCAAGCATTTCAGCGCCATCACGGGCCGGCCCGATAAAATACATTAAAATCGACTAAATCAACTGTAGATTTAGTCAACTAAAATCTCATGGTATTCAGCCCTGTCAAGGGCAGGTAGCCTGGTCAGATTCATGGTTACCTTTTGTACACTCTCAAGGTCCTGACAGTTGACACACTAAAAACCCATATGTCCATGTTTGGTTTGCCGGTGTCCCTCTGGTGTCTGAGAGAAAGGAAAAATGACATGTGTGCATGAGGGAGGTTAAGGAACAGAGAGAGGCCTCCATGTGATGTGGTTGTTCAAAGGATCAAAGCATCAGGGCATTTCCCATAAATGACCCCCGGACACAACTCCAAGTGGAAGCGTGGTAGCTGTCTGCCTTGTGACAACACAACACTGTTAAATGTTCTGTTAAGCTCTATCCCAAGCTTGTTTTATGCCCCAGAAAGGGGACACTAGAGTTCACGTAGAACCCTCTAGACTAAGTGTGCTTGGATCGCTTATTTTCCGTCTATACCAAGAGCCCTATTTTCGTCATCATTACGCCTTATCCTTAAACTCATGTTCCTTCAAAAATATTGTTGCTGCCAGTGTTTCAGTTAAGTGGTTGAAGACACTGTCACTTTGTCACTATTGTCACTGTCCGTGGTGCTGGTCTGTTTACCACTCATCACCTTGTCACTGTCCGTGGTGCTGACCAACAAGCAATGTAATGAACCTGCTGCAAATATAATTTTATGCAACTTGTGATGTGTGTGCAAAGTTGCACACTTTTTGAGTATGCTTAGGCCCTGAAAAACTACATCCATTATCGATACAATAATATTTACAGTTTTGTACTGGTGCAGTGCTCGGGCCCTAAATATAAAATGAAGGTAATACAATAAAAGTAAAGTAAATTAAATAAAGTAAATTTCAAACCTATAGCTAGTAAAAATAGAAATGCTTTTGAAAGACTAAAGACATTGTTGTTGCACACTTGTCGGTGCATATGGAGAAACATATAAGTCAGATTTAAAAACGAGAACACGCCCCCAGTGCCCACATATACGTAATTCTACCTATAAAGGTCGGGCGGCCCCAGCATGTGTGTAAAAGTTAAAGGTCAGGGGTTTACCCAGCATGTGTGTAAAGGTTAAAGGTCAGGGGGCCCCAGCATGTGTGTAAAGGTTAAAGGTCAGGGCCCCCCCTCATGTGTGTAAAGGTTAAAGGTCAGCCCCCCCCCCCCCCGCATTTGTGTAACGGTTAAAGGTCAGGGTGCCCCAGCATGTGTGTAAAGGTTAAAGGTCGGGGGGCCCCCGCATGTGTGTAAAGGTTAAAGGTCGGGGGGCCCCCGCATGTGTGTAAAGGTTAAAGGTCGGGGGGCCCCCGCATGTGTGTAAAGGTTAAAGGTCGGGGGGCCCCAGCATGATGATAGAAGTAATGCTTTTATGTTTTTTAGCAGCATTCTGAACAAACTGGAGTTTATGTAAAAATGGGCATTACAATAATCTAGGATGAACCAGTTTATCAGAATTTGACTGAGGCAGGAAGCATCTAACTTCAGATATTGTCTTTGTCATATTATGTCAGTACGTCCAAAACTGTTACTTTTCACGATTCAAATAAATAAATAGCAAAAGTAGCAGATCGAGAAGCTCGAAATGCTGCACTTTTGTGTGACGCTGTAATATGATCATGTAGGGCATTCATTTACGAAAAAACAACAAGTTAGAATATAGTGATGTTGAGGTTTCTGCCAGACAGCAACGATATGTTCCTGAAATGATAAAAAGGCAGTCTTGGAGATGCTTCTTGAAGCTGAGCTCAGCATCTACAATCACAAACATGTTTTTGGCATTCTCGGAGGGTTTTAGTGTCAGCAAGGAATGAGGTGCCCTAAATCCTTGTAATCCACTAATGCCATGTTCTCACAGGCATATACAAAGCTACGGTCCAGTGTTGATTTTGACAGCAATTTAGTTTTTCACGCCACATCTCAAGCTTGTGGAGCTGCTACGTTTGATACTTTTGTGTGATGTATTGTATGTCCGGGCATAGGCAAAACAAAAACACAAAAGGTTAGCATAATGGGGATTTTTATCCAGAGATGTTTCTGCCTGACAGCTATGATATACCGGTACATTGATTGGGCTATGGCAGTTGGCAGAAACACAGATGCATACTGTAACTGTTTATGCATACAGATACTCTAGGGCAGTCGTGGTTCTCATACATGTTTGGCTCAGGTCACCCCTTTTCACCCACGGCAGCACCCCTGAATTACATTGACACTGTATAGCACCTTTTGTCATATTGGCGGTACGTGAGAGACGATTTGTTTCCATCAGGACTAAAAATAGTTTTTTATACTGGGCAATGTACCACAAACCCCAGCATCCCTATTCTGAGAGGAACATTCACCAAAAATAGCATATTTTCAAGCAACACATCAGTTTTGAGTGTGTAGATACCGGTATGCTATTTTTGGCGAAGATACTGTGTGTACTCGGAAAACCCCATGTGAAAAGATGTCATACTAAATTTGTGTTGAAATGATTCAAGAATATTCCAAAATGTAATCTTTTCAAAGGGCTAATATAAGGATCACAGTGGTTAGCTGTAAACTTATTCTGATGCTATATGTTTACTCATTTTGCTCAGGACCCCCTCTGGCACCCCAGCTCTGGGGGTCCCCGGACCCCACTTTGAGAACTATATGACAGCTTCATCAAAACATCAGCCAGCCAGTCAACTGTCTCTGAATCCAATGTGCTGAACATCACATCACCTCTACTACTGTATGGATATATTTTATAATTCTACAGTCGTATTCAAAACCTGTCACACTGTCAGTGTGTGTACTGTCAGTTCACTCTGTACCTGCACTAGTTATGGACTCTTCCTACTGTGCTCTGTAGTGGACTCAAGCTTAGAGTGGCCAGTAGAGTAGCCTCAGAGACCGCAGGCGGAAAAAACGCCTGGGTGAGACATGCATTAGAACTGACATATGAGCGTAGTGAACCTTGTATTTTGGCTAACCAATAAGAGTGCAGACAGAGGGGCATCACTCCAAATGTGGTGTCAGTGTTCTCCACTGTGTGGAGTCGGGAGCAGAGGGGGGTGGGAGGGTGGGAAGGCGGGCACATAGGTTGGTGAACCAATAAGAAGTCCCTGGCTGTCTAAGCCGGGAGATGGTCCGCCCCTCTATGCTCAGGCTATTGGTAGAGCGGCCGTGTGAGGTTCCCAGTTCGATACATGGCTCCCCCGGAGTTAATGTCGAAGTGTCCTTGAGCAAGACGCTGAACCCCTAATTGCTCCTGATGTGCTGGTTGGTGGCTGGCATGGTTTACTCCGCCATCGGTGTATGTGAGTGCGTGTGAATGGGTGAATGTAATGCGCAACCTATGTAAATCGCTTTGGATATAATCGCTATATAAATGCACCATTTACCATTTATTTATTTACTCTCTTCTCCCTCGTGGCTCCTCACCTTTACAGACTTCACCTCAGCCCCTAGCACTCACTTCTTCAGACTCCACCTGAGCCCCTAGCACTCACCTTTACAGACTCCACCTGAGCCCCTAGCACTCACCTTTACAGACTCCACCTCAGCCCCTAGCACTCACCTTTACAGACTCCACCTCAGCCCCTAGCACTCACCTTTACAGACTCCACCTCAGCCCCTAGCACTCACCTTTACAGACTCCACCTCAGCCCCTAGCACTCACCTTTACAGACTTCACCTCAGCCCCTAGCACTCACTTCTTCAGACTCCACCTGCGCCCCTAGCACTCACCTTTACAGACTCCACCTCAGCCCCTACCACTGAAAAGCACTCACTTCTTCAGACTCCACCTGAGCCCCTAGCACTCACCTTTACAGACTCCAACTGAGCCCCTAGCACTCACCTTTACAGACTCCACCTCAGCCCCTAGCACTCACCTTTACAGATTCCACCTCACCCCTATAGCACTCAGCTCTCCTCGTAATGTCTAGTTCTAATCACCTATGTTCGATAGATGCTAAGTGTTTACTCTGCAGTCTCAAAGAATCACTGTGCTGAATGCCTACATTGTAAATTGTACAATGGTAGCAGTTATATAGGCCTAAGTGTCAGTACTGGCTGTCCCCACAGTCTTCCTCCGGGCCAGCCTCCAACAACCACACCAGTCCTCTGTTTGTCAATGTTTGCCAGTTGCATTAGAGTTAAGAATGTGTTAACAATGTGGTTCAGTGTATTAAGGTTGTCCCCAAACATTCAAGGTTCGAATGTTCGCTCGTTAGGGTTGGCACTCGAATCTTAATTAATGAGTTTGAACCATTCGTTTTTTTTATTTTAATTATTTTATAAAAATAAATATTATTATTTTTTTTCCTTTTTTATTACCTCGAAAATATATCTTGGCGAGAATGTGATATGAGCATGTCAAAAAAAGTAGTTTCTAGTGCATTCCTGTCAGAAGTTATGTCTATCTCCTTGTTGTGCTGTCTCTCTCCAAAGTCCCCTGTGCACATTAATTTGGTGATGCATGAAATAATGAAAATATGGTGATGAAAATAATTTGCCTGCAGCCAATCAGCAACAAACACACACACACACACACACACACACACACACACACACACACACACACACACACACACCAGCACGATCGCACAATTTGAGAAAAAGGTCTGTTGCGCTGCCCTCGACAGAACCGAAAGTGCTATATACTTCTCCAGTACACCAGTGCAGAACCGAGAGAGTGACACATTCTTATGGATGTAAACTGCGCAGCTTTTGGCTTTTCTGATCAGATTTGCGGATAGATTTTTTGTGCGTGTGTGTGTGTGTGTTGGGAGAGACGAGAGAGAGCGGGGGAGAAGCGCTGTGCGCTCTGATCGAGATGGTTCTTTTTTTAATTAATTAGAAACAAATGGTCCAGCCTTACAGTGTATACAGCCATGAGAGCGTATACGGGTGGGTGCATGCCCTCCCCACGACAGCAGTTTCTGGTATGGGCGTTGTCAAAGTGGCAGTCTTCGGCAATTGGTTCATACCAACCAATCAGAACAGTAGGAAAGCAGATGACGTTTTTGTCTGTGGCTATGGCTAACCCGGTTGCTAACCAAACAAACACAGCCAACGAGCGCTACTAGCATGTAAACAAAAGTGGTAAAATATGTCGTATGATGATGTTTTTAAAACCTGTCGTTTCTGAAGAAACTATTTATCATAGCCAGATTTAATAGCCAGATTGATACGGTCGTGAGTCTCCGCAGTGGGGGCAGCCATGTTTGTTGTCTGACGCTGTCAAATGAGGGGGCTGATGGCCAATCAGCTGCTGCAATCATATTTTCGATAGAGACTGCCGTAGGCAGCGTCACTAGACCTGAATCGCCAGGACATACCTGTACTTTTATTTTCCTGACAGTAAAGGCAAAGAGTCAGATTCAGTCAGAGTCAGGCTGGAATGAGATGGTCAAAGGGCAGAGTATGTTGCCCATGTGTGGTATAGATGCTCGACAAAGCATCTGGCTTTACTACTGCGCCACCCAAGCACTAAAAAGAGTATCTAGATTTAGCCTATCTTCAAGCTTAATTGTACAAATGGACACTGTGTACAACTACAATCCTCCTCCCCATTTCATCAGTTTGCAGTTCAGCTTAAAGGGATTTTAGTGCCGTGAGAAAATGAGGAACAACTAATTAAACATTTACATAATATGATTCTGTTTCTGTCTCTCTCTATTTTTTCTCTCTCCTCTCTATCTTTCTCGAAGTGATGTATTGCACACAGACGCACGCACGCACGCACGGACGCACGCACATGCGCACGCGCACACGCACGCACGCACACGCACACACACACACGCACACATGCATGTTATCTAAAATTATGTTCAGACAGCATCCCTGTGTTAGCTGATCTTGTGGATCAGACTTTGAAGGATCAGACATTGAAGCACCGGGGCATGGCACCGGGGTGCCATACCTTTGTTAGCTTTGCCTTTGGTTGCTTTGTAGGCCAACATCAGTGTTGGAGGGAACGAAAAAGGATAGGAAACATGTGGGACCTTGTGTCCTTTTTTAGATGAGACAAGCATGGGGACGAGGTTAAGTGAGCTTTGAACATTGAGCAGTGTTGTGTTGTCATCGTCAAAAGGCAGACAGCTGGCACACTTTCACTTTGATTTGTGTCTGGGGGTCATTTATGATTCACTCTCTGTTCACTAACAACAGTGGTTCTCAAACATTCTCATGTCAAGGAACTCCAAATGTGTCCACGGACCCTCCCATCTGATATTTTGTATCAGGGACAAGATTTTGGGTACTATTATTTTCAAAATGATTAAAAACAACGCATCTTGAGCTTGTAGATCACCTATTTATTTTTTGGAATCCTGAAAAACAAGAGTTTTTAGCCATACAAAGTTTGCACACGACAGCGATGATTCATATATTCACTATGGAGTCAGTGTTCATTTAATTGACTAAAACTATGACGAAAAATGTGCAGTGAGTACCTTTTATTAAATATAAACTAAGCTATATATACTAAATATAATGACAATTTTGCCAACAAATACAAAGTTGTTAGGAAGGGACTAGTGGAGAGGAGATCAAGTAAAACCAAAAGGCAAGTCCTTTTATGCCTACACTCACATTGTGAGTATCTAAATCAGGCATTACGACGCCATCAAGGCCTGACACAAATACATTTTAGTCTAGTTAATCAACCGTAGATGTAGTCGCCTAGAATATATATTCCCTCATCTAAAACTAGATTAAAACTAAAACATATCGGATGACTAAAATATGAGACTTGAGACTTAAAAAAGACTATGACTAAAATTAAATTGCAACCTTTCTGTCCGAATGAACCACCCCCTGTCCAGGTGATGGAGCTGAAGGGCCAGATGCTCCACGTCCCAGAGTCCTGCTCCCTGATATTCCTGGGCTCCCCACGTGTGGACAAGCTGGAGGAGCTGATGGGCCGCGGCCTCCACCTGTCCGACATCCCCATCCACGACGCCACGCGTGACGTCATCCTGGTGGGCGAGCAGGCCAAGGCCCAGGACGGCCTCAAGAAGAGGATGGACAAACTCAAGGTTAGAAACAAAACGCATTTCACAACCCTATGTACCACTTGGAAATTATTATTATTTTTCTTTTCTCTTGTAACTTTTATTTTCTTTGATTTCATTGTTGTTTTTATATACATTGTTGTACACTGTCTTGTATGTAAGTCTGTTGTGTTGTCCTTGTGTCTACGGTATGTCAAAAAAGAGAAAACCCTCAAAATAAATGATTAAAAAAAAACACAAAAAAAACACTGTCTTTCATCCATATAGGGATCCCATTAAAACTGGGAAAGCATGTCATTATTATATGTAAAGCAACATTTCTTTCAGAGTTAACATATTGTTGAACATCTCCATTAAATAACTTACAAGAAGTCTACACAATTAGAGAATGTTGAAGAATTGTTATTTTGATCAATGTTTGCCTGTTATCTCTCCTATGGTATACCAACATCAATACACCATGGAATCGTGGACAAAATCGATCGTATCCATCGATAATACAATATTCTTAGTTTTGGGTCTTGAGAGGCCACATCTCATCAAATGGTGGTCTGTGGCTCAAATGCCGAATAAATAATGGACCTTGATATGAAAAAGGGTTGAAAACCACTGCTTTACACCACTGACAAATATGTCCCCTCTCTCTCCACCACGCAGGCCACTCTGGAGCGCACCCACCAGGCTCTGGAGGAGGAGAAGAGGAGGACGGTGGACCTCCTTTACTCCATCTTCCCGGGCGACGTGGCACAGTGCCTGTGGCAGGGCGAGCACGTGCCGGCGCGCACCGTCGACGACGTCACCATGCTGTTCTCGGACATCGTGGGCTTCACGGCCGTGTGCGAACAAAGCACGCCCATGCAGGTCATCTCCATGCTCAACGAGCTGTACACACGCTTCGACTACCAGTGCGGCATCCTGGACGTCTATAAGGTTAGCCGCGACGTTGCGTACGTAGTCTCCGTAACAGTGGCTGGGAAGTAACAGGAAAGTGGAGAGTGCAAGGGGTTCCAAGGTTTTTATTGATTGATTGAATACTGTCTGAAATGTAAACAGCACAAGGTACAGTAAGACACAAAGGCTAAAAGGATGACTTGTCTCCATTAACACGTCATCAACAAAAAACTAAATGTACAAAAGAGATGGGGCAATTAGGCTACATTTACCTCCCCTCTCCTGATAGATGTTTTTCAGCCTTATTTTGAAAGAAACCTGTTGTTTTCTGTGGCGACCGTGTTCCTGTTTTGTTACTTGATTCCTTCTTTAATTAGCCTTGTAATTAGTAATTAATGGAGAGCAGGTCATTATTGAGAAATAAACTCCCCTTCAGTGTTGATTCATCAATAATGACCTGCTCTCCATTGATTATCCTTTGCATATCGTCGTTGTCATCAGGCAGAAACCTGGTATCTCCATATTTCAACTTTTCTTTTTCTCGTAAATTAATGTCTTACTTCATCATACAACTTTTACGAACAAAAGTAGTGCAAATAGCTGATCTACAAGCTTATGACACATCACGTCGTGGTTATTTTCATTACTTTGTCATTATTATTTTTAAATAATAGAAAAACTGGACAGTTACGGACATTCAAGGTTTCCACCTGACAGTAACAACATGGAACATCCATGAGGTAGAGTTATGTTTCATTTATACTTATAAATATGTTCTTTTCAGCAAGCAATAGGCCTACTGTATATGTACGTTCTCTCTGTCGGGAGGAAACATCATATAGTTGCTGTCGGGAGGAAACCTCCTAACTCCATGTTTGACGTTTTAGATTGCATAAATCAGTGCTATTGAACACCCTGTCTGTGTTTTTTTGAAAATATTGAACCAATAGAAAGTAGTAACTCCATTGGACCCTCAAAATATCCTCTAAAGCAATTAACTCCAACACCTCTCCCCCTCTCATGAAAGTAATTGACAATATATAAAGTCACAACAACAACTTTGGCGAGGCAGTATTGCTAAATATAAGGATTTTTTAATTTCCTGAAAAATGTATATTTTTCATTTCCTGAAAAATTTACATTTTGGAGTTAGGTGGTTTCTTCCCCACAGCAGCGATAATTATGTACAAGACTGTTCAGGATCAAAATAAAAATAGCAAAAGTAGCAGATCTACAAGCTTTGCACCGCGTTTCGAGCTTGTAGATCTGCTACTTTTGATGTGACACTTTAGTGTGATCAAGTAGCATTCACAAAAAGTTATAATATGGAGATAAGAGGTTTTTGTCCGAACGGTAACGATATGCTTCTCAGCATAATACACAGCGATATACTGTGTACACAAGCACACTCCCAGGCCTTTAGGCACAGAGAGGCCGATAAGCACACACTCAGTCAAATGCTAACACGCACACACACACACACACACACACACACACACACACACACACACACACACACACACACACACACACACACACACTTATTACTGCTTGTGCTTGTTGACAGGGGGAAGTCAAACATTAGAAGTGCATGCCGTATCAGTGAATATAGATTAGTTATGGTAAATATATGGTTCAGTTCAAGCCAAGTTTATTGGTCTATTACAGTATATAGGGCCTGTGTGTGTGTGTGTGTGTGTGTGTGTGTGTGTGTGTGTGTGTGTGTGTGTGTGTGTGTGTGTGTGTGTGTGTGTGTGTGTGTGTGTGTGTGTGTGTGTGTGTGTGTGTGTGTGTGTGTGTGTGTGAGAATCTCCTTTTGAATAGAGTATGTGTGCTTTGGCCACTAAATATACAGTACGTGTCTGTAGGCTGCATGGTTGTTTCCAAATCTGTCTAGAAGGCTCAGGCTCTGGGTGTGTTTGCTGAAATGTTTCACCTTTTCTTTCCTGTGTTTGTCTGTTGTTGTCCTTTGTGCCATTTATCACACATGTCACATATCCTGGACCTAGAGAGAGAGAGAGAGAGAGAGAGAGAGAGAGGTCATGGATGTCTGAAAAGTGCTTGAGTGAATGTTTGTGGAGTGACATATGATCCCATTGTCATGGTTACTGTTTCCAAATGACCATCTCTCTCTCTCTCTCTCTCTCTCTCTCTCTCTCTCTCTCTGTTTGTTCTCTCTCTCTCCTAGTGACAGTGAGAGATGTATTGATTCATTTCAGAACCACTGAACCTGAATCACGGGAAGCATATTATCACAGTCTTTGTTTCACCTAACTACACGGCTCGTTGAAAGCTTGTAATCGATATTGATTTCTTCAAAACTCTCAATCAACAGATCAGGATGAATATTATAGTTGCAGTCGTTACGTAACTCGTATCACATCGAGTAATGATTCAGCGATCTGCCCTTAAAGGAACACTTCGCCCATTTTCAACCTTTATATCTTCATATCATTGGTCTTTTCATTTGGGTCACCGCCTAACCAGTTTGGGAACCACTGATACACCACTGTACAGTATACTTTATATCTGTTGCTATGTTTACGCACCTCAGTATCTCTCAACATTATGGGTTGGTACCCCGAGGGGGTCCCCACATGATTTAGAAGATGTTACTCTATTCATTGCATGTCTTAAATTGACTAAGGCTTAAAATACTTTTGTTAAATAAACATTTGACCTCTTATTTAAGTTATTTTACACCATTTTTCAACCGAAATAGGGAACTATTAGGAACCAGTATCGCCAGAACCGATATCGGAATCATAAAAATCCTAAGGACATCCTAATCAAAAGTAATCAACAAACTAAAGTGGTCAAACATTGGCCAAATTGTCAATTGTGAATGTGTGCAGGGTGAAGCACTGACAATTGTGTGATTCTCGTCTTTATACAGTACGTCCTCCATGTTCCTCTGCCTGTGTGATTCTGGTCTTTATACGTCCTCCATGTTCCTCTGTCTGTGTGATTCTCGTTTTTACGTCCTCCATGTTTGTGCCCCTGCCGTTCAGATCGAGACCATCGGCGACGCCTACTGCGTGGCAGGTGGGCTCCACAAGAAGATTGACAGCCACGCTAAGCCAATCGCACAGATGGCCCTGAAGATGATGGAGCTGTCAGAGGAGGTCCTCACGCCTGACGCCAAACCCATCAAGGTGAGATCTGATTGGCTTACGGTGATGATAAGAAGAAGAAGCATGATGATGATGATGATGATTTTGTGGTATATAAAAAAGAAATAGAAAATATTTTTAAGCTGTAGGTCATTCTAAGTGGTTGGGGCACTTGGGACACAATTTCCCAGTTCAGTGTTTACTTTGGAGACGTTTAGTGTGAGCCAGTCACTGGATGTTACAGCAGGGGTGGGAGAGGGCCACTATATTTCCACACTCACCCCAGAGGGGTGAGTGTGGAATTATCACATTGAATTATTTGTTTTCCCCCTGGCAAGGCTTAGCTACACTCTGCTGCCACCTAGCGTGGCACAGAAAGAATTAACTCACTGACTGCCAGAGTTAAAACATTGTCTACCGTATATACAGGGCTGCACACAACTTTTTTGGTCTAGTACTCAGAGGAGCACCTGGAGGAGTTTCTTGGTGCTCCTAAAATGCGGCGACCCGTCTCGCCGGATGGATAAAAGATGGATGATTAACTTATAGCAAAACTATATTCATTGGATGATTGGGGAGTCAATGGAGGGCATTGCAACTCTAGATTTAGCTCTAGAATGGCTCTTGTTGTAGATTCATCCCATTATTTAAATATCTAAATTTGCTAAAATCTAGGTCCATGTGTGGTCCAGCCCCATGGAATGCATATTCTAATAAAAACGACTTCATACTTCCTAAGGATAATATGAGCATCAAAGCAATATTTAGATTTTTTATTATTTTGTATTTAAATAAATTAGCTCACAACGTGTTGCGACACGTTGTGAGCTTGCAGCTCAGCTATTTCTTTTAACATGCGACACATCGTACGGCGAAGCATACATCAGGCTTCCCTTTTGTTTTTAGCTGAGGCGAGTCAGGCGACGTAGTCAGACAGTCAGACACACATGGCTCCTCGGTGCAAAAATAAACAGTGTACACTACCCGACTTTACGATAATAAGGGACAGAGAGTAGACACGGTGTTCATGTTCAGTGCCAGTCCGCAATGCTTTAAACTCTTCCCACGCCACTATGTCGGAACTAAAACCTTAGTACCCGTAAAAAGTTGGTGGCCGGTGCCTAGGCTGTGAGAGACGGCATAGCACACGAGCAACCATGCTGCTCCAGCACCCGGAAAACAAACACAAGCACAGCGGCAAATGGGAAGAGTGCAAAGTATCCAAAGCATGCCCTTTTACACCGGGGACTACAGTAGTTTGCTATCTGAAACGGAGAAGACGAAACTATTTGTGTCAGGTTTTCTCAGTAGTAAACTGAACTCCTGTTCTCCTGTCAACCAGCATGGAATCCTCCCCCTTTTGAGTAAGGACGCGCTGTGATTTGCCACAATGGCCAGTGCACTTGTGCAAGACGTGCTGTGATTGGCCATTAGCCACTTTGAGTGGCAGTCAGTGGAAAATGCTCTCGCCACAGAATTTACTAGTATTCTGGCCATAATAATCATTCTAGGCGGCCCCGGCTGTTGGTACGCAGAAGCGCTTCACGGCGCTTGATTGACAGCGCATTTTGAATTTTGATGACGCATGCGCGCTGGCGCACCGCTTATGTGCAGCCCTGCGTATATAGCTGCCCTTACTAGGCATTCTTGGTGTTTTCACTAACCTTTGAAACATCACTATTATACTTTAAAACCGCCGACTCCTTTGATAAACACAGTAGAGTCTTAGAGGAAAACGATCCACCTGCCGACTGCTTTGATAGACACAGTAGTCTAGAGTCTTGTATAGTCGAGGGGAAAAAGGGTGCCCCTGCAATAATCCATTCCATAGTTATGAGCAGTTGAATGTGGCTTGTCCCAATGGCCCCAAAACCATTAAAGAAATGCCTATATTATGGTATTGATACTTCTACTTCACTTCTACTAGATAGTGAGTACTTCCATTCCATTATATTTTCCATCATGTAAAATATAATGGAATATAAAAATATTATTTATTTTGGGCTTGCTTCAGTCTAACCACTTGAACCCTAGATCGACTATTTGTAACTCAGCAGATCCACAGGCTCAAGTCACGATTGTGATCAACACATTGTCAGGAATATTTTAAAACACAGATTTTGTAGGGTATCCCTGGCACAAATGTTTTCAGATGCGCGGGGGGGGGGGGGGGGGGGGGGGTAGGTGTTGAACAAAAAAACAAAGCAAAAGTGTTTTGAGCTTGTAGATCTGCTACTTTTGATGCTATTGTGTGACACTGCAGTGTGATCAGGTAGGGCATTCATCTACGAAACAATAATAAAATAATAAATACTAAAAATAAACACTAAAAGTTCAAATATGGAGATAAGAGGTTTATGCCCGACATTGACAATGACAATTTAGGCTTTTGGTAGCGCTGGTCCATAGCTCTAATGCGCGCATTAGAGCTATGTTACTCTCAACTTCCGCCGCTCGCATGAATGCAGACCAGCCTCTACTCTTTGGCGTAAATAAAAAGAACGTTTTTGCTACTCACCAAAACAAAGGCGAGTTGTGTCATTAGAAAGCCTACTTTCCTTAGTGGAAGCACTCTGAGCCCCCCACCACACGTATATACTGTACTTTTTGGCCAAAAGGGGATTTTGTTTCCCCCGGAAAAAAAAAAAATTTAGTTACTCCGCTGCGCCCTCTACTGATACTGCCAGAGTTAAAACATTGTCTACCGTATATACAGGGCTGCACACAACTTTTTTGGTCTAGTACTCAGATGAGCACCTGGAGGAGTTTCTTGGTGCTCCTAAAATGCGGCGACCCGTCTCGCCGGATGGATAAAAGATGGATGATTAACTTATAGCAAAACTATATTCATTGGATGATTGGGGAGTCAATGGAGGGCATTGCAACTCTAGATTTAGCTCTAGAATGGCTCTTGTTGTAGATTCATCCCATTATTTAAATATCTAAATTTGCTAAAATCTAGGTCCATGTGTGGTCCAGCCCCATGGAATGCATATTCTAATAAAAACGACTTCATACTTCCTAAGGATAATATGAGCATCAAAGCAATATTTAGATTTTTTATTATTTTGTATTTAAATAAATTAGCTCACAACGTGTTGCGACACGTTGTGAGCTTGCAGCTCAGCTATTTCTTTTAACATGCGACACATCGTACGGCGAAGCATACATCAGGCTTCCCTTTTGTTTTTAGCTGAGGCGAGTCAGGCGACGTAGTCAGACAGTCAGACACACATGGCTCCTCGGTGCAAAAATAAACAGTGTACACTACCCGACTTTACGATAATAAGGGACAGAGAGTAGACACGGTGTTCATGTTCAGTGCCAGTCCGCAATGCTTTAAACTCTTCCCACTCCACTATGTCGGAACTAAAACCTTAGTACCCGTAAAAAGTTGGTGGCCGGTGCCTAGGCTGTGAGAGACGGCATAGCACACGAGCAACCATGCTGCTCCAGCACCCGGAAAACAAACACAAGCACAGCGGCAAATGGGAAGAGTGCAAAGTATCCAAAGCATGCCCTTTTACACCGGGGACTACAGTAGTTTGCTATCTGAAACGGAGAAGACGAAACTATTTGTGTCAGGTTTTCTCAGTAGTAAACTGAACTCCTGTTCTCCTGTCAACCAGCATGGAATCCTCCCCCTTTTGAGTAAGGACGCGCTGTGATTTGCCACAATGGCCAGTGCACTTGTGCAAGACGTGCTGTGATTGGCCATTAGCCACTTTGAGTGGCAGTCAGTGGAAAATGCTCTCGCCACAGAATTTACTAGTATTCTGGCCATAATAATCATTCTAGGCGGCCCCGGCTGTTGGTACGCAGAAGCGCTTCACGGCGCTTGATTGACAGCGCATTTTGAATTTTGATGACGCATGCGCGCTGGCGCACCGCTTATGTGCAGCCCTGCGTATATAGCTGCCCTTACTAGGCATTCTTGGTGTTTTCACTAACCTTTGAAACATCACTATTATACTTTAAAACCGCCGACTCCTTTGATAAACACAGTAGAGTCTTAGAGGAAAACGATCCACCTGCCGACTGCTTTGATAGACACAGTAGTCTAGAGTCTTGTATAGTCGAGGGGAAAAAAGGGTGCCCCTGCAATAATCCATTCCATAGTTATGAGCAGTTGAATGTGGCTTGTCCCAATGGCCCCAAAACCATTAAAGAAATGCCTATATTATGGTATTGATACTTCTACTTCACTTCTACTAGATAGTGAGTACTTCCATTCCATTATATTTTCCATCATGTAAAATATAATGGAATATAAAAATATTATTTATTTTGGGCTTGCTTCAGTCTAACCACTTGAACCCTAGATCGACTATTTGTAACTCAGCAGATCCACAGGCTCAAGTCACGATTGTGATCAACACATTGTCAGGAATATTTTAAAACACAGATTTTGTAGGGTATGCCTGGCACAAATGTTTTCAGATGCGCGGGGGGGGGGGGGGGGGGGTAGGTGTTGAACAAAAAAACAAAGCAAAAGTGTTTTGAGCTTGTAGATCTGCTACTTTTGATGCTATTGTGTGACACTGCAGTGTGATCAGGTAGGGCATTCATCTACGAAACAATAATAAAATAATAAATACTAAAAATAAACACTAAAAGTTCAAATATGGAGATAAGAGGTTTATGCCCGACATTGACAATGACAATTTAGGCTTTTGGTAGCGCTGGTCCATAGCTCTAATGCGCGCATTAGAGCTATGTTACTCTCAACTTCCGCCGCTCGCATGAATGCAGACCAGCCTCTACTCTTTGGCGTAAATAAAAAGAACGTTTTTGCTACTCACCAAAACAAAGGCGAGTTGTGTCATTAGAAAGCCTACTTTCCTTAGTGGAAGCACTCTGAGCCCCCCACCACACGTACATACTGTACTTTTTGGCCAAAAGGGGATTTTGTTTCCCCCGGAAAAAAAAAAAATGTAGTTACTCCGCTGCGCCCTCTACTGATACTGCCAGAGTTAAAACATTGTCTACCGTATATACAGGGCTGCACACAACTTTTTTGGTCTAGTACTCAGAGGAGCACCTGGAGGAGTTTCTTGGTGCTCCTAAAATGCGGCGACCCGTCTCGCCGGATGGATAAAAGATGGATGATTAACTTATAGCAAAACTATATTCATTGGATGATTGGGGAGTCAATGGAGGGCATTGCAACTCTAGATTTAGCTCTAGAATGGCTCTTGTTGTAGATTCATCCCATTATTTAAATATCTAAATTTGCTAAAATCTAGGTCCATGTGTGGTCCAGCCCCATGGAATGCATATTCTAATAAAAACGACTTCATACTTCCTAAGGATAATATGAGCATCAAAGCAATATTTAGATTTTTTATTATTTTGTATTTAAATAAATTAGCTCACAACGTGTTGCGACACGTTGTGAGCTTGCAGCTCAGCTATTTCTTTTAACATGCGACACATCGTACGGCGAAGCATACATCAGGCTTCCCTTTTGTTTTTAGCTGAGGCGAGTCAGGCGACGTAGTCAGACAGTCAGACACACATGGCTCCTCGGTGCAAAAATATACAGTGTACACTACCCGACTTTACGATAATAAGGGACAGAGAGTAGACACGGTGTTCATGTTCAGTGCCAGTCCGCAATGCTTTAAACTCTTCCCACTCCACTATGTCGGAACTAAAACCTTAGTACCCGTAAAAAGTTGGTGGCCGGTGCCTAGGCTGTGAGAGACGGCATAGCACACGAGCAACCATGCTGCTCCAGCACCCGGAAAACAAACACAAGCACAGCGGCAAATGGGAAGAGTGCAAAGTATCCAAAGCATGCCCTTTTACACCGGGGACTACAGTAGTTTGCTATCTGAAACGGAGAAGACGAAACTATTTGTGTCAGGTTTTCTCAGTAGTAAACTGAACTCCTGTTCTCCTGTCAACCAGCATGGAATCCTCCCCCTTTTGAGTAAGGACGCGCTGTGATTTGCCACAATGGCCAGTGCACTTGTGCAAGACGTGCTGTGATTGGCCATTAGCCACTTTGAGTGGCAGTCAGTGGAAAATGCTCTCGCCACAGAATTTACTAGTATTCTGGCCATAATAATCATTCTAGGCGGCCCCGGCTGTTGGTACGCAGAAGCGCTTCCCGGCGCTTGATTTACAGCGCATTTTGAATTTTGACGACGCATGCGCGCTGGCGCACCGCTTATGTGCAGCCCTGCGTATATAGCTGCCCTTACTAGGCATTCTTGGTGTTTTCACTAACCTTTGAAACATCACTATTATACTTTAAAACCGCCGACTCCTTTGATAAACACAGTAGAGTCTTAGAGGAAAACGATCCACCTGCCGACTGCTTTGATAGACACAGTAGTCTAGAGTCTTGTATAGTCGAGGGGAAAAAAGGGTGCCCCTGCAATAATCCATTCCATAGTTATGAGCAGTTGAATGTGGCTTGTGCCAATGGCCCCAAAACCATTAAAGAAATGCCTATATTATGGTATTGATACTTCTACTTCACTTCTACTAGATAGTGAGTACTTCCATTCCATTATATTTTCCATCATGTAAAATATAATGGAATATAAAAATATTATTTATTTTGGGCTTGCTTCAGTCTAACCACTTGAACCCTAGATCGACTATTTGTAACTCAGCAGATCCACAGGCTCACGATTGTGATCAACACATTGTCAGGAATATTTTAAAACACAGATTTTGTAGGGTATGCCTGGCACAAATGTTTTCAGATGCGCGGGGGGGGGGGGGGGTAGGTGTTGAACAAAAAAACAAAGCAAAAGTGTTTTGAGCTTGTAGATCTGCTACTTTTGATGCTATTGTGTGACACTGCAGTGTGATCAGGTAGGGCATTCATCTACGAAACAATAATAAAATAATAAATACTAAAAATAAACACTAAAAGTTCAAATATGGAGATAAGAGGTTTATGCCCGACATTGACAATGACAATTTAGGCTTTTGGTAGCGCTGGTCCATAGCTCTAATGCGCGCATTAGAGCTATGTTACTCTCAACTTCCGCCGCTCGCATGAATGCAGACCAGCCTCTACTCTTTGGCGTAAATAAAAAGAACGTTTTTTCTACTCACCAAAACAAAGGCGAGTTGTGTATTAGAAAGCCTACTTTCCTTAGTGGACGCACTCTGAGCCCCCCACCACACGTATATACTGTACTTTTTGGCCAAAAGGGGATTTTGTTTCCCCCGGAAAAAAAATATTTTTAGTTACTCCGCTGCGCCCTCTACTGATATTGCCCAGAGAACTGCCTCATAGAGAATATTTTCCTCCGGTGAAAACAAATCCCTTTCTGGCCAAAAAGTACCGTTTATACGTGTGGTGGGGGGCTCAGAGTGCATCCACTAAGGAAAGTAGGCTTTCTAATGAGTCATGACACAACCCGCCTTTGTTTTGGTGAGTAGCAAAAACGTTCTTTTTATTTACGCCAAAGAGGAGAGGCTGGTCTGATTTCGATTTGAGATTTAAAACGGAAAGTCCCATAGCCTTACTGCGCAGGGCAGAATCGTAGAAGCAGTAGAAGGCTATGGACCAGAGCTAGGCTTTTGGAAGACATGTTGGCTTTCCACACGCGGGGAGACCGTGGTTCGATTCCCAGACGTTACATTATGTTCACATGTGTTTTATTTCCTTTCCTCGTTTCCTTCCTACTTAGTTCATTCACACCATTCCTTTACGTGTCTTAATTGCCTTTGACAAGATGGGACCAATTAGCTGGAACACGGTTCACCTTTGTGCCCTTATAGTGCTTCTGTTAGCGCCACTCCCCATGGATCCAGCTAATGTGATATGCTGCGCTGCTGTAATTAGGCTAATGTGTTATTTTTGCTTTCCCCCATTTTTACATTTATTTATTTCTTTATTGGGGGGTGTATTATACTGAACTGCAGTGTGGAGTGTTTTAGATCAGCTCAGGGTTATCAGATGTCATCATGTTCGGTGGCTGACAGCGATAATAAAGGTTGTGTTAGCATAATGTCAGGGCAGCGTAGATTTGCCATGAGACACACCAGGTCCTGTGTGTTTATATTACTAGACTTGTGAGGACCAAACACCCCCACAAATGAATGTAGTAGAATTATGAGAAGAATTATGAGAAGTATAGACATTCCTCACAAAATAAAAAGTTGAGTTTTAGAGATATGTTAAAATCAGGTTAAGTTTAGGATTAGACACGAGGTTGTAATTAGAGTTAAACATGGTTATTAGTGTGTTGTGGACGTGGACCACTAAGGAAAGTAGGCTTTCAACATCTTAAAACAGCCATTGTTTTGGTGAGTAGCGAAAGCATGCACAGCTTTGTGTGTATGTGTGTCGGTATGAGCACGGAATGTGCTGATTGGCTGAACACGGAATGTGATGGATGATGATGTATGATGATAAGAGCGCTGCTCACTTCACACAAGTGTGATTTAGTACCATAGCATTAACTCCTTCTAACGCTGTGGACCAGAGCTGCTGTCGGGTAGAAACCTCTTATCTCCATAGTCTACCCTTTCTTGTTGTTTTCATAAACGAATGTCCTTCTTGATCTGCTATTTGCTTGTTGCGTTTTACTCCTGAAAAGTAACAGTTTTGGATACAGTATATGAGGTTTCCACCGAGACAGACGTTTTGCAGCTGCCAATGTGAACGCAGCATGTTACACTCATACAGACACGATGTCCCCAAAACAACAGCAAGCCTGACACCAGGGCACGTCGACTCAGAACATTATCATCATCATTATCATCATCAACAGGGCTGGCCTGGGTAAAAAATTCGTCCCGGTCATTTTTGCACAAATTTGGCCCAGACCGGCCCACCACAACCAGCGCACCGATAGTAGAAACTCTATCGCCCGCTCCGTCGAGGCACACACAAACAAACAAGCCCTAATACCACCACTTTTACAGAACAACATAAATGATACAAACCAACAGACAACTACCCCCTACCCTATGGTCGCGGCCCCCTATGGTCGCGGCCCACTATGGTCGCGGCCCCCTACCCTAGTCGCGACCCCCTACCCTATGGTCGCGGCCCCCTATGGTCGCGGCCCCCTACCCTATGGTCGCGGCCCCCTACCCTATGGTCGCGGCCCCCTATGGTCGCGGCCCCCTATGGTCGCGGCCCCCTACCCTATGGTCACGGCCCCCTATGGTCGCGGCCCACCGGGAATATGCCCGGTACGTCCTGTGGCCAGTCCACCCCTGATCATCAAGGACAAAGGTTAACAAACACAAAAGCAATATATAGGCAGGCCTATTATAATTCTACCAGTGTGTATCAGTCACGGCGGCAGAACAACAGCTGTGTAGTTTCCATAGCGACGGGTAGAACACAGTGTTGTAATTGACATTTTTTGCTATTAAATATCTTCAACCCCACTGCACTGCAGCCTCTAGTGTGTGTGTGTGAGTGTGTGCGTGCGTGCATGTGCAGTGCTCCAAGTTCCTTGTGGACCGTCATCTCTTCTCAATGCCAACGGCAACTCATGATCAATTAGAGTTACCATCCCCCCTCCTCTCTCTCTCTCGCTCACAGATCTTGCTCTCTTTCTCTCTCTCTCTCTCTCTCTCACTGTCTCTCACTCTCTCTCACTCTCTCTCTCACTTTCTCTCTTCATCCTCTGTCCATTCCCTTGCTCTTACCGACTGTATTCACTCACTTTCCCTTTGCGAGCTTCGCCAAAAAGTACAGAACAATAAACAGAGCAATAAGTCACAGAACAGCAACACAGCGTGCGTGTGTGTGTGTGTGTGTGTGTGTGTGTGTGTGTGTGTGTGTGTGTGTGTGTGTGTGTGTGTGTGTGTGTGTGTGTGTGTGTGTGTGTGTGTGTGTGTGTGTGTGTGTGTGTGTGTGTGTGTGTGTGTGTGTGTGTGTGTGTGTGTGTGTGTGTGCGTGCGTGCGTGCGTGCGTGCGTGCGTGCGTGCGTGCATCATCTTAAAGCAGAACAACAGAGGTATAACATTATGAGGCGATTTGTCATTGTCACTGTTCCTTATCCTCTCCGTGAAGTGAAGGTGAGTCTTAAGCCGTGGTTCTCATGGGTCCGGTCAAAGTGTCCTTGCAAAATGAGGAACTGTTTAACCCTATTTTATACTTTGGCTATATAGTACACAGTATAATAAGCTCACAACACGTCACCATGCAACTAAAATCTTTGAAAATCATGAACATTTTATGAACATTTTAAAATAATATATATAAAAATAAATATAAACACAAATCCTTATATTTGGGGGTCCACATCGTTGCCACAAAATCCTTTCAAACGGGGGTCTGCGGTAGTAAAATATGGCAAAGCTATTTAGGGGATAAAGGGTAAGACACACCCAGATAGGGCTATATCTCAAACCCTTATCCTGCGTATACTACTGCATGTTGTCATCACACCAACACACTCTCACTCCCCAAACGGCCTGTCGTGACTGTCGTCACCCGCTTGGGAGTGAGAATGGTCCCACATACATCATGCACCGTGTGCTTGTAATGTGTTGCCCATTTTGAATCCAAGTTGTGACCGTGGTCCCATTCTGTCCCCTGCCCATTGATTACTGTGTTCAATGTACTGTGCTGTATCCACTTGTTCCATCAGAGAGAGAGAGAGAGAGAGAGGGAGTGTGCGTGTGCGTGTGTGTGCGCGTGCGTGCATGCGTTCATAGCTATTGCACAACAAGTAGGTCAGACTCGTACCACTGTCCAGTGGTCCATGACCACAAATAGAATGACCAGGCACTGCAGCTCATCTCTGTCTGTTGTGCTACAGTATATGTTGCCAGGGGGCGGTTATTAGTGCTACGCAAGTTGCAAGCTACCTAACTGCGTAGAGCCCCGAGAGGTAGAGGCCCCGACGAGTTGCTCCCGAAAATAAATTGCAGCCCGTTCCGTAGCAGCTATGATTGTTCCCCCAATAGTAGACAGAAGACAGTTGGTTTGAGGGGGCCTCCGGCAGCCGGCCGTCGCTTCCTCCTCCCAAACGCCCACTCATTCCGACGGCCGGGCGTCGTTTCATTCTCCCGTCACTGACAGAGGGGGAAGCGACGCCCGCCCGCCGGAGGCCCCCTCGCCTCGAATCTGGGCCGTCAACGTGCATTTTTTGCGTAAAAATATCAACATACAGCCTGGACATAAGGAATATAATATAAACAAGACCTTGGCGCAAAACTTCATGTTTAGTTACCCTGCTCTATAACCAACAAAAGTGTCGTGGTCATTATGTGGACCATGTAACAACGTGGTCAACTCAACAGCATTGTCTGCAAATATATATAGGCTACATTTAGTCACAAAGACAAAGATATGCTGATGATGATGAATGAGCTTGTACAGTAGATAGGCTAAGATTTTTTTCTGGAAAATCGCAGGTAGTTCTCCTGGCAAAAATGATTGGTTTGATAATGCCAACTAAAATGACAGCTCATGTAGCAGATGTGTTGGCTAATGACACTGACAGTGAGGTTGGTTCTGAGGCTGCTGCTATTGGTACTATAGGGTTGCTGCTATAGCACCAGTCATGATGCTACTGATGATGATGAAGTATTGTACAGTTTGGGGGTCTTGGGGCAAGTTGGGGAGCTCACACTCTACTTGCAGTGCTGGCCCTGAGCAATTTGGTGCCCTAGGCAGGATTTTTCCCGGAATCCCCCCATGTCAGTTCAGTGTGTTGTGATGCTCCAAACTTTCAACATTTAAGGAGCTTTTTCAATTAATTATTTAGGCAACTGTCTGCTCTGCCTATAGGAAGGGCTGTGTGTACTTGTAGTAGCCTACTGTCTGCCATGCCGTTTTGCCTGGTAGTCTGCTATCCCGTTTTGTGCGCCCGCGTGCGGAAAGCATGCACGCTCCTCCTATACGCGCACGCAGGAGGATCCTCCTGCTAGGGCCTTGCTTAGAGACCCCTGATTGCTAAATCTGCCACTGTATGTCGCAAGTTAGAGAAAACAATCTCATACAAAACCTTAAGAGTAGTGTATTTGCTGTCAGAAGTACTGTAGGTACTGTAGGCGTGCGTGCGTGAGAGAGTGTTAAAGGGACATTGTCCACTTCAGGCCATTAAGCACTCACCAGCAAGTGCTGCATTGTTATGCAAACGAATGAGCGAAGGAGAGACAGGCAAGCAGGCAGGCAGGCATTTGAAGGTGCGTGCAGCGTTATGTAGGGAGGGAAAAGGCAGGAAAGGAGACCATTTATTTCATAACCTATGAAAACTATACTGTGTGTGCGTGCGTGTGCGTGCGTGTGCGTGCATGTGTGTTTGTGTGTTTTTCTATTATATGACATATACACAGAGAAATCGGACAACTCCTCCCATCTCCTCCTGCACCCCCCACGCTTGTGTTTGGCCAACTGTGCCCCCTAAATGCAGTGTTGGGACAGTTACTTTTTAAAAGTAACTAGTTAGAGTTACTAGTTACATCATTTCAAAAGTGCACACACACACACACACACACACACACACACACACACACACACACACACACACACACACTCCTCCCCCTTCTCTCCCAGAACAGCAGTTGGTGAGGTGACGCATATTGATCCACACACACTGCAGGCAATCTGCATACAAGCAGACTGACAGTTCTACTCATTCTCCCCCGAGACTACATGAAAAAATAACGGAAGAATAATGGCATGACACAGCATGTAGTAACGGTAACAAAGTTACTGAATTTAAAAAATATAATGCGCTACTGTAACGCGTTATTTACATTACGTTACGTCCCAACACTGCCTGAATGCCGACTCACAAAAGAGACGGGGAGGGGGTTATGTTGTGCTGTGCATGTCTATCTAGAAACAGAAAGATGAAGAAACAGACAGACAGACAGACAGACAGACCAGCATCACTGTCACCCCCTCACTTCTCTCTTTTGTTCTTCTTTACTCTCTCTCTCTTAGACTCTATCTATTGTAACACCCTCCGTCTTTCTCTTTTTGTCTCTCTGTATCTCTCTCTCTCTCTCTCTCTCTCTCTCTCTGTCACTCCCACCACCCCTCTGTTGTTGCCATGACTACCTTTCGGTGTGCTGGCACGTGTTCAGTGGCAGCGGGTTGCCGTGGTGACCGAGATGCTGAAATAAAATAAAATAATCGCAATCTGTGCATGTGAGCTTGTGTGCTCCTGTGCGTGCGTGCAAGTGTGCGTACAGCGCGTATCTCGTTTGTGTCCGAGCATAGGCATGATAACGCCTGCCTCTGATTGGCCTATACCGACACTGCCCGTCTTGACTGTCCTCCAAAGTGGATATAGCTATGCTGGATAGCCTGATGCGAGGTTACTCTGTGGTGGGAAATAATACAAGAGAGTACAAGTACTGTATGATACAAGAGAACTGTAACTTTTATTTTTGTAGAAGAGGAATATTGTTTATGCCGTTTGCTTTGATGGAATAATTGATAGAACATCAAATCCTCAACAAATCATCCTGGCCGTTTCACTAATATGGATATGAATGAGCGAGTGACGTCAGGACTTAGGCGCTCTATTAAATCCTCTCCTCTCCTCTCCTCTCCTCTCCTCTCCTCTCCTCTCCTCTCCTCTCCTCTCCTCTCCTCTCCTCTCCCTCCATGCTATTAGATAAGGATAGGTATTCATACAGGTTCGGTGCTGGCTGGCGTGGTGGGGGTGAAGATGCCACGCTACTGCCTGTTTGGGAACAACGTTACACTGGCCAGCAAGTTTGAATCAGGAAGCCATCCCAGATGCATCAATGTTAGCCCTACCACCTACCAGTAAGAACACACGCACGCACGCATGCACGCACGCACGCACGCACGCACACACACACACACGCACGCACGCACGCACATACACAGTACACACACACACACACACACACACACACTCACATTTTACGACATTATTGTCCTATTTTAGGCATCTATAGAGCGTCGCAGTCCCACCCCCTTTCAGAACGACGAGTGGACCAGGAAATGATTCTCCATTCATTTTATCCATAGGCTTTTGTAATTATTGTCCTGATTTGTCACGATCCGAGTTGGCTTTGTCTTTAAATAAATACTTTCTGAAAAGCCTATGGAGAAAATGAATGGAGAATAATTTCCTGGGCCACTCGTCGTTCTGAAAGGGGGCGGGACTGTGACGCTCTATTATCCCACAACCTACTGCCAATTTTACGGAAGTTATCTCAAATAAATGAATAGTATATTAACCTATTTTAGTATGACAATGAATAGAACATGCAAAGCATTAATGAAACAGTTTATAGTGCTGTGGATTTTCGGCCAAATGCTGCTTTCTCCCTGTCGAAAAGACCATCTTGATTCTGCAGCTGTCAGGTGACAACACCATTTCTTGCTCCCTTCACTTCAAAGTTTCCCCTGATATGAAATGAACTCTTTGAGTGTCAGGTATTAATTATTGAATACATCCGCCATGCAGTGTTTTCTTTTTTTGACGAGCCATATGGCACGC
Source organism: Protomyctophum bolini (assembly GCF_963924005.1). Taxonomy (NCBI): domain Eukaryota; kingdom Metazoa; phylum Chordata; class Actinopteri; order Myctophiformes; family Myctophidae; genus Protomyctophum; species Protomyctophum bolini. Next base: position 16,433,530 of record NC_137870.1, on the reverse strand, counting down.
GCGATGTGTCCACCATGCACAGGCAGAGGTGAGGCAGAGGCACGTCTCTCCTTTGGCTTTCACCCGGAAAAATAAAAATCAACAGCGACCATTTCTTCATGAGTTAGGTTCTGTGGAGAAAAGCTTGTTTTGAGCAAAAACACAAATCTGAGATAAAACACCAGGGCGGGCAGAGATTTGTTTTTCTTTTTTCACTTACGGTTCCTGCCTCAGACGGTGGCAACGAGCATTTAACACTGAAAACAGTCTTTGGCACCCAGGCCAGAACCTAATGAGAGAGTTTATGTTCCCATTAATTCTATGGACCCAGTGTTGCTGTAACATCCGCTCCCCGCTGTCCTTGATTGTTTAAGACAGGCTCAGGCTTCTCTTCTTTGCTGATACTATCATGGTCGTTGCTGTTGTCTGCAGGGTGTTCCTTGGTGTAGAAAAGAAACAGTATGTTTTTGGGGCATTTGGTATTTGGGGCCCACGGCCGCTCACTCGTGCCGTCGGTAAAATACAATTATAAATACATACAGAGATGCAATGACAGTTGAGTTGACCAACGTTTGGCATAGTCCGATGGTGGGTTCTGCTAGCACACACATGCCCCACTCTGCTCCCCAACAGCTCTGCAGGTGGAGTGTAGGCTAATAACGTGGAGGAAGAGGCGAGGGTGCCCCGTGGGCTCCCCCGAACTCGCAGAGCTGCGGCTGCTGCTGCTCTGTTCACAATCGGTGGTGACCAGCCTGCGTGGGGGCCTACTAATGTCTAATTACGCCGCTGTCAGGAGTAGTGTTGGTTTTTAGATACAGTATTCTAACTTCATCATAACTCTGTCAAGTTGTTTTTGAAGGGTGTTGATTTGTCGTTTTCTTCCGGCTTTGTTTTGCGCACATTTTCTTAAGATTCAAAATGTTTGTATGATAACATCCACTACATCCATCTATCAAATCTGCAAGACAGTTAGGAGAGTGAGAACCCTCTGTGGGAGTTGCTGTCTATCATCAAGGACACGCTCGTCTCCTTCTTACACCATTGTTACTGTTACAGCATGGTGTATGTGTGCGTGCGTGCGTGCGTGTACTAACTAATGAGGTTTGTGGTGATGGATCTTATCTGTTGTCTAAACAAAGCTGTGTTATTACACTACAGAGATTAGGTTCTGCACACATGCACATGCACATGCACATGCACATGCACATGCACATGCACATGCACATGCACATGCACATGCACATGCACATGCACATGCACATGCACATGCACATGCACATGCACATGCACAGAGCGAACAACAAATTAATCCGTTTAATTAAAGTCCCTCTCCTCTCCTCTCCTCTCCTCTCCTCTCCTCTCCTCTCCTCTCCTCTCCTCTCCTCTAGGCTGCTGAAAGACGAGCGTTCCTTCTCCTTTATCCCTCGCTCGCGGCTGGAGCTCCCCGATAACTTCCCCAAGGAGATCCCTGGGACGTGCTACTTCCTGGAGGCGGGGACCTCCCACAGCCACGCCTCTCTGACCAGCTCGAGGTCGGCGCCCGCCTCCACCATGAGGAAAGCCTCCTACAACATTGGGACCATGTTCTTACGAGAGACCAGCTTATAGGCTCTGCGGACATGAGGAGAGGCCAACGGACATGCTAATGTGCTAACGTGCTAAGCTAGACTCGAGTCTTGTAGGATTATGCCCCCCCCCCACACACAGACACACACGTGCACGCGTCCATCTTACATGGATCTATGAATATGCATATGAAATATGTGAGCGCTTGGACTTGGAACCTATGCCACGGTCTTGTGTTGGATAGCCATCGTGGGGGTCCACAGCCAGCGGTCCCGGCTGGAGGACGACTCTCCCCCCCCCCCCCCCCTCACACAGATTGTTTGGCTCATAAGGCTTCAGGCAACGAAAAAAAGTCGTCGGAATACGCCCTCAGATGGAGCTGGTATTAAAATGGTTGACATGGGACAGTTTGGCCGGGAGAGAAAGGGGTCGGTGACGTTGACCTGAAGCTGGGTTACTATAACAGTCCCAGACCCCCCAAGTCCACCCCAGCTGTTGTTGTCCCCCACCTTTCACCTCCAGACCCCCCCCCCCTCACCCTATGGTCTTAAGGGGCGATGCTACATATCGTCACTGTCGGGTGGTATCCTTGTCCTAAACCGTTTAGTGTTCAGGATAACCTGTCCCACCCTATCCATCATGGTTTATATCAGGATAACGGAACATGGTACCTGTGTTCCACCCTATCCATTATGGTTTATATCAGCTTGCAGAGCTGATCAATGATCCGACTTTCTAGTCTAGTCACGTGATGTTCATGATTAGCTGGCCTCTAAGCCAATGGGAGACTAGCCCTGTACAGCCAATGGGATATTTCTGGCAGAAGCTCTTGACGGCTGATTTCACCCTTCTGCTGGGACACTAAGCCCCACGGCCAATGGGACACTAAGCCCCACGGCCAATGGGACACTATAAGCCTGCTCTCCTCTCCCACACTGCACCATTCATGACTAGAGACTGCAAGCTAGACTACAGAAAGTCCAATATGCAAGAGAATGGAATGCAAGCTGATATTTTATGATCTTGTTATTTAGTCACAAGCTTGTGTTAATACAGTAAGCTACTTTTCATTGGTTCAGTATTCATAACACCCACAGACACGTTTAACCACTTTGGACCTGACCTCCCTATATTGGTATAGGCGAAAGAAAGTATACAGAAGATAGCTGTAGCTGATCTGCAAGCTGACAACCCGTCATACCGCTAACTTTGTCATATAAAGTATTAAAATAAGACATTCATTTCATAATAAATGAAATATGTAGAAGGTTTCTGCCCGACGGCGACTGTTGTACAACTTGTTTTTTTTGTTTTATAAATATATATATTAAAAAAAAAAAAAAGTAGTATGTAGTAGTAGTCATCAGCATTGCCTCTCAGCAGTTAGACAGGTGAGGGTTATCTTATTAGTGAAATGGACTGAACATTGTACCATTAATGCAAAGGGTAAAGTCATTAATTTATGGCGCTAATGCTAAACATGCATCAAGGGATATTAACGTTGTTTATTTATATTCCGTTGAGGATGGGCAGATCCGTTATTTTGAAGGTTAAGGGACTAATACCACTAATACCAATGATTACCACTGTAATAAAACACTGTTGGTTTAGACACAAGCTAAGAATTGAATATACTTGCCATTTGCACGGGAGTTGGCGGTAACTGTAACGGTAACAACCGTGGCGGCGCTCGCTTCCACGGCAGTGCGTTGGTCCGACATGCGTTGCGCCGTGCTTGCGGTTAGGGTTAGGTTAAGGGTTTGGGTTAGTGTCCTGCTGCGTGAAACACTACAGACTGCCGTGGGTCTTCCGCAGCTCATCCCGGAGAATGCACTCGCTCTCTCTCAACTTATTTCCAAAGGACAGTTACAAACAAATTCCAACGTCACAGCAAAAAAGTCTCACTTTGAATAGTGAGCTCTGATTGGTCACCCACAACTCTGGGGAACACGCAACGCACTGTCAGACCAGAGCCTATACAGTATGTGGCATGCGCCTGGACCACTAGACCAGCGAGCGCCCCTTCCTGTGGCAGATATGTCTGGTTTCCAGGCTAGGCCTACAGTATAGCACCATTTGACAAAGTTGCTAAATAGCACCTTTAAGATGGGTGCTTTATAATCACATCTATACATAATATAGTTACATAATAACATCTTCTATGTTAAGGACTCCCATCTAAAAAGAACGATTAGAAGAAATACGATTTTTCAAAATATACAAGGTTACTACTCTATTTCCATTGATGCCAACCGAAATACAATCGATTGATTGATCATTAAAACACATACTGTAAACACACACGCACACACACGCACGAAAATAACCTGCTCCCAGCTCAGTGCCTTCTTCCCGCTCAGACAAAATTCAAGCTGAATAATTTTTTTATATTTGAACACCAGAAAGAGCGAGTGCTACATTTATCATGTATAATAATGTTGCTGTCGGGCAGAAACCTCTTATCTCGATATTCTAACTGCAGACATGTATGCTTTGTTGATACAATCTAGAACCACCTCGTCTATATGGGCACATACTTCAAAATCTCTGGTGTCACTCCATCCTCCCCACAGCTCTTGCCACACTTGATCGTAGCCGTGGCCCTCTGGTACTCATCCATGGTGAATGGTCCATCTGGAATGGGAAGGTCATGGAAGACAGGGGCTATGGGATCATCCTCGGTTGCAGGCGGGTTACCAAGGTGTGTTTTGAAGTGCTGGTAACAATAACTAACCAATAATAACTAACCAATAACTAACACAAATATTCTCTCGTTGGGGTCTTTTCTGATGGGGGCCAAGTACATACATTTGGGGTGAAAATGTTTGCTGTCAGCCAGTTAGCCTGTCAAACATGTTCGATAGATGATAGACAATGATTATTTGAATATAGATCAATTAAAGAATTCTAATAACATATGAATCAATCAGTTCTTCTGTCATCACCAATGGGGACTAAATTGCTCTGATGATAAAAAAAAATGTAATTATGGGGGGAAAGAATTGTAGCATTATAGGGCCTTGTTCATGTAAATCTCTCATAACCACGCCATGGATGGAAAACTTGTATGTTCTTTAAAAAAAGGACATGTGTTCCAATGGATCCAATGCAGGTATTATATTGTTGTCATCATCATATTCAAAATGTTGTGTTTTTTTGTAAATGAACGCCCTACTTGATCATACTACAGCGTCACACAAAAGCATCAGCAACAGTAGAACATTTACAAGCTTGAAAGGCAGCTCAAAGCATTTTAAGCGTGTGCTACTATTTTTTTATTGGAATCCTAAAAAGTCACAGTTTTGGACATATGAGTTTTCCACCCGACAGACGATATACGGTAGTCACACACCCTTGTTAGTACTTTTCATTGGTTCAATGTATTGAATGCACACACATATTTCAGCACTTTCAACTTGCCGTCCCTATTTTGATTATGTCATAATAGGCAAACTTCTTTCCACAATGGCAAAGAATAGCCATTCCTGCTCATTGCAGGTTGTAGATTTAGCTTTTTACTCTACTTTTACTTGACACGGTCATACGACGAAGTATAACGTAGCCGTTCATTTATGAAAAGAAAATACATAACAAAGTATACACACATGGACATACAAGGTTTAAGCCCGACGGTGACGATGGATTCAAGTGGATGGTACAGCAGGGTTTAAAAGTGATTTATGTTTTATGTTTGAGTGTTTGTATTTTAGAGTCACACTTCAGCTATGCATTATAGATGTATTATCAATGAGTTTTACCGTCTATTTCAAATTATAAAAATTAAAAAATATAAACGGAGTAATATTGAGTTACCTCTGTATTCCATCGCGGCAACAGAGGTTACATCAGTGAACTTTTAGAGTGTTGCCATTGATGATGCTATTATTATAAAAATATGAATTATATAGTATAAAAACACCCGCAATACAAAAAAAACACTTAGCATCCACTTTTACTTTTCTGATTAGCGCAGAAATACCTGCTAAGCAATTAACTATTGTATCATAATTGATTACTGTCTGCTCTTTCTCAATCCTTCAGAAACATGTGTAGGTTAGTTGCAAGGGCACACGAGGCATATAACTTTCTATTACACCTTTTCTGGGATACATTTTCATGACACAAAATAAATCAAATCTTAATTTCTCTGTCATTATTATGTCTGTTTATAGCAGGATTTCATGCACTGGGGAACAAAATGTCGTTCCTAATCGAGCACTGATGAGATTTGTGGATTTGTTTTTCTTTTCATACTTTCATACATGTCCTACTGACTGCTTTCTGTCTCTTCGGCTATGTTCACACCTGCAGCCCAAATCAGATTTGTGGGCTTATCTACAGTAAATTGGAATAAGATTGGTTTTAAGTCTAAACAGCAAAAACTAAAAATACTTTTTTGCTCATTCTTTTTGACACCACATTCCTGGTAGGGTTGGGATCCTTTATAATTTTAACGATTCCGGTTCCTTAATATTCCTATTCCAAATGGACCCTTACAGGTGCGTAACACTGAGAGTGTACACATGAAACCAAATGGATGCTAACGGGTCCATTTGGTTCCATTTGTGCAGTCTCAAAGTTATGGTGGTCCTTTGAGAACCACCGGTATTGTAATTGTGTAGCAGACGTGAAGTCCACATACCAGCACTGACAAACTGACATGATAAAACATGTTCCGAAACTGTTCCAAATGTGATGGAACGGATTCCGGTTCCTCGATGTTGGATTTGCGGTTCCTGCAGTTCCTCTGGTTTTGGGTCCCAACCCTAATTCCTAGGAGTTTATTTGTAGTCCTAAACACACCTAAACACACTCTCTCACAAAACGGCCTATAGCGACTTCTTGGGACAAGAGCGAGGCGACATTTGACGCCGTGCCGGTCACTTCCGCACTCATGGAAGGCAGAAGTGTTGTTGTAAAACCCGAGACGTAAAAGGCCCGAGGGTGACGGCTCCGGTAAAAAAATTATCTTAAACGATGGAGGCCATTTATGGTGGACTGGTGCAAAAGCTAATAACAGTGTGCACATTCAGTCCTAATAATCTGGAAAATGAAATAAAAATGTATTAAAAAATATATATATATATGATCTGATTTGCCTGCGGTTTGTGAACACAGCCTTCAACACCAGCATAATCAAATTCATGTGCCATGTTTGACGTGGAACATTAAGAAGTAAAACATAAGAAGGAAACATTTTGTCTGATTTCCATCCATATTTCATAGATGTTTTATTACATTATAACATAATTCTGTCTGTGGTCATGCATTCTCACAAGTATTGTCAGAATGGTATTCTTGATTGATCAATTTCTATGATAAAAGAAAACATAATAATACCATCAGAAACGTTGTCCTGTTATTTATTGTGTTCTGTCTGTCTGTCTGTCTGTCTCGGGTGGACTGGCCACAGTATTTACATGGTTCAACACAGCTTTTCAATTAACATTTCCGCAATTTCCGCAATAAACATTTCCACAATTTCCGCAATTAACATTTCCGCAATTTCCGCAATTAACATTTCCGCAATTTCCGCAATTAACATTTCCGCAATTTCCGCAATTAACATTTCCGCAATTTCCGCAATTAACATTTCCGCAATTAACATTTCCGCAATTAACATTTCCGCAATTTCCATTTCCGCAATTTCCATTTCCGCAATTTCCGCAATTTCCGCAATTTCCGCAATTACCATTTCCGCAATTTCCGCAATTACAATTTCCGCAATTTCAATTTCCGCAATTTGCGGAAATTGCGGAATAAATGAAAAAAACGATGGGTTATAGCCCATGTTTTTTGAAATTTTGAAAAAAAAAGTTAGCCTCGTTTCTCATCATTTTGGACCGTGGGCTATAGCCCATATCGTACGGCATACTATAGCGCGCAGTTTTTCATCATTTTTGAAGATTTGAAAAAAATGACGAAATGACAAAAACGATGGGTTATAGCCCATGTTTTTTGAAATTTTGGAAAAAAAAGTTAGCCTCGTTTCTCATCATTTTGGACCGTGGGCTATAGCCCATATCGTACGGCATACTATAGCGCGCCGTTTTTCATCATTTTTGAGGATTTGGAAAAAAAAAAATTAATTAAAAAAAAAAGAAATCGCAATTTCCACAATTTCCATTTCCGCAAATTCCGCAATTACCATTTCTTCAATTTCCTCAATTTCCGCAATTCTGTTATGTCATATGACGAGCATTTAACTTTTAATATCACAATTATTGTAGCTAATCTTTAACTGAATCTGGAAGTATTCCTTTATTAAATTATTCTTCATAGTCTGGAATTGTAACTGATCAATTTTCTTTTGTGACTTTCGCCTTTATTTTATATGGAGGGACAGTCAGTGGTGTAAACTTTATTTATATAGCACATTTCATACATAAAATGCAACTCTGTCACATTCTGTCTCTCCCTCAGTCTCCACACTGGCCTCCCATATCCCATTCCAGCACACCCAGTTCCATTTACACACCTGTCAACTACCTAATCAGCCCAGCAGTGAACACTTCTCCAATCAACCTGCTCACTATAAAACTGGACTCAGTACAAACACTCATTGTCAGTTCATAACCTGTGTCACAGATGTCCTGCCTGTTCATGTGTTGACTTTGATGTCATTCTGATTCATGCCTGATTCCTACCTGCATTCCCCTGTGTAAGATATCTCGTAATTCTTTATTAAATACTTTATTATTATACTCTAGTTTGTTGTGACTTTGCTCCTGGGTTCAACTCTGTCTGCATCCTTGACAACTAAAGTACTTCACATATTAAACTTTATTTATATAGCACATGTCATACATAAAATGCAACTCAAAGTACTTAACATGAAAAAAAACAAAAAAAAAACAAGCAGCGGAATGCCAGAAACAAAAAGTAGGTCAATCTACAATTAGCAAATAAAAATAGCAATACAAAACTAAAACATTAAAAATGGTAAGGAAATTTGTATTGGATAATACATTTTAAATTGATATTATTAGATAATCAACTTTATTGACATTTATAAATAAATTGGTGTCTTTACACTGTAGAATCCATTGTTGTTTGTTTCTGTTGCTTAACTCTGTTGCTTTAACTACATATAAGTGTCTATTTGTTTGTCTCTAAATGTTTTGATGAATTGAACAATGCCCTTTGTTCAATTCATGCCATACTATAGCACGCCGTTTTTCATCATTTTTGAGGATTTGAAGTAAATTCAAAATTTCAAAAAACATGGGTTATAGCCCATCGTTTTTTGAATTTTTGAAAAAAATGTTATCCTCATTTTTCATCATTTTTGAACATGGGCTATAGCCCCTACCGTACGGCATACTATAGCACGCCGTTTTTCATCAATTTTGAGGATTTGAAGAAAATTCAAAATTTCAAAAAACATGGGTTATAGCCCATCGTTTTTTTAATTTTTGAAAAAAATGTTATCCTCATTTTTCATCATTTTTGAACATGGGCTATAGCCCCTACCGTACGGCATACTATAGCACGCCGTTTTTCATCATTTTTGAGGATTTGAAGAAAATTCAAAATTTCAAAAAACATGGGTTATAGCCCATCGTTTTTTGAATTTTTGAAAAAAATGTTATCCTCATTTTTCATCATTTTTGAACATGGGCTATAGCCCCTACCGTACGGCATACTATAGCACGCCGTTTTTCATCAATTTTGAGGATTTGAAGAAAATTCAAAATTTCAAAAAACATGGGTTATAGCCCATTGTTTTTTGAATTTTTGAAAAAAATGTTATCCTCATTTTTCATCATTTTTGAACATGGGCTATAGCCCCTACCGTACGGCATACTATAGCACGCCGTTTTTCATCATTTTTGAGGATTTGAAGAAAATTCAAAATTTCAAAAAACATGGGTTATAGCCCATCGTTTTTTGAATTTTTGAAAAAAATGTTATCCTCATTTTTCATCATTTTTGAACATGGGCTATAGCCCCTACCGTACGGCATACTATAGCACGCCGTTTTTCATCATTTTTGAGGATTTGAAGAAAATTCAAAATTTCAAAAAACATGGGTTATAGCCCATTGTTTTTTGAATTTTTGAAAAAAATGTTATCCTCATTTTTCATCATTTTTGAACATGGGCTATAGCCCCTACCGTACGGCATACTATAGCACGCCGTTTTTCATCATTTTTGAGGATTTGAAGAAAATTCAAAATTTCAAAAAACATGGGTTATAGCCCATCGTTTTTTGAATTTTTGAAAAAAATGTTATCCTCATTTTTCATCATTTTTGAACATGGGCTATAGCCCCTACCGTACGGCATACTATAGCACGCAGTTTTTCATCATTTTTGAGGATTTGAAGAAAATTCAAAATTTCAAAAAACATGGGTTATAGCCCATCGTTTTTTGAATTTTTGAAAAAAATGTTATCCTCATTTTTCATCATTTTTGAACATGGGCTATAGCTCCTACCGTATGGCATACTATAGCACGCCGTTTTTCATCATTTTTGAGGATTTGAAGAAAATTCAAAATTTCAAAAAACATGGGTTATAGCCCATCGTTTTTTGATAAAAATGTTATCCTCATTTTTCATCATTTTTTAACATGGGCTATAGCCCCTACCGTACGGCATACTATAGCACGCCGTTTTTCATCATTTTTGAGGATTTGAAGAAAATTCTAAATTTCAAAAAACATGGGTTATAGCCCATCGTTTTTTGAATTTTTGAAAAAAATGTTATCCTCATTTTTCATCATTTTTGAACATGGGCTATAGCTCCTACCGTACGGCATACTATAGCACGCCGTTTTTCATCATTTTTGAGGATTTGAAGAAAATTCAAAATTTCAAAAAACATGGGTTATAGCCAATCGTTTTTTGATTTTTTGAAAAAAATGTTATCCTCATTTTTCATCATTTTTGAACATGGGCTATAGCCCCTACCGTACGGCATACTATAGCACGCCGTTTTTCATCATTTTTGAGGATTTGAAGAAAATTCAAAATTTCAAAAAACATGGGTTATAGCCCATCGTTTTTTGAATTTTTGAAAAAAATGTTATCCTCATTTTTCATCATTTTTGAACATGGGCTATAGCCCCTACCGTACGGCATACTATAGCACGCCGTTTTTCATCAATTTTGAGGATTTGAAGAAAATTCAAAATTTCAAAAAACATGGGTTATAGCCCATTGTTTTTTGAATTTTTGAAAAAAATGTTATCCTCATTTTTCATCATTTTTGAACATGGGCTATAGCCCCTACCGTACGGCATACTATAGCACGCCGTTTTTCATCATTTTTGAGGATTTGAAGAAAATTCAAAATTTCAAAAAACATGGGTTATAGCCCATCGTTTTTTTGAATTTTTGAAAAAAATGTTATCCTCATTTTTCATCATTTTTGAACATGGGCTATAGCCCCTACCGTACGGCATACTATAGCACGCCGTTTTTCATCATTTTTGAGGATTTGAAGAAAATTCAAAATTTCAAAAAACATGGGTTATAGCCCATTGTTTTTTGAATTTTTGAAAAAAATGTTATCCTCATTTTTCATCATTTTTGAACATGGGCTATAGCCCCTACCGTACGGCATACTATAGCACGCCGTTTTTCATCATTTTTGAGGATTTGAAGAAAATTCAAAATTTCAAAAAACATGGGTTATAGCCCATCGTTTTTTGAATTTTTGAAAAAAATGTTATCCTCATTTTTCATCATTTTTGAACATGGGCTATAGCCCCTACCGTACGGCATACTATAGCACGCAGTTTTTCATCATTTTTGAGGATTTGAAGAAAATTCAAAATTTCAAAAAACATGGGTTATAGCCCATCGTTTTTTGAATTTTTGAAAAAAATGTTATCCTCATTTTTCATCATTTTTGAACATGGGCTATAGCTCCTACCGTATGGCATACTATAGCACGCCGTTTTTCATCATTTTTGAGGATTTGAAGAAAATTCAAAATTTCAAAAAACATGGGTTATAGCCCATCGTTTTTTGATAAAAATGTTATCCTCATTTTTCATCATTTTTTAACATGGGCTATAGCCCCTACCGTACGGCATACTATAGCACGCCGTTTTTCATCATTTTTGAGGATTTGAAGAAAATTCTAAATTTCAAAAAACATGGGTTATAGCCCATCGTTTTTTGAATTTTTGAAAAAAATGTTATCCTCATTTTTCATCATTTTTGAACATGGGCTATAGCTCCTACCGTATGGCATACTATAGCACGCCGTTTTTCATCATTTTTGAGGATTTGAAGAAAATTCAAAATTTCAAAAAACATGGGTTATAGCCAATCGTTTTTTGATTTTTTGAAAAAAATGTTATCCTCATTTTTCATCATTTTTTAACATGGGCTATAGCCCCTATCGTACGGCATACTATAGCACGCCGTTTTTCATCATTTTTGAGGATTTGAAGAAAATTCAAAATTTCAAAAAACATGGGTTATAGCCCATCGTTTTTTGAATTTTTGAAAAAAATGTTATCCTCATTTTTCATCATTTTTGAACATGGGCTATAGCCCCTACCGTACGGCATACTATAGCACGCCGTTTTTCATCATTTTTGAGGATTTGAAGAAAATTCAAAATTTCAAAAAACATGGGTTATAGCCCATCGTTTTTTGATTTTTTGAAAAAAATGTTATCCTCATTTTTCATCATTTTTGAACATGGGCTATAGCCCCTACCGTACGGCATACTATAGCACGCCGTTTTTCATCATTTTTGAGGATTTGAAGAAAATTCAAAATTTCAAAAAACATGGGTTATAGCCCATTGTTTTTTGAATTCTTGAAAAAAATGTTATCCTCATTTTTCATCATTTTTGAACATGGGCTATAGCCCCTACCGTACGGCATACTATAGCACGCCGTTTTTCATCATTTTTGAGGATTTGAAGAAAATTAAAAATTTCAAAAAACATGGGTTATAGCCCATCGTTTTTTGAATTTTTGAAAAAAATGTTATCCTCATTTTTTATCATTTTTGAACATGGGCTATAGCCCCTACCGTACGGCATACTATAGCACGCCGTTTTTCATCATTTTTGAGGATTTGAAGAAAATTCAAAATTTCAAAAAAAATGGGTTATAGCCCATCGTTTTTTGAATTTTTGAAAAAAAAATTATCCTCATTTTTCATCATTTTTTAACATGGGCTATAGCCCCTACCGTACGGCATACTATAGCACGCCGTTTTTCATCATTTTTGAGGATTTGAAGAAAATTCAAAATTTCAAAAAACATGGGTTATAGCCCATTGTTTTTTGAATTTTTGAAAAAAATGTTATCCTCATTTTTCATCATTTTTGAACATGGGCTATAGCCCCTACCGTACGGCATACTATAGCACGCCGTTTTTCATCATTTTTGAGGATTTGAAGAAAATTCAAAATTTCAAAAAACATGGGTTATAGCCCATCGTTTTTTGAATTTAAAAAAAAAATGTTATCCTCATTTTTCATCATTTTTGAACATGGGCTATAGCCCCTACCGTACGGCATACTATAGCACGCCGTTTTTCATCATTTTTGAGGATTTGAAGAAAATTCAAAATTTCAAAAAACATGGGTTATAGCCCATCGTTTTTTGAATTTTTGAAAAAAATGTTATCCTCATTTTTCATCATTTTTGAACATGGGCTATAGCCCCTACCGTACGGCATACTATAGCACGCCGTTTTTCATCATTTTGAGGATTTGAAGAAAATTCAAAATTTCAAAAAACATGGGTTATAGCCCATCGTTTTTTGAATTTTTGAAAAAAATGTTATCCTCATTTTTCATCATTTTTGAACATGGGCTATAGCCCCTACCGTACGGCATACTATAGCACGCCGTTTTTCATCATTTTTGAGGATTTGAAGAAAATTCAAAATTTCAAAAAACATGGGTTATAGCCCATTGTTTTTTGAATTTTTGAAAAAAATGTTATCCTCATTTTTCATCATTTTTGAACATGGGCTATAGCCCCTACCGTACGGCATACTATAGCACGCCGTTTTTCATCATTTTTGAGGATTTGAAGAAAATTCAAAATTTCAAAAAACATGGGTTATAGCCCATCGTTTTTTGAATTTTTGAAAAAAATGTTATCCTCATTTTTCATCATTTTTGAACATGGGCTATAGCCCCTACCGTACGGCATACTATAGCACGCCGTTTTTCATCATTTTTGAGGATTTGAAGAAAATTCAAAATTTCAAAAAACATGGGTTATAGCCCATTGTTTTTTGAATTTTTGAAAAAAATGTTATCCTCATTTTTCATCATTTTTGAACATGGGCTATAGCCCCTACCGTACGGCATACTATAGCACGCCGTTTTTCATCATTTTGAGGATTTGAAGAAAATTCAAAATTTCAAAAAACATGGGTTATAGCCCATCGTTTTTTGAATTTTTGAAAAAAATGTTATCCTCATTTTTCATCATTTTTTAACATGGGCTATAGCACCTACCGTACGGCATACTATAGCACGCCGTTTTTCATCATTTTTGAGGATTTGAAGAAAATTCAAAATTTCAAAAAACATGGGTTATAGCCCATTGTTTTTTGAATTTTTGAAAAAGATGTTATCCTCATTTTTCATCATTTTTGAACATGGGCTATAGCCCCTACCGTACGGCATACTATAGCACGCCGTTTTTCATCATTTTTGAGGATTTGAAGAAAATTCAAAATTTCAAAAAACATGGGTTATAGCCCATTGTTTTTTGAATTTTTGAAAAAAATGTTATCCTCATTTTTCATCATTTTTGAACATGGGCTATAGCCCCTACCGTACGGCATACTATAGCACGCCGTTTTTCATCATTTTTGAGGATTTGAAGAAAATTCAAAATTTCAAAAAACATGGGTTATAGCCCATCGTTTTTTGAATTTTTGAAAAAAATGTTATCCTCATTTTTCATCATTTTTGAACATGGGCTATAGCCCCTACCGTACGGCATACTGTAGCACGCCGTTTTTCATCATTTTTGAGGATTTGAAGAAAATTCAAAATTTAAAAAAACATGGGTTATAGCCCATTGTTTTTTTGAATTTTTGAAAAAAATGTTATCCTCATTTTTCATCATTTTTGAACATGGGCTATAGCCCCTACCGTACGGCATACTATAGCACGCCGTTTTTCATCATTTTTGAGGATTTGAAGAAAATTCAAAATTTTAAAACACATGGGTTATAGCCCATCGTTTTTTGAATTTTTGAAATAAATGTTATCCTCATTTTTGAACATGGGCTATAGCCCCTACCGTACGGCATACTATAGCACGCCGTTTTTCATCATTTTTGAGGATTTGAAGAAAATTCAAAATTTCAAAAAACATGGGTTATAGCCTATTGTTTTTTGAATTTTTGAAAAAAATGTTATCCTCATTTTTCATCATTTTTGAACATGGGCTATAGCCCCTACCGTACGGCATACTATAGCACGCCGTTTTTCATCATTTTTGAGGATTTGAAGAAAATTCAAAATTTCAAAAAACATGGGTTATAGCCCATCGTTTTTTGAATTTTTGAAAAAAATGTTATCCTCATTTTTCATCATTTTTGAACATGGGCTATAGCCCCTACCGTACGGCATACTGTAGCACGCCGTTTTTCATCATTTTTGAGGATTTGAAGAAAATTCAAAATTTAAAAAAACATGGGTTATAGCCCATTGTTTTTTTGAATTTTTGAAAAAAATGTTATCCTCATTTTTCATCATTTTTGAACATGGGCTATAGCCCCTACCGTACGGCATACTATAGCACGCCGTTTTTCATCATTTTTGAGGATTTGAAGAAAATTCAAAATTTTAAAACACATGGGTTATAGCCCATCGTTTTTTGAATTTTTGAAATAAATGTTATCCTCATTTTTCATCATTTTTGAACATGGGCTATAGCCCCTACCGTACGGCATACTATAGCACGCCGTTTTTCATCATTTTTGAGGATTTGAAGAAAATTCAAAATTTCAAAAAACATGGGTTATAGCCTATTGTTTTTTGAATTTTTGAAAAAAATGTTATCCTCATTTTTCATCATTTTTGAACATGGGCTATAGCCCCTACCGTACGGCATACTATAGCACGCCGTTTTTCATCATTTTTGAGGATTTGAAGAAAATTCAAAATTTCAAAAAACATGGGTTATAGCCCATCGTTTTTTGAATTTTTGAAAAAAATGTTATCCTCATTTTTCATCATTTTTGAACATGGGCTATAGCCCCTACCGTACGGCATACTATAGCACGCCGTTTTTCATCATTTTTGAGGATTTGAAGAAAATTCAAAATTTCAAAAAACATGGGTTATAGCCCATCGTTTTTTGAATTTTTGAAAAAAATGTTATCCTCATTTTTCATCATTTTTGAACATGGGCTATAGCCCCTACCGTACGGCATACTATAGCACGCCGTTTTTCATCATTTTGAGGATTTGAAGAAAATTCAAAATTTCAAAAAACATGGGTTATAGCCCATCGTTTTTTGAATTTTTGAAAAAAATGTTATCCTCATTTTTCATCATTTTTGAACATGGGCTATAGCCCCTACCGTACGGCATACTATAGCACGCCGTTTTTCATCATTTTTGAGGATTTGAAGAAAATTCAAAATTTCAAAAAACATGGGTTATAGCCCATTGTTTTTTGAATTTTTGAAAAAAATGTTATCCTCATTTTTCATCATTTTTGAACATGGGCTATAGCCCCTACCGTACGGCATACTATAGCACGCCGTTTTTCATCATTTTTGAGGATTTGAAGAAAATTCAAAATTTCAAAAAACATGGGTTATAGCCCATTCTTTTTTGAATTTTAAAAAAAAATGTTATCCTCATTTTTCATCATTTTTGAACATGGGCTATAGCCCCTACCGTACGGCATATTATAGCACGCCGTTTTTCATAATTTTTGAGGATTTGAAGAAAATTCAAAATTTCAAAAAACATGGGTTATAGCCCATCGTTTTTTGAATTTTTGAAAAAAATGTTATCCTCATTTTTCATCATTTTTGAACATGGGCTATAGCCCCTACCGTACGGCATACTATAGCACGCCGTTTTTCATCATTTTGAGGATTTGAAGAAAATTCAAAATTTCAAAAAACATGGGTTATAGCGCATCGTTTTTTGAATTTTTGAAAAAAATGTTATCCTCATTTTTCATCATTTTTGAACATGGGCTATAGCCCCTACCGTACGGCATACTATAGCACGCCGTTTTTCATCATTTTTGAGGATTTGAAGAAAATTCAAAATTTCAAAAAACATGGGTTATAGCCCATTGTTTTTTGAATTTTTGAAAAATATGTTATCCTCATTTTTCATCATTTTTGAACATGGGCTATAGCCCCTACCGTACGGCATACTATAGCACGCCGTTTTTCATCATTTTTGAGGATTTGAAGAAAATTCAAAATTTCAAAAAACATGGGTTATAGCCCATCGTTTTTTGAATTTTTGAAATAAATGTTATCCTCATTTTTCATAATTTTTGAACATGGGCTATAGCCCCTACCGTACGGCATACTATAGCACGCCGTTTTTCATCATTTTTGAGGATTTGAAGAAAATTCAAAATTTAAAAAAACATGGGTTATAGCCCATTGTTTTTTGAATTTTTGAAAAAAATGTTATCCTCATTTTTCATCATTTTTGAACATGGGCTATAGCCCCTACCGTACGGCATACTATAGCACGCCGTTTTTCATCATTTTTGAGGATTTGAAGAAAATTCAAAATTTCAGAAAACATGGGTTATAGCCCATCGTTTTTTGAATTTTTGAAAAAAATGTTATCCTCATTTTTCATCATTTTTGAACATGGGCTATAGCCCCTACCGTACGGCATACTATAGCACGCCGTTTTTCATCATTTTTGAGGATTTGAAGAAAATTCAAAATTTCAAAAAACATGGGTTATAGCCCATCGTTTTTTGAATTTTTGAAAAAAATGTTATCCTCATTTTTCATCATTTTTGAACATGGGCTATAGCCCCTACCGTACGGCATACTATAGCACGCCGTTTTTCATCATTTTTGAGGATTTGAAGAAAATTCAAAATTTCAAAACACATGGGTTATAGCCCATCGTTTTTTGAATTTTTGAAATAAATGTTATCCTCATTTTTCATCATTTTTGAACATGGGCTATAGCCCCTACCGTACGGCATACTATAGCACGCCGTTTTTCATCATTTTTGAGGATTTGAAGAAAATTCAAAATTTCAAAAAACATGGGTTATAGCCCATTGTTTTTTGAATTTTTGAAAAATATGTTATCCTCATTTTTCATCATTTTTGAACATGGGCTATAGCCCCTACCGTACGGCATACTATAGCACGCCGTTTTTCATCATTTTTGAGGATTTGAAGAAAATTCAAAATTTCAAAAAACATGGGTTATAGCCCATCGTTTTTTGAATTTTTGAAATAAATGTTATCCTCATTTTTCATAATTTTTGAACATGGGCTATAGCCCCTACCGTACGGCATACTATAGCACGCCGTTTTTCATCATTTTTGAGGATTTGAAGAAAATTCAAAATTTAAAAAAACATGGGTTATAGCCCATTGTTTTTTGAATTTTTGAAAAAAATGTTATCCTCATTTTTCATCATTTTTGAACATGGGCTATAGCCCCTACCGTACGGCATACTATAGCACGCCGTTTTTGATCATTTTTGAGGATTTGAAGAAAATTCAAAATTTCAAAAAACATGGGTTATAGCCCATCGTTTTTTGAATTTTTGAAAAAAATGTTATCCTCATTTTTCATCATTTTTGAACATGGGCTATAGCCCCTACCGTACGGCATACTATAGCACGCCGTTTTTCATCATTTTTGAGGATTTGAAGAAAATTCAAAATTTCAAAAAACATGGGTTATAGCCCATCGTTTTTTGAATTTTTGAAAAAAATGTTATCCTCATTTTTCATCATTTTTGAACATGGGCTATAGCCCCTACCGTACGGCATACTATAGCACGCCGTTTTTCATCATTTTTGAGGATTTGAAGAAAATTCAAAATTTCAAAACACATGGGTTATAGCCCATCGTTTTTTGAATTTTTGAAATAAATGTTATCCTCATTTTTCATCATTTTTGAACATGGGCTATAGCCCCTACCGTACGGCATACTATAGCACGCCGTTTTTTCATCATTTTTGAGGATTTGAAGAAAATTCAAAATTTCAAAAAACATGGGTTATAGCCCATCGTTTTTTGAATTTTTGAAAAAAATGTTATCCTCATTTTTCATCATTTTTGAACATGGGCTATAGCCCCTACCGTACGGCATACTATAGCACGCCGTTTTTCATCATTTTTGAGGATTTGAAGAAAATTCAAAATTTCAAAAAACATGGGTTATAGCCCATTGTTTTTTGAATTTTTGAAAAAAATGTTATCCTCATTTTTCATCATTTTTGAACATGGGCTATAGCCCCTACCGTACGGCATACTATAGCACGCCGTTTTTCATCATTTTTGAGGATTTGAAGAAAATTCAAAATTTCAAAAAACATGGGTTATAGCCCATCGTTTTTTGAATTTTTGAAAAAAATGTTATCCTCATTTTTCATCATTTTTGAACATGGGCTATAGCCCCTACCGTACGGCATACTATAGCACGCCGTTTTTCATCATTTTTGAGGATTTGAAGAAAATTCAAAATTTCAAAAAACATGGGTTATAGCCCATTGTTTTTTGAATTTTTGAAAAAAATGTTATCCTCATTTTTCATCATTTTTGAACATGGGCTATAGCCCCTACCGTACGGCATACTATAGCACGCCGTTTTTCATCATTTTTGAGGATTTGAAGAAAATTCAAAATTTCAAAAAACATGGGTTATAGCCCATCGTTTTTTGAATTTTTGAAAAAAATGTTATCCTCATTTTTCATCATTTTTGAACATGGGCTATAGCCCCTACCGTACGGCATACTATAGCACGCCGTTTTTCATCATTTTTGAGGATTTGAAGAAAATTCAAAATTTCAAAAAACATGGGTTATAGCCCATCGTTTTTTGAATTTTTGAAAAAAATGTTATCCTCATTTTTCATCATTTTTGAACATGGGCTATAGCCCCTACCGTACGGCATACTATAGCACGCCGTTTTTCATCATTTTGAGGATTTGAAGAAAATTCAAAATTTCAAAAAACATGGGTTATAGCCCATTGTTTTTTGAATTTTTGAAAAAAATGTTATCCTCATTTTTCATCATTTTTGAACATGGGCTATAGCCCCTACCGTACGGCATACTATAGCACGCCGTTTTTCATCATTTTTGAGGATTTGAAGAAAATTCAAAATTTCAAAACACATGGGTTATAGCCCATCGTTTTTTGAATTTTTGAAAAAAATGTTATCCTCATTTTTCATCATTTTTGAACATGGGCTATAGCCCCTACCGTACGGCATACTATAGCACGCCGTTTTTCATCATTTTTGAGGATTTGAAGAAATTTCAAATTTTCAAAAAACATGGGTTATAGCCCATTGTTTTTGAATTTTTGAAAAAAATGTTATCCTCATTTTTCATCATTTTTGAACATGGGCTATAGCCCCTACCGTACGGCATACTATAGCACGCCGTTTTTCATCATTTTTGAGGATTTGAAGAAAATTCAAAATTTCAAAAAACATGGGTTATAGCCCATCGTTTTTTGAATTTTTGAAAAAAATGTTATCCTCATTTTTCATCATTTTTGAACATGGGCTATAGCCCCTACCGTACGGCATACTATAGCACGCCGTTTTTCATCATTTTTGAGGATTTGAAGAAAATTCAAAATTTCAAAAAACATGGGTTATAGCCCATCGTTTTTGAATTTTTGAAAAAAATGTTATCCTCATTTTTCATCATTTTTGAACATGGGCTATAGCCCCTACCGTACGGCATACTATAGCACACCGTTTTTCATCATTTTTGAGGATTTGAAGAAAATTCAAAATTTCAAAAAACATGGGTTATAGCCCATCGTTTTTTGAATTTTTGAAAAAAATGTTATCCTCATTTTTCATCATTTTTGAACATGGGCTATAGCTCCTACCGTACGGCATACGATAGCACACCGTTTTTCATCATTTTTGAGGATTTGAAGAAAATTCAAAATTTCAAAAAACATGAGTTATAGCCCATCGTTTTTTGAATTTAAAAAAAAAATGTTATCCTCATTTTTCATCATTTTTGAACATGGGCTATAGCCCCTACCGTACGGCATACTATAGCACGCCGTTTTTCATCATTTTTGAGGATTTGAAGAAAATTCAAAATTTCAAAAAACATGGGTTATAGCCCATCGTTTTTTGAATTTTTGAAAAAAATGTTATCCTCATTTTTCATCATTTTTGAACATGGGCTATAGCCCCTACCGTACGGCATACTATAGCACGCCGTTTTTCATCATTTTTGAGGATTTGAAGAAAATTCAAAATTTCAAAAAACATGGGTTATAGCCCATCGTTTTTGAATTTTTGAAAAAAATGTTATCCTCATTTTTCATCATTTTTGAACATGGGCTATAGCCCCTACCGTACGGCATACTATAGCACGCCGTTTTTCATCATTTTTGAGGATTTGAAGAAAATTCAAAATTTCAAAAAACATGGGTTATAGCCCATCGTTTTTTGAATTTTTGAAAAAAATGTTATCCTCATTTTTCATCATTTTTGAACATGGGCTATAGCCCCTACCGTACGGCATACTATAGCACGCCGTTTTTCATCATTTTTGAGGATTTGAAGAAAATTCAAAATTTCAAAAAACATGGGTTATAGCCCATTGTTTTTTGAATTTTTGAAAAAAATGTTATCCTCATTTTTCATCATTTTTGAACATGGGCTATAGCCCCTACCGTACGGCATACTATAGCACGCCGTTTTTCATCATTTTTGAGGATTTGAAGAAAATTCAAAATTTCAAAAAACATGGGTTATAGCCCATCGTTTTTTGAATTTTTGAAAAAAATGTTATCCTCATTTTTCATCATTTTTGAACATGGGCTATAGCCCCTACCGTACGGCATACTATAGCACGCCGTTTTTCATCATTTTTGAGGATTTGAAGAAAATTCAAAATTTCAAAAAACATGGGTTATAGCCCATCGTTTTTTGAATTTTTGAAAAAAATGTTATCCTCATTTTTCATCATTTTTGAACATGGGCTATAGCCCCTACCGTACGGCATACTATAGCACGCCGTTTTTCATCATTTTGAGGATTTGAAGAAAATTCAAAATTTCAAAAAACATGGGTTATAGCCCATTGTTTTTTGAATTTTTGAAAAAAATGTTATCCTCATTTTTCATCATTTTTGAACATGGGCTATAGCCCCTACCGTACGGCATACTATAGCACGCCGTTTTTCATCATTTTTGAGGATTTGAAGAAAATTCAAAATTTCAAAACACATGGGTTATAGCCCATCGTTTTTTGAATTTTTGAAAAAAATGTTATCCTCATTTTTCATCATTTTTGAACATGGGCTATAGCCCCTACCGTACGGCATACTATAGCACGCCGTTTTTCATCATTTTTGAGGATTTGAAGAAATTTCAAATTTTCAAAAAACATGGGTTATAGCCCATTGTTTTTGAATTTTTGAAAAAAATGTTATCCTCATTTTTCATCATTTTTGAACATGGGCTATAGCCCCTACCGTACGGCATACTATAGCACGCCGTTTTTCATCATTTTTGAGGATTTGAAGAAAATTCAAAATTTCAAAAAACATGGGTTATAGCCCATCGTTTTTTGAATTTTTGAAAAAAATGTTATCCTCATTTTTCATCATTTTTGAACATGGGCTATAGCCCCTACCGTACGGCATACTATAGCACGCCGTTTTTCATCATTTTTGAGGATTTGAAGAAAATTCAAAATTTCAAAAAACATGGGTTATAGCCCATCGTTTTTGAATTTTTGAAAAAAATGTTATCCTCATTTTTCATCATTTTTGAACATGGGCTATAGCCCCTACCGTACGGCATACTATAGCACGCCGTTTTTCATCATTTTTGAGGATTTGAAGAAAATTCAAAATTTCAAAAAACATGGGTTATAGCCCATCGTTTTTTGAATTTTTGAAAAAAATGTTATCCTCATTTTTCATCATTTTTGAACATGGGCTATAGCTCCTACCGTACGGCATACGATAGCACACCGTTTTTCATCATTTTTGAGGATTTGAAGAAAATTCTAAATTTCAAAAAACATGAGTTATAGCCCATCGTTTTTTGAATTTAAAAAAAAAATGTTATCCTCATTTTTCATCATTTTTGAACATGGGCTATAGCCCCTACCGTACGGCATACTATAGCACGCCGTTTTTCATCATTTTTGAGGATTTGAAGAAAATTCAAAATTTCAAAAAACATGGGTTATAGCCCATCGTTTTTTGAATTTTTGAAAAAAATGTTATCCTCATTTTTCATCATTTTTGAACATGGGCTATAGCCCCTACCGTACGGCATACTATAGCACGCCGTTTTTCATCATTTTTGAGGATTTGAAGAAAATTCAAAATTTCAAAAAACATGGGTTATAGCCCATCGTTTTTGAATTTTTGAAAAAAATGTTATCCTCATTTTTCATCATTTTTGAACATGGGCTATAGCCCCTACCGTACGGCATACTATAGCACGCCGTTTTTCATCATTTTTGAGGATTTGAAGAAAATTCAAAATTTCAAAAAACATGGGTTATAGCCCATCGTTTTTTGAATTTTTGAAAAAAATGTTATCCTCATTTTTCATCATTTTTGAACATGGGCTATAGCTCCTACCGTACGGCATACGATAGCACACCGTTTTTCATCATTTTTGAGGATTTGAAGAAAATTCAAAATTTCAAAAAACATGAGTTATAGCCCATCGTTTTTTGAATTTAAAAAAAAATGTTATCCTCATTTTTCATCATTTTTGAACATGGGCTATAGCCCCTACCGTACGGCATACTATAGCACGCCGTTTTTCATCATTTTTGAGGATTTGAAGAAAATTAAAAATTTCAAAAAACATGGGTTATAGCCCATCGTTTTTTGAATTTTTGAAAAAAATGTTATCCTCATTTTTCATCATTTTTGAACATGGGCTATAGCCCCTACCGTACGGCATACTATAGCACGCCGTTTTTCATCATTTTTGAGGATTTGAAGAAAATTCAAAATTTCAAAAAACATGGGTTATAGCCCATCGTTTTTGAATTTTTGAAAAAAATGTTATCCTCATTTTTCATCATTTTTGAACATGGGCTATAGCCCCTACCGTACGGCATACTATAGCACGCCGTTTTTCATCATTTTGAGGATTTGAAGAAAATTCAAAATTTCAAAAAACATGGGTTATAGCCCATTGTTTTTTGAATTTTTGAAAAAAATGTTATCCTCATTTTTCATCATTTTTGAACATGGGCTATAGCCCCTACCGTACGGCATACTATAGCACGCCGTTTTTCATCATTTTTGAGGATTTGAAGAAAATTCAAAATTTCAAAAAACATGGGTTATAGCCCATCGTTTTTGAATTTTTGAAAAAAATGTTATCCTCATTTTTCATCATTTTTGAACATGGGCTATAGCCCCTACCGTACGGCATACTATAGCACACCGTTTTTCATCATTTTTGAGGATTTGAAGAAAATTCAAAATTTCAAAAAACATGGGTTATAGCCCATCGTTTTTTGAATTTTTGAAAAAAATGTTATCCTCATTTTTCATCATTTTTGAACATGGGCTATAGCTCCTACCGTACGGCATACGATAGCACACCGTTTTTCATCATTTTTGAGGATTTGAAGAAAATTCAAAATTTCAAAAAACATGAGTTATAGCCCATCGTTTTTTGAATTTAAAAAAAAAATGTTATCCTCATTTTTCATCATTTTTGAACATGGGCTATAGCCCCTACCGTACGGCATACTATAGCACGCCGTTTTTCATCATTTTTGAGGATTTGAAGAAAATTCAAAATTTCAAAAAACATGGGTTATAGCCCATCGTTTTTTGAATTTTTGAAAAAAATGTTATCCTCATTTTTCATCATTTTTGAACATGGGCTATAGCCCCTACCGTACGGCATACTATAGCACGCCGTTTTTCATCATTTTTGAGGATTTGAAGAAATTTCAAATTTTCAAAAAACATGGGTTATAGCCCATTGTTTTTGAATTTTTGAAAAAAATGTTATCCTCATTTTTCATCATTTTTGAACATGGGCTATAGCCCCTACCGTACGGCATACTATAGCACGCCGTTTTTCATCATTTTTGAGGATTTGAAGAAAATTCAAAATTTCAAAAAACATGGGTTATAGCCCATCGTTTTTTGAATTTTTGAAAAAAATGTTATCCTCATTTTTCATCATTTTTGAACATGGGCTATAGCCCCTACCGTACGGCATACTATAGCACGCCGTTTTTCATCATTTTTGAGGATTTGAAGAAAATTCAAAATTTCAAAAAACATGGGTTATAGCCCATCGTTTTTGAATTTTTGAAAAAAATGTTATCCTCATTTTTCATCATTTTTGAACATGGGCTATAGCCCCTACCGTACGGCATACTATAGCACGCCGTTTTTCATCATTTTTGAGGATTTGAAGAAAATTCAAAATTTCAAAAAACATGGGTTATAGCCCATCGTTTTTTGAATTTTTGAAAAAAATGTTATCCTCATTTTTCATCATTTTTGAACATGGGCTATAGCTCCTACCGTACGGCATACGATAGCACACCGTTTTTCATCATTTTTGAGGATTTGAAGAAAATTCAAAATTTCAAAAAACATGAGTTATAGCCCATCGTTTTTTGAATTTAAAAAAAAAATGTTATCCTCATTTTTCATCATTTTTGAACATGGGCTATAGCCCCTACCGTACGGCATACTATAGCACGCCGTTTTTCATCATTTTTGAGGATTTGAAGAAAATTCAAAATTTCAAAAAACATGAGTTATAGCCCATCGTTTTTTGAATTTAAAAAAAAAATGTTATCCTCATTTTTCATCATTTTTGAACATGGGCTATAGCCCCTACCGTACGGCATACTATAGCACGCCGTTTTTCATCATTTTTGAGGATTTGAAGAAAATTCAAAATTTCAAAAAACATGGGTTATAGCCCATCGTTTTTTGAATTTTTGAAAAAAATGTTATCCTCATTTTTCATCATTTTTGAACATGGGCTATAGCCCCTACCGTACGGCATACTATAGCACGCCGTTTTTCATCATTTTTGAGGATTTGAAGAAACATGGGCTATAGCTCCTACCGTACGGCATACGATAGCACACCGTTTTTCATCATTTCGTTTTTCATAAAAAAAAAATGTTATCCTCATTTTTCATCATTTTTGAACATGGGCTATAGCCCCTACCGTACGGCATACTATAGCACGCCGTTTTTCATCATTTTTGAGGATTTGAAGAAAATTCAAAATTTCAAAAAACATGGGTTATAGCCCATCGTTTTTGAATTTTTGAAAAAAATGTTATCCTCATTTTTCATCATTTTTGAACATGGGCTATAGCCCCTACCGTACGGCATACTATAGCACGCCGTTTTTCATCATTTTTGAGGATTTGAAGAAAATTCAAAATTTCAAAAAACATGGGTTATAGCCCATCGTTTTTTGAATTTTTGAAAAAAATGTTATCCTCATTTTTCATCATTTTTGAACATGGGCTATAGCTCCTACCGTACGGCATACGATAGCACACCGTTTTTCATCATTTTTGAGGATTTGAAGAAAATTCAAAATTTCAAAAAACATGAGTTATAGCCCATCGTTTTTTGAATTTAAAAAAAAAATGTTATCCTCATTTTTCATCATTTTTGAACATGGGCTATAGCCCCTACCGTACGGCATACTATAGCACGCCGTTTTTCATCATTTTTGAGGATTTGAAGAAAATTAAAAATTTCAAAAAACATGGGTTATAGCCCATCGTTTTTTGAATTTTTGAAAAAAATGTTATCCTCATTTTTCATCATTTTTGAACATGGGCTATAGCCCCTACCGTACGGCATACTATAGCACGCCGTTTTTCATCATTTTTGAGGATTTGAAGAAAATTCAAAATTTCAAAAAACATGGGTTATAGCCCATCGTTTTTGAATTTTTGAAAAAAATGTTATCCTCATTTTTCATCATTTTTGAACATGGGCTATAGCCCCTACCGTACGGCATACTATAGCACGCCGTTTTTCATCATTTTGAGGATTTGAAGAAAATTCAAAATTTCAAAAAACATGGGTTATAGCCCATTGTTTTTTGAATTTTTGAAAAAAATGTTATCCTCATTTTTCATCATTTTTGAACATGGGCTATAGCCCCTACCGTACGGCATACTATAGCACACCGTTTTTCATCATTTTTGAGGATTTGAAGAAAATTCAAAATTTCAAAAAACATGGGTTATAGCCCATCGTTTTTTGAATTTTTGAAAAAAATGTTATCCTCATTTTTCATCATTTTTGAACATGGGCTATAGCTCCTACCGTACGGCATACGATAGCACACCGTTTTTCATCATTTTTGAGGATTTGAAGAAAATTCAAAATTTCAAAAAACATGAGTTATAGCCCATCGTTTTTTGAATTTAAAAAAAAAATGTTATCCTCATTTTTCATCATTTTTGAACATGGGCTATAGCCCCTACCGTACGGCATACTATAGCACGCCGTTTTTCATCATTTTTGAGGATTTGAAGAAAATTCAAAATTTCAAAAAACATGGGTTATAGCCCATCGTTTTTTGAATTTTTGAAAAAAATGTTATCCTCATTTTTCATCATTTTTGAACATGGGCTATAGCCCCTACCGTACGGCATACTATAGCACGCCGTTTTTCATCATTTTTGAGGATTTGAAGAAATTTCAAATTTTCAAAAAACATGGGTTATAGCCCATTGTTTTTGAATTTTAAAAAAAAATGTTGTCCTCATTTTTCATCATTTTTGAACATGGGCTATAGCCCCTACCGTACGGCATACTATAGCACGCCGTTTTTCATCATTTTTGAGGATTTGAAGAAAATTCAAAATTTCAAAACACATGGGTTATAGCCCATCGTTTTTTGAATTTTTGAAAAAAATGTTATCCTCATTTTTCATCATTTTTGAACATGGGCTATAGCCCCTACCGTACGGCATACTATAGCACGCCGTTTTTCATCATTTTTGAGGATTTGAAGAAATTTCAAATTTTCAAAAAACATGGGTTATAGCCCATTGTTTTTGAATTTAAAAAAAAAATGTTGTCCTCATTTTTCATCATTTTTGAACATGGGCTATAGCCCCTACCGTACGGCATACTATAGCACGCCGTTTTTCATCATTTTTGAGGATTTGAAGAAAATTCAAAATTTCAAAAAACATGGGTTATAGCCCATCGTTTTTTGAATTTTTGAAAAAAATGTTATCCTCATTTTTCATCATTTTTGAACATGGGCTATAGCCCCTACCGTACGGCATACTATAGCACGCCGTTTTTCATCATTTTTGAGGATTTGAAGAAAATTCAAAATTTCAAAAAACATGGGTTATAGCCCATCGTTTTTGAATTTTTGAAAAAAATGTTATCCTCATTTTTCATCATTTTTGAACATGGGCTATAGCCCCTACCGTACGGCATACTATAGCACGCCGTTTTTCATCATTTTTGAGGATTTGAAGAAAATTCAAAATTTCAAAAAACATGGGTTATAGCCCATCGTTTTTTGAATTTTTGAAAAAAATGTTATCCTCATTTTTCATCATTTTTGAACATGGGCTATAGCCCCTACCGTACGGCATACTATAGCACGCCGTTTTTCATCATTTTTGAGGATTTGAAGAAAATTCAAAATTTCAAAAAACATGGGTTATAGCCCATCGTTTTTGAATTTTTGAAAAAAATGTTATCCTCATTTTTCATCATTTTTGAACATGGGCTATAGCCCCTACCGTACGGCATACTATAGCACGCCGTTTTTCATCATTTTGAGGATTTGAAGAAAATTCAAAATTTCAAAAAACATGGGTTATAGCCCATTGTTTTTTGAATTTTTGAAAAAAATGTTATCCTCATTTTTCATCATTTTTGAACATGGGCTATAGCCCCTACCGTACGGCATACTATAGCACACCGTTTTTCATCATTTTTGAGGATTTGAAGAAAATTCAAAATTTCAAAAAACATGGGTTATAGCCCATCGTTTTTTGAATTTTTGAAAAAAATGTTATCCTCATTTTTCATCATTTTTGAACATGGGCTATAGCTCCTACCGTACGGCATACGATAGCACACCGTTTTTCATCATTTTTGAGGATTTGAAGAAAATTCAAAATTTCAAAAAACATGAGTTATAGCCCATCGTTTTTTGAATTTAAAAAAAAAATGTTATCCTCATTTTTCATCATTTTTGAACATGGGCTATAGCCCCTACCGTACGGCATACTATAGCACGCCGTTTTTCATCATTTTTGAGGATTTGAAGAAAATTCAAAATTTCAAAAAACATGGGTTATAGCCCATCGTTTTTTGAATTTTTGAAAAAAATGTTATCCTCATTTTTCATCATTTTTGAACATGGGCTATAGCCCCTACCGTACGGCATACTATAGCACGCCGTTTTTCATCATTTTTGAGGATTTGAAGAAATTTCAAATTTTCAAAAAACATGGGTTATAGCCCATTGTTTTTGAATTTTAAAAAAAAATGTTGTCCTCATTTTTCATCATTTTTGAACATGGGCTATAGCCCCTACCGTACGGCATACTATAGCACGCCGTTTTTCATCATTTTTGAGGATTTGAAGAAAATTCAAAATTTCAAAACACATGGGTTATAGCCCATCGTTTTTTGAATTTTTGAAAAAAATGTTATCCTCATTTTTCATCATTTTTGAACATGGGCTATAGCCCCTACCGTACGGCATACTATAGCACGCCGTTTTTCATCATTTTTGAGGATTTGAAGAAATTTCAAATTTTCAAAAAACATGGGTTATAGCCCATTGTTTTTGAATTTAAAAAAAAAATGTTGTCCTCATTTTTCATCATTTTTGAACATGGGCTATAGCCCCTACCGTACGGCATACTATAGCACGCCGTTTTTCATCATTTTTGAGGATTTGAAGAAAATTCAAAATTTCAAAAAACATGGGTTATAGCCCATCGTTTTTTGAATTTTTGAAAAAAATGTTATCCTCATTTTTCATCATTTTTGAACATGGGCTATAGCCCCTACCGTACGGCATACTATAGCACGCCGTTTTTCATCATTTTTGAGGATTTGAAGAAAATTCAAAATTTCAAAAAACATGGGTTATAGCCCATCGTTTTTGAATTTTTGAAAAAAATGTTATCCTCATTTTTCATCATTTTTGAACATGGGCTATAGCCCCTACCGTACGGCATACTATAGCACGCCGTTTTTCATCATTTTTGAGGATTTGAAGAAAATTCAAAATTTCAAAAAACATGGGTTATAGCCCATCGTTTTTTGAATTTTTGAAAAAAATGTTATCCTCATTTTTCATCATTTTTGAACATGGGCTATAGCTCCTACCGTACGGCATACGATAGCACACCGTTTTTCATCATTTTTGAGAATTTGAAGAAAATTCAAAATTTCAAAAAACATGAGTTATAGCCCATCGTTTTTTGAATTTAAAAAAAAAATGTTATCCTCATTTTTCATCATTTTTGAACATGGGCTATAGCCCCTACCGTACGGCATACTATAGCACGCCGTTTTTCATCATTTTTGAGGATTTGAAGAAAATTAAAAATTTCAAAAAACATGGGTTATAGCCCATCGTTTTTTGAATTTTTGAAAAAAATGTTATCCTCATTTTTCATCATTTTTGAACATGGGCTATAGCCCCTACCGTACGGCATACTATAGCACGCCGTTTTTCATCATTTTTGAGGATTTGAAGAAAATTCAAAATTTCAAAAAACATGGGTTATAGCCCATCGTTTTTGAATTTTTGAAAAAAATGTTATCCTCATTTTTCATCATTTTTGAACATGGGCTATAGCCCCTACCGTACGGCATACTATAGCACGCCGTTTTTCATCATTTTTGAGGATTTGAAGAAAATTCAAAATTTCAAAAAACATGGGTTATAGCCCATCGTTTTTTGAATTTTTGAAAAAAATGTTATCCTCATTTTTCATCATTTTTGAACATGGGCTATAGCTCCTACCGTACGGCATACGATAGCACACCGTTTTTCATCATTTTTGAGGATTTGAAGAAAATTCAAAATTTCAAAAAACATGAGTTATAGCCCATCGTTTTTTTAATTTAAAAAAAAAATGTTATCCTCATTTTTCATCATTTTTGAACATGGGCTATAGCCCCTACCGTACGGCATACTATAGCACGCCGTTTTTCATCATTTTTGAGGATTTGAAGAAAATTCAAAATTTCAAAAAACATGGGTTATAGCCCATTGTTTTTGAATTTTTGAAAAAAATGTTATTCTCATTTTTCATCATTTTTGAACATGGGCTATAGCCCCTACCGTACGGCATACTATAGCACGCCGTTTTTCATCATTTTTGAGGATTTGAAGAAAATTCAAAATTTCAAAAAACATGGGTTATAGCCCATCGTTTTTTGAATTTAAAAAAAAAATGTTATCCTCATTTTTCATCATTTTTGAACATGGGCTATAGCCCCTACCGTACAGCATTTGTAAGTGTAAGGCTTAATTGGGTCGTCCACTCACAGTTAACAGTCTTTGTATTGAGTTTGTGCTTGAAATGTAGGCCTACTGTAATTCTGCAAACTGTTAATAAATATTTCAATCAATCAATCAATCAAAATTGACATTTCAACTATTGATCAGACGCTGTGCATTGACGACACCTAGTGGTCATTCATTTTAATTGCATGCATGCAGAGAAATCACAACATTGTGAGACGCACTGGGTCGTTGCCATGTTTTGCCACGGAAACCAGCGACCTGCCTTGTGTAAGTAAGTAAGTACATTTTATTTATAAAGCACCTTTCTTAACAATGTTACAAAGTGCTGTACAGTGACACAATAAAATCAATCATAATTAAAACAGGACAGTACAACAAGCAAATAAGAACAACATAATCAAGTCAAATAAAATCAGAAAAATGTTCCCGAAATAAAAACGTTTTCAGTGGACGAAGCCAGGCTTGATACGAGCAGACGTGGCAACGCGATCGAAACACAGGGGCAATCTCCCGTTGGCCGAGAGGTTGGAACTCACGGGCCAATGGGAGCCTGTGTCGTGTAATTTCTCCCTTTACACTGACTATAATTCTATCTATTTGAGACAGAAACGGCTAAGCAATACGGCAGGCTTTAGGCTGTAGTCAAAAGCACCGGACGAATGAAGGCAGGCAGAGAGTGTTCTGAAGTGTAGTGTAGAGTCGATCATTTTATTGCAACCGAGACCAAGACAGAGAGCTTCGCCATTATCCTCGTTTCTCATCAACCAAAATAGGTCCAATACTGGTTATCGAAGCGTGCACACACACACACACACACCAAACACACACACACACACACACACACACACACACACACACACACACACACACACACACACACACACACACACACACACACACACACACACACACACACACACACACACACACACACACACACACTGTTGAAATGTAAAATTTACATTTCAACGAAAGGACCTGTAAATGACAACACAAAAACTAAGGCACTGGTGTCGTACTTCTGGTTTACCGGAACGGGGTGCAACTCCCTGCAGTGCCCTGCTCAATTTGTTGTATTTACATGGTTCATTGGTCCATTGCTTTGCACACTGACTTTCAGAAGGACAACTTTAAAGCAGCACAGAAATTCCCCATGATTGTGTGCCTCAGTGGACCAACGGATAAGTCAAATGTTCTCGGTAGTATACCTAGTAGAAGTGTGCCGGTTCGAACCCCGACATACTCAAATCTTTACTGACACTTTGCATTCCACACTAACATCAACTAGCACAGAAAAGCTGTGTTGTGGTAACCAGCAGTTAGCTCAGTGTGATGAGTGGCTGTACTTAGTTGTGATCCACAGGTCCACGGTTCAAATCCCACATTATTCATGTGTCTCTGTGATGCTTTGCTTTGCACACTGACTTTCTTGAATAAAAAATAAAAACTCAAAAGCACCAGGAGACATCTGCTGAATGCCCCAAGGTGCCTTGGCTCAATGGTGTGGAGCGCTTGACCCAGTTGCCAGCTTCAGACAGTTGGCCGGTTCAAGTCCCATGTCATGACATCAAGGTGCTGGGAAGGACCATCGGGAGACGGTGCTCTCTCCCCCTGTTTCCTGAAAAGTAACGGTTGGGGGTTATGCCGTACGATATAGGCTATAGCCCACCGTCCAAAATGATGAGAAACGAGGATAATTTTTTTTTCCAAAATTTCAAAAAACATGGGCTATAACCCATCGTTTTTTTTCATTTATTCCGCAATTTCCGCAATTTCCATTTCCACAATTTCCATTTCCGCAATTTCCACAATTTCCATTTCCGCAAATCCAGCAATTTCCATTTCCGCAATTTCGCAATTTCGCAATTTCAGCAATTCCCGCAATTCCGCAATTTCCGCAATTACAATTTCCGCAATTTCCGCAATTTCCGCAATTTCCATTTCCGCAATTTCCGCAATTTCCATTTCCGCAATTTCCGCAATATCCATTTCCGCAATTTCGCAATTTCCGCAATTACCATTTCCGCAATTTCCGCAATTACAATTTCCGCAATTTCCGCAATTTCCGCAATTTCCATTTCCGCAATTTCCGCAATTTCCATTTCCGCAATTTCCGCAATATCCATTTCCGCAATTTCGCAATTTCCGCAATTACCATTTCCGCAATTTCCACAATTACAATTTCCGCAATTTCCGCAATTTCCATTTCCGCAATTTCCGCAATTTGCGGAAATTGCGGAATAAATGGAAAAAAAAAAAAAACGATGGGTTATAGCCCATGTTTTTTGAAATTTTGAAAAAAAAAATTATCCTCGTTTCTCATCATTTTGGACGGTGGGCTATAGCCTATATCGTACGGCATAACCCCCAACCGTTACTTTTCAGGAAACAGGGGGAGAGAGCACCGTCTCCCGATGGTCCTTCCCAGCACCTTGATGTCATGACATGGGACTTGAACCGGCCAACTGTCTGAAGCTGGCAACTGGGTCAAGCGCTCCACACCATTGAGCCAAGGCACCTTGGGGCATTCAGCAGATGTCTCCTGGTGCTTTTGAGTTTTTATTTTTTATTCAAGAAAGTCAGTGTGCAAAGCAAAGCATCACAGAGACACATGAATAATGTGGGATTTGAACCGTGGACCTGTGGATCACAACTAAGTACAGCCACTCATCACACTGAGCTAACTGCTGGTTACTACAACACAGCTTTTCTGTGCTAGTTGATGTTAGTGTGGAATGCAAAGTGTCAGTAAAGATTTGAGTATGTCGGGGTTCGAACCGGCACACTTCTACTAGGTATACTACCGAGAACATTTGACTTATCCGTTGGTCCACTGAGGCACACAATCATGGGGAATTTCTGTGCTGCTTTAAAGTTGTCCTTCTGAAAGTCAGTGCAAAGCAATGGACCATGTAAATACAACAAATTGAGCAGGGCACTGCAGGGAGTTGCACCCCGTTCCGGTAAACCAGAAGTACGACACCAGTGCCTTAGTTTTTGTGTTGTCATTTACAGGTCCTTTCGTTGAAATGTAAATTTTACATTTCAACAGTGTGTGTGTGTGTGTGTGTGTGTGTGTGTGTGTGTGTGTGTGTGTGTGTGTGTGTGTGTGTGTGTGTGTGTGTGTGCACGCTTCGATAACCAGTGTTGGACCTGTAAGGGTCCATTTGGTTGATGAGAAACGAGGATAATGGCGAAGCTCTCTGTCTTGGTCTCGGTTGCAATAAAATGATCGACTCTACACTACACTTCAGAACACTCTCTGCCTGCCTTCATTCGTCCGGTGCTTTTGACTACAGCCTACAGCCTGCCGTATTGCTTAGCCGTTTCTGTCTCAAATAGATAGAATTATAGTCAGTGTAAAGGGAGAAATTACACGACACAGGCTCCCATTGGCCCGTGAGTTCCAACCTCTCGGCCAACGGGAGATTGCCCCTGTGTTTCGATCGCGTTGCCACGTCTGCTCGTATCAAGCCTGGCTTCGTCCACTGAAAACGTTTTTATTTCGGGAACATTTTTCTGATTTTATTTGACTTGATTATGTTGTTCTTATTTGCTTGTTGTACTGTCCTGTTTTAATTATGATTGATTTTATTGTGTCACTGTACAGCACTTTGTAACATTGTTAAGAAAGGTGCTTTATAAATAAAATTTACTTACTTACTTACACGAGGCAGGTCGCTGGTTTCCGTGGCAAAACATGGCAACGACCCAGTGCGTCTCACAATGTTGTGATTTCTCTGCATGCATGCAATTAAAATGAATGACCACTATGTGTCGTCAATGCACAGCGTCTGATCAATAGTTGAAATGTCAATTTTGATTGATTGATTGATTGAAATATTTATTAACAGTTTGCAGAATTACAGTAGGCCTACATTTCAAGCACAAACTCAATACAAAGACTGTTAACTGTGAGTGGACGACCCAATTAAGCCTTACACTTACAAATGCCGTACGGTAGGGGCTATAGCCCATGTTCAAAAATGATGAAAAATGAGGATAACATTTTTTTCAAAAATTCAAAAAACGATGGGCTATAACCCATGTTTTTTGAAATTTTGAATTTTCTTCAAATCCTCAAAAATGATGAAAAACGGCGTGCTATAGTATGCCGTACGGTAGGAGCTATAGCCCATGTTAAAAAATGATGAAAAATGAGGATAACATTTTTTTCAAAAATTCAAAAAACGATGGGCTATAACCCATGTTTTTTGAAATTTTGAATTTTCTTCAAATCCTCAAAAATGATGAAAAACGGCGTGCTATAGTATGCCGTACGGTAGGGGCTATAGCCCATGTTCAAAAATGATGAAAAATGAGGATAACATTTTTTTCAAAAATTCAAAAAACAATGGGCTATAACCCATGTTTTTTGAAATTTTTAATTTTCTTCAAATCCTCAAAAATGATGAAAAACGGCGTGCTATAGTATGCCGTACGGTAGGGGCTATAGCCCATGTTCAAAAATGATGAAAAATGAGGATAACATTTTTTTCAAAAA
This sequence comes from Protomyctophum bolini, assembly GCF_963924005.1. Classification (NCBI taxonomy): domain Eukaryota; kingdom Metazoa; phylum Chordata; class Actinopteri; order Myctophiformes; family Myctophidae; genus Protomyctophum; species Protomyctophum bolini. The sequence continues at coordinate 16,397,801 of NC_137870.1, read as the reverse complement.
TTCAAAAAACGATGGGCTATAACCCATGTTTTTTGAAATTTTGAAATTTCTTCAAATCCTCAAAAATGATGAAAAACGGCGTGCTATAGTATGCCGTACGGTAGGGGCTATAGCCCATGTTCAAAAATGAGGATAACATTTTTTTCAAAAATTCAAAAAACGATGGGCTATAACCCATGTTTTTTGAAATTTTGAATTTTCTTCAAATCCTCAAAAATGATGAAAAACGGCGTGCTATAGTATGCCGTACGGTAGGGGCTATAGCCCATGTTCAAAAATGATGAAAAATGAGGATAACATTTTTTTCAAAAATTCAAAAAACGATGGGCTATAACCCATGTTTTTTGAAATTTTGAATTTTCTTCAAATCCTCAAAAATGATGAAAAACGGCGTGCTATAGTATGCCGTACGGTAGGGGCTATAGCCCATGTTCAAAAATGATGAAAAATGAGGATAACATTTTTTTCAAAAATTCAAAAAACAATGGGCTATAACCCATGTTTTTTGAAATTTTGAATTTTCTTCAAATCCTCAAAAATGATGAAAAACGGCGTGCTATAGTATGCCGTACGGTAGGGGCTATAGCCCATGTTCAAAAATGATGAAAAATGAGGATAACATTTTTTTCAAAAATTAAAAAAACGATGGGCTATAACCCATGTTTTTTGAAATTTTGAATTTTCTTCAAATCCTCAAAAATGATGAAAAACGGCGTGCTATAGTATGCCGTACGGTAGGGGCTATAGCCCATGTTCAAAAATGATGAAAAATGAGGATAACATTTTTTTGAAAAATTCAAAAAACGATGGGCTATAACCCATGTTTTTTGAAATTTTGAATTTTCTTCAAATCCTCAAAAATGATGAAAAACGGCGTGCTATAGTATGCCGTACGGTAGGGGCTATAGCCCATGTTCAAAAATGATGAAAAATGAGGATAACATTTTTTTCAAAAATTCAAAAAACAATGGGCTATAACCCATGTTTTTTGAAATTTAGAAATTTCTTCAAATCCTCAAAAATGATGAAAAACGGCGTGCTATAGTATGCCGTACGGTAGGGGGTATGGGCCCATGTTCAAAAATGATGAAAAATGAGGATAACATTTTTTTCAAAAATTCAAAAAACAATGGGCTATAACCCATGTTTTTTGAAAATTTGAATTTTCTTCAAATCCTCAAAAATGATGAAAAACGGCGTGCTATAGTATGCCGTACGGTAGGGGCTATAGCCCATGTTCAAAAATGATGAAAAATGAGGATTACATTTTTTTCAAAAATTCAAAAAACAATGGGCTATAACCCATGTTTTTTGAAATTTTGAATTTTCTTCAAATCCTCAAAAATGATGAAAAACGGCGTGCTATAGTATGCCGTACGGTAGGGGCTATAGCCCATGTTCAAAAATGATGAAAAATGAGGATAACATTTTTTTCAAAAATTCAAAAAACAATGGGCTATAACCCATGTTTTTTGAAATTTAGAAATTTCTTCAAATCCTCAAAAATGATGAAAAACGGCGTGCTATAGTATGCCGTACGGTAGGGGGTATGGGCCCATGTTCAAAAATGATGAAAAATGAGGATAACATTTTTTTCAAAAATTCAAAAAACAATGGGCTATAACCCATGTTTTTTGAAATTTTGAATTTTCTTCAAATCCTCAAAAATGATGAAAAACGGCGTGCTATAGTATGCCGTACGGTAGGGGCTATAGCCCATGTTCAAAAATGATGAAAAATGAGGATTACATTTTTTTCAAAAATTCAAAAAACAATGGGCTATAACCCATGTTTTTTGAAATTTTGAATTTTCTTCAAATCCTCAAAAATGATGAAAAACGGCGTGCTATAGTATGCCGTACGGTAGGGGCTATAGCCCATGTTCAAAAATGATGAAAAATGAGGATAACATTTTTTTCAAAAATACAAAAAACAATGGGCTATAACCCATGTTTTTTGAAATTTTGAATTTTCTTCAAATCCTCAAAAATGATGAAAAACGGCGTGCTATAGTATGCCGTACGGTAGGGGCTATAGCCCATGTTCAAAAATGATGAAAAATGAGGATTACATTTTTTTCAAAAATTCAAAAAACAATGGGCTATAACCCATGTTTTTTGAAATTTTGAATTTTCTTCAAATCCTCAAAAATGATGAAAAACGGCGTGCTATAGTATGCCGTACGGTAGGGGCTATAGCCCATGTTCAAAAATGATGAAAAATGAGGATAACATTTTTTTCAAAAATTCAAAAAACAATGGGCTATAACCCATGTTTTTTGAAATTTAGAAATTTCTTCAAATCCTCAAAAATGATGAAAAACGGCGTGCTATAGTATGCCGTACGGTAGGGGGTATGGGCCCATGTTCAAAAATGATGAAAAATGAGGATAACATTTTTTTCAAAAATTCAAAAAACAATGGGCTATAACCCATGTTTTTTGAAAATTTGAATTTTCTTCAAATCCTCAAAAATGATGAAAAACGGCGTGCTATAGTATGCCGTACGGTAGGGGCTATAGCCCATGTTCAAAAATGATGAAAAATGAGGATTACATTTTTTTCAAAAATTCAAAAAACAATGGGCTATAACCCATGTTTTTTGAAATTTTGAATTTTCTTCAAATCCTCAAAAATGATGAAAAACGGCGTGCTATAGTATGCCGTACGGTAGGGGCTATAGCCCATGTTCAAAAATGATGAAAAATGAGGATAACATTTTTTTCAAAAATACAAAAAACAATGGGCTATAACCCATGTTTTTTGAAATTTTGAATTTTCTTCAAATCCTCAAAAATGATGAAAAACGGCGTGCTATAGTATGCCGTACGGTAGGGGCTATAGCCCATGTTCAAAAATGATGAAAAATGAGGATAACATTTTTTTCAAAAAATCAAAAAACGATGGGCTATAACCCATGTTTTTTGAAATTTTGAATTTTCTTCAAATCCTCAAAAATGATGAAAAACGGCGTGCTATAGTATGCCGTACGGTAGGGGCTATAGCCCATGTTCAAAAATGATGAAAAATGAGGATAACATTTTTTTCAAAAATTCAAAAAACAATGGGCTATAACCCATGTTTTTTGAAATTTTGAATTTTCTTCAAATCCTCAAAAATGATGAAAAACGGCGTGCTATAGTATGCCGTACGGTAGGGGCTATAGCCCATGTTCAAAAATGATGAAAAATGAGGATAACATTTTTTTCAAAAATTCAAAAAACGATGGGCTATAACCCATGTTTTTTGAAATTTTGAATTTTCTTCAAATCCTCAAAAATGATGAAAAACGGCGTGCTATAGTATGCCGTACGGTAGGGGCTATAGCCCATGTTCAAAAATGATGAAAAATGAGGATAACATTTTTTTCAAAAATTAAAAAAACGATGGGCTATAACCCATGTTTTTTGAAATTTTGAATTTTCTTTAAATCCTCAAAAATGATGAAAAACGGCGTGCTATAGTATGCCGTACGGTAGGGGCTATAGCCCATGTTCAAAAATGATGAAAAATGAGGATAACATTTTTTTGAAAAATTCAAAAAACGATGGGCTATAACCCATGTTTTTTGAAATTTAGAAATTTCTTCAAATCCTCAAAAATGATGAAAAACGGCGTGCTATAGTATGCCGTACGGTAGGGGGTATGGGCCCATGTTCAAAAATGATGAAAAATGAGGATAACATTTTTTTCAAAAATTCAAAAAACAATGGGCTATAACCCATGTTTTTTGAAAATTTGAATTTTCTTCAAATCCTCAAAAATGATGAAAAACGGCGTGCTATAGTATGCCGTACGGTAGGGGCTATAGCCCATGTTCAAAAATGATGAAAAATGAGGATTACATTTTTTTCAAAAATTCAAAAAACAATGGGCTATAACCCATGTTTTTTGAAATTTTGAATTTTCTTCAAATCCTCAAAAATGATGAAAAACGGCGTGCTATAGTATGCCGTACGGTAGGGGCTATAGCCCATGTTCAAAAATGATGAAAAATGAGGATAACATTTTTTTCAAAAATACAAAAAACAATGGGCTATAACCCATGTTTTTTGAAATTTTGAATTTTCTTCAAATCCTCAAAAATGATGAAAAACGGCGTGCTATAGTATGCCGTACGGTAGGGGCTATAGCCCATGTTCAAAAATGATGAAAAATGAGGATAACATTTTTTTCAAAAAATCAAAAAACGATGGGCTATAACCCATGTTTTTTGAAATTTTGAATTTTCTTCAAATCCTCAAAAATGATGAAAAACGGCGTGCTATAGTATGCCGTACGGTAGGGGCTATAGCCCATGTTCAAAAATGATGAAAAATGAGGATAACATTTTTTTCAAAAATTCAAAAAACAATGGGCTATAACCCATGTTTTTTGAAATTTTGAATTTTCTTCAAATCCTCAAAAATGATGAAAAACGGCGTGCTATAGTATGCCGTACGGTAGGGGCTATAGCCCATGTTCAAAAATGATGAAAAATGAGGATAACATTTTTTTCAAAAATTCAAAAAACGATGGGCTATAACCCATGTTTTTTGAAATTTTGAATTTTCTTCAAATCCTCAAAAATGATGAAAAACGGCGTGCTATAGTATGCCGTACGGTAGGGGCTATAGCCCATGTTCAAAAATGATGAAAAATGAGGATAACATTTTTTTCAAAAATTCAAAAAACAATGGGCTATAACCCATGTTTTTTGAAATTTTGAATTTTCTTCAAATCCTCAAAAATGATGAAAAACGGCGTGCTATAGTATGCCGTACGGTAGGGGCTATAGCCCATGTTCAAAAATGATGAAAAATGAGGATAACATTTTTTTCAAAAATTAAAAAAACGATGGGCTATAACCCATGTTTTTTGAAATTTTGAATTTTCTTCAAATCCTCAAAAATGATGAAAAACGGCGTGCTATAGTATGCCGTACGGTAGGGGCTATAGCCCATGTTCAAAAATGATGAAAAATGAGGATAACATTTTTTTCAAAAAATCAAAAAACGATGGGCTATAACCCATGTTTTTTGAAATTTTGAATTTTCTTCAAATCCTCAAAAATGATGAAAAACGGCGTGCTATAGTATGCCGTACGGTAGGGGCTATAGCCCATGTTCAAAAATGATGAAAAATGAGGATAACATTTTTTTCAAAAATTCAAAAAACAATGGGCTATAACCCATGTTTTTTGAAATTTTGAATTTTCTTCAAATCCTCAAAAATGATGAAAAACGGCGTGCTATAGTATGCCGTACGGTAGGGGCTATAGCCCATGTTCAAAAATGATGAAAAATGAGGATAACATTTTTTTCAAAAATTCAAAAAACGATGGGCTATAACCCATGTTTTTTGAAATTTTGAATTTTCTTCAAATCCTCAAAAATGATGAAAAACGGCGTGCTATAGTATGCCGTACGGTAGGGGCTATAGCCCATGTTCAAAAATGATGAAAAATGAGGATAACATTTTTTTCAAAAATTCAAAAAACAATGGGCTATAACCCATGTTTTTTGAAATTTTGAATTTTCTTCAAATCCTCAAAAATGATGAAAAACGGCGTGCTATAGTATGCCGTACGGTAGGGGCTATAGCCCATGTTCAAAAATGATGAAAAATGAGGATAACATTTTTTTCAAAAATTAAAAAAACGATGGGCTATAACCCATGTTTTTTGAAATTTTGAATTTTCTTCAAATCCTCAAAAATGATGAAAAACGGCGTGCTATAGTATGCCGTACGGTAGGGGCTATAGCCCATGTTCAAAAATGATGAAAAATGAGGATAACATTTTTTTCAAAAATTCAAAAAACGATGGGCTATAACCCATGTTTTTTGAAATTTTGAATTTTCTTCAAATCCTCAAAAATGATGAAAAACGGCGTGCTATAGTATGCCGTACGGTAGGGGCTATAGCCCATGTTCAAAAATGATGAAAAATGAGGATAACATTTTTTTCAAAAATTCAAAAAACAATGGGCTATAACCCATGTTTTTTGAAATTTAGAAATTTCTTCAAATCCTCAAAAATGATGAAAAACGGCGTGCTATAGTATGCCGTACGGTAGGGGGTATGGGCCCATGTTCAAAAATGATGATAAATGAGGATAACATTTTTTTCAAAAATTCAAAAAACAATGGGCTATAACCCATGTTTTTTGAAAATTTGAATTTTCTTCAAATCCTCAAAAATGATGAAAAACGGCGTGCTATAGTATGCCGTACGGTAGGGGCTATAGCCCATGTTCAAAAATGATGAAAAATGAGGATTACATTTTTTTCAAAAATTCAAAAAACAATGGGCTATAACCCATGTTTTTTGAAATTTTGAATTTTCTTCAAATCCTCAAAAATGATGAAAAACGGCGTGCTATAGTATGCCGTACGGTAGGGGCTATAGCCCATGTTCAAAAATGATAAAAAATGAGGATAACATTTTTTTCAAAAATTCAAAAAACAATGGGCTATAACCCATGTTTTTTGAAATTTTGAATTTTCTTCAAATCCTCAAAAATGATGAAAAACGGCGTGCTATAGTATGCCGTACGGTAGGGGCTATAGCCCATGTTCAAAAATGATGAAAAATGAGGATAACATTTTTTTCAAAAAATCAAAAAACGATGGGCTATAACCCATGTTTTTTGAAATTTTGAATTTTCTTCAAATCCTCAAAAATGATGAAAAACGGCGTGCTATAGTATGCCGTACGGTAGGGGCTATAGCCCATGTTCAAAAATGATGAAAAATGAGGATAACATTTTTTTCAAAAATTCAAAAAACAATGGGCTATAACCCATGTTTTTTGAAATTTTGAATTTTCTTCAAATCCTCAAAAATGATGAAAAACGGCGTGCTATAGTATGCCGTACGGTAGGGGCTATAGCCCATGTTCAAAAATGATGAAAAATGAGGATAACATTTTTTTCAAAAATTCAAAAAACGATGGGCTATAACCCATGTTTTTTGAAATTTTGAAATTTCTTCAAATCCTCAAAAATGATGAAAAACGGCGTGCTATAGTATGCCGTACGGTAGGGGCTATAGCCCATGTTCAAAAATGATGAAAAATGAGGATAACATTTTTTTCAAAAATTCAAAAAACGATGGGCTATAACCCATGTTTTTTGAAATTTTGAATTTTCTTCAAATCCTCAAAAATGATGAAAAACGGCGTGCTATAGTATGCCGTACGGTAGGGGCTATAGCCCATGTTCAAAAATGATGAAAAATGAGGATAACATTTTTTTCAAAAATTCAAAAAACGATGGGCTATAACCCATGTTTTTTGAAATTTTGAATTTTCTTCAAATCCTCAAAAATGATGAAAAACGGCGTGCTATAGTATGCCGTACGGTAGGGGCTATAGCCCATGTTCAAAAATGATGAAAAATGAGGATAACATTTTTTTCAAAAATTCAAAAAACAATGGGCTATAACCCATGTTTTTTGAAATTTTGAATTTTCTTCAAATCCTCAAAAATGATGAAAAACGGCGTGCTATAGTATGCCGTACGGTAGGGGCTATAGCCCATGTTCAAAAATGATGAAAAATGAGGATAACATTTTTTTCAAAAATTAAAAAAACGATGGGCTATAACCCATGTTTTTTGAAATTTTGAATTTTCTTCAAATCCTCAAAAATGATGAAAAACGGCGTGCTATAGTATGCCGTACGGTAGGGGCTATAGCCCATGTTCAAAAATGATGAAAAATGAGGATAACATTTTTTTCAAAAATTCAAAAAACGATGGGCTATAACCCATGTTTTTTGAAATTTTGAATTTTCTTCAAATCCTCAAAAATGATGAAAAACGGCGTGCTATAGTATGCCGTACGGTAGGGGCTATAGCCCATGTTCAAAAATGATGAAAAATGAGGATAACATTTTTTTCAAAAATTCAAAAAACAATGGGCTATAACCCATGTTTTTTGAAATTTAGAAATTTCTTCAAATCCTCAAAAATGATGAAAAACGGCGTGCTATAGTATGCCGTACGGTAGGGGGTATGGGCCCATGTTCAAAAATGATGAAAAATGAGGATAACATTTTTTTCAAAAATTCAAAAAACAATGGGCTATAACCCATGTTTTTTGAAAATTTGAATTTTCTTCAAATCCTCAAAAATGATGAAAAACGGCGTGCTATAGTATGCCGTACGGTAGGGGCTATAGCCCATGTTCAAAAATGATGAAAAATGAGGATTACATTTTTTTCAAAAATTCAAAAAACAATGGGCTATAACCCATGTTTTTTGAAATTTTGAATTTTCTTCAAATCCTCAAAAATGATGAAAAACGGCGTGCTATAGTATGCCGTACGGTAGGGGCTATAGCCCATGTTCAAAAATGATGAAAAATGAGGATAACATTTTTTTCAAAAATTCAAAAAACAATGGGCTATAACCCATGTTTTTTGAAATTTTGAATTTTCTTCAAATCCTCAAAAATGATGAAAAACGGCGTGCTATAGTATGCCGTACGGTAGGGGCTATAGCCCATGTTCAAAAATGATGAAAAATGAGGATAACATTTTTTTCAAAAATCAAAAAACGATGGGCTATAACCCATGTTTTTTGAAATTTTGAATTTTCTTCAAATCCTCAAAAATGATGAAAAACGGCGTGCTATAGTATGCCGTACGGTAGGGGCTATAGCCCATGTTCAAAAATGATGAAAAATGAGGATAACATTTTTTTCAAAAATTCAAAAAACAATGGGCTATAACCCATGTTTTTTGAAATTTTGAATTTTCTTCAAATCCTCAAAAATGATGAAAAACGGCGTGCTATAGTATGCCGTACGGTAGGGGCTATAGCCCATGTTCAAAAATGATGAAAAATGAGGATAACATTTTTTTCAAAAATTCAAAAAACGATGGGCTATAACCCATGTTTTTTGAAATTTTGAAATTTCTTCAAATCCTCAAAAATGATGAAAAACGGCGTGCTATAGTATGCCGTACGGTAGGGGCTATAGCCCATGTTCAAAAATGATGAAAAATGAGGATAACATTTTTTTCAAAAATTCAAAAAACGATGGGCTATAACCCATGTTTTTTGAAATTTTGAATTTTCTTCAAATCCTCAAAAATGATGAAAAACGGCGTGCTATAGTATGCCGTACGGTAGGGGCTATAGCCCATGTTCAAAAATGATGAAAAATGAGGATAACATTTTTTTCAAAAATTCAAAAAACGATGGGCTATAACCCATGTTTTTTGAAATTTTGAATTTTCTTCAAATCCTCAAAAATGATGAAAAACGGCGTGCTATAGTATGCCGTACGGTAGGGGCTATAGCCCATGTTCAAAAATGATGAAAAATGAGGATAACATTTTTTTCAAAAATTCAAAAAACAATGGGCTATAACCCATGTTTTTTGAAATTTTGAATTTTCTTCAAATCCTCAAAAATGATGAAAAACGGCGTGCTATAGTATGCCGTACGGTAGGGGCTATAGCCCATGTTCAAAAATGATGAAAAATGAGGATAACATTTTTTTCAAAAATTAAAAAACGATGGGCTATAACCCATGTTTTTTGAAATTTAGAATTTTCTTCAAATCCTCAAAAATGATGAAAAACGGCGTGCTATAGTATGCCGTACGGTAGGGGCTATAGCCCATGTTCAAAAATGATGAAAAATGAGGATAACATTTTTTTCAAAAATTCAAAAAACGATGGGCTATAACCCATGTTTTTTGAAATTTTGAATTTTCTTCAAATCCTCAAAAATGATGAAAAACGGCGTGCTATAGTATGCCGTACGGTAGGGGCTATAGCCCATGTTCTTAAATGATGAAAAATGAGGATAACATTTTTTCAAAAATTCAAAAAACGATGGGCTATAACCCATGTTTTTTGAAATTTTGAATTTTCTTCAAATCCTCAAAAATGATGAAAAACGGCGTGCTATAGTATGCCGTACGGTAGGAGCTATAGCCCATGTTCAAAAATGATGAAAAATGAGGATAACATTTTTTTCAAAATTCAAAAAACGATGGGCTATAACCCATGTTTTTTGAAATTTTGAATTTTCTTCAAATCCTCAAAAATGATGAAAAACGGCGTGCTATAGTATGCCGTACGGTAGGGGCTATAGCCCATGTTCAAAAATGATGAAAAATGAGGATAACATTTTTTTCAAAAATTCAAAAAACAATGGGCTATAACCCATGTTTTTTGAAATTTTGAATTTTCTTCAAATCCTCAAAAATGATGAAAAACGGCGTGCTATAGTATGCCGTACGGTAGGGGCTATAGCCCATGTTCAAAAATGATGAAAAATGAGGATAACATTTTTTTCAAAAATTAAAAAAACGAAGGGCTATAACCCATGTTTTTTGAAATTTAGAATTTTCTTCAAATCCTCAAAAATGATGAAAAACGGCGTGCTATAGTATGCCGTACGGTAGGGGCTATAGCCCATGTTCAAAAATGATGAAAAATGAGGATAACATTTTTTTCAAAAATTCAAAAAACGATGGGCTATAACCCATGTTTTTTGAAATTTTGAATTTTCTTCAAATCCTCAAAAATGATGAAAAACGGCGTGCTATAGTATGCCGTACGGTAGGGGCTATAGCCCATGTTCAAAAATGATGAAAAATGAGGATAACATTTTTTTCAAAAATTCAAAAAACAATGGGCTATAACCCATGTTTTTTGAAATTTTGAATTTTCTTCAAATCCTCAAAAATGATGAAAAACGGCGTGCTATAGTATGCCGTACGGTAGGGGCTATAGCCCATGTTCAAAAATGATGAAAAATGAGGATAACATTTTTTTCAAAAATTCAAAAAACAATGGGCTATAACCCATGTTTTTTGAAATTTTGAATTTTCTTCAAATCCTCAAAATGATGAAAAACGGCGTGCTATAGTATGCCGTACGGTAGGGGCTATAGCCCATGTTCAAAAATGATGAAAAATGAGGATAACATTTTTTTCAAAAATTAAAAAAACGATGGGCTATAACCCATGTTTTTTGAAATTTTGAATTTTCTTCAAATCCTCAAAAATGATGAAAAACGGCGTGCTATAGTATGCCGTACGGTAGGGGCTATAGCCCATGTTCAAAAATGATGAAAAATGAGGATAACATTTTTTTCAAAAATTCAAAAAACGATGGGCTATAACCCATGTTTTTTGAAATTTTGAATTTTCTTCAAATCCTCAAAAATGATGAAAAACGGCGTGCTATAGTATGCCGTACGGTAGGGGCTATAGCCCATGTTCAAAAATGATGAAAAATGAGGATAACATTTTTTTCAAAAATTCAAAAAACAATGGGCTATAACCCATGTTTTTTGAAATTTAGAAATTTCTTCAAATCCTCAAAAATGATGAAAAACGGCGTGCTATAGTATGCCGTACGGTAGGGGGTATGGGCCCATGTTCAAAAATGATGAAAAATGAGGATAACATTTTTTTCAAAAATTCAAAAAACAATGGGCTATAACCCATGTTTTTTGAAAATTTGAATTTTCTTCAAATCCTCAAAAATGATGAAAAACGGCGTGCTATAGTATGCCGTACGGTAGGGGCTATAGCCCATGTTCAAAAATGATGAAAAATGAGGATTACATTTTTTTCAAAAATTCAAAAAACAATGGGCTATAACCCATGTTTTTTGAAATTTTGAATTTTCTTCAAATCCTCAAAAATGATGAAAAACGGCGTGCTATAGTATGCCGTACGGTAGGGGCTATAGCCCATGTTCAAAAATGATGAAAAATGAGGATAACATTTTTTTCAAAAATTCAAAAAACAATGGGCTATAACCCATGTTTTTTGAAATTTTGAATTTTCTTCAAATCCTCAAAAATGATGAAAAACGGCGTGCTATAGTATGCCGTACGGTAGGGGCTATAGCCCATGTTCAAAAATGATGAAAAATGAGGATAACATTTTTTTCAAAAAATCAAAAAACGATGGGCTATAACCCATGTTTTTTGAAATTTTGAATTTTCTTCAAATCCTCAAAAATGATGAAAAACGGCGTGCTATAGTATGCCGTACGGTAGGGGCTATAGCCCATGTTCAAAAATGATAAAAAATGAGGATTACATTTTTTTCAAAAATTAAAAAAACAATGGGCTATAACCCATGTTTTTTGAAATTTTGAATTTTCTTCAAATCCTCAAAAATGATGAAAAACGGCGTGCTATAGTATGCCGTACGGTAGGGGCTATAGCCCATGTTCAAAAATGATGAAAAATGAGGATAACATTTTTTTCAAAAATTCAAAAAACAATGGGCTATAACCCATGTTTTTTGAAATTTTGAATTTTCTTCAAATCCTCAAAAATGATGAAAAACGGCGTGCTATAGTATGCCGTACGGTAGGGGCTATAGCCCATGTTCAAAAATGATGAAAAATGAGGATAACATTTTTTTCAAAAAATCAAAAAACGATGGGCTATAACCCATGTTTTTTGAAATTTTGAATTTTCTTCAAATCCTCAAAAATGATGAAAAACGGCGTGCTATAGTATGCCGTACGGTAGGGGCTATAGCCCATGTTCAAAAATGATAAAAAATGAGGATAACATTTTTTTCAAAAATTCAAAAAACAATGGGCTATAACCCATGTTTTTTGAAATTTTGAATTTTCTTCAAATCCTCAAAAATGATGAAAAACGGCGTGCTATAGTATGCCGTACGGTAGGGGCTATAGCCCATGTTCAAAAATGATGAAAAATGAGGATAACATTTTTTTCAAAAATTCAAAAAACAATGGGCTATAACCCATGTTTTTTGAAATTTTGAATTTTCTTCAAATCCTCAAAAATGATGAAAAACGGCGTGCTATAGTATGCCGTACGGTAGGGGCTATAGCCCATGTTCAAAAATGATGAAAAATGAGGATAACATTTTTTTCAAAAAATCAAAAAACGATGGGCTATAACCCATGTTTTTTGAAATTTTGAATTTTCTTCAAATCCTCAAAAATGATGAAAAACGGCGTGCTATAGTATGCCGTACGGTAGGGGCTATAGCCCATGTTCAAAAATGATAAAAAATGAGGATAACATTTTTTTCAAAAATTCAAAAAACAATGGGCTATAACCCATGTTTTTTGAAATTTTGAATTTTCTTCAAATCCTCAAAAATGATGAAAAACGGCGTGCTATAGTATGCCGTACGGTAGGGGCTATAGCCCATGTTCAAAAATGATGAAAAATGAGGATAACATTTTTTTCAAAAATTCAAAAAACAATGGGCTATAACCCATGTTTTTTGAAATTTTGAATTTTCTTCAAATCCTCAAAAATGATGAAAAACGGCGTGCTATAGTATGCCGTACGGTAGGGGCTATAGCCCATGTTCAAAAATGATGAAAAATGAGGATAACATTTTTTTCAAAAATTCAAAAAACGATGGGCTATAACCCATGTTTTTTGAAATTTTGAATTTTCTTCAAATCCTCAAAAATGATGAAAAACGGCGTGCTATAGTATGCCGTACGGTAGGGGCTATAGCCCATGTTCAAAAATGATGAAAAATGAGGATAATTTTTTTTTCAAAAATTCAAAAAACAATGGGCTATAACCCATGTTTTTTGAAATTTTGAATTTTCTTCAAATCCTCAAAAATGATGAAAAACGGCGTGCTATAGTATGCCGTACGGTAGGGGCTATAGCCCATGTTCAAAAATGATGAAAAATGAGGATAACATTTTTTTCAAAAATTCAAAAAACGATGGGCTATAACCCATGTTTTTTGAAATTTTGAATTTTCTTCAAATCCTCAAAAATGATGAAAAACGGCGTGCTATAGTATGCCGTACGGTAGGGGCTATAGCCCATGTTCAAAAATGATGAAAAATGAGGATAACATTTTTTTCAAAAAATCAAAAAACGATGGGCTATAACCCATGTTTTTTGAAATTTTGAATTTTCTTCAAATCCTCAAAAATGATGAAAAACGGCGTGCTATAGTATGCCGTACGGTAGGGGCTATAGCCCATGTTCAAAAATGATAAAAAATGAGGATAACATTTTTTTCAAAAATTCAAAAAACAATGGGCTATAACCCATGTTTTTTGAAATTTTGAATTTTCTTCAAATCCTCAAAAATGATGAAAAACGGCGTGCTATAGTATGCCGTACGGTAGGGGCTATAGCCCATGTTCAAAAATGATGAAAAATGAGGATAACATTTTTTTCAAAAATTCAAAAAACGATGGGCTATAACCCATGTTTTTTGAAATTTTGAATTTTCTTCAAATCCTCAAAAATGATGAAAAACGGCGTGCTATAGTATGCCGTACGGTAGGGGCTATAGCCCATGTTCAAAAATGATGAAAAATGAGGATAATTTTTTTTTCAAAAATTCAAAAAACAATGGGCTATAACCCATGTTTTTTGAAATTTTGAATTTTCTTCAAATCCTCAAAAATGATGAAAAACGGCGTGCTATAGTATGCCGTACGGTAGGGGCTATAGCCCATGTTCAAAAATGATGAAAAATGAGGATAACATTTTTTTCAAAAATTCAAAAAACGATGGGCTATAACCCATGTTTTTTGAAATTTTGAATTTTCTTCAAATCCTCAAAAATGATGAAAAACGGCGTGCTATAGTATGCCGTACGGTAGGGGCTATAGCCCATGTTCAAAAATGATGAAAAATGAGGATACATTTTTTTTCAAAAATTCAAAAAACGATGGGCTATAACCCATGTTTTTTGAAATTTTGAATTTTCTTCAAATCCTCAAAAATGATGAAAAACGGCGTGCTATAGTATGCCGTACGGTAGGGGCTATAGCCCATGTTCAAAAATGATGAAAAATGAGGATAACATTTTTTTTTAAAATTCAAAAAACGATGGGCTATAACCCATGTTTTTTGAAATTTTGAATTTTCTTCAAATCCTCAAAAATGATGAAAAACGGCGTGCTATAGTATGCCGTACGGTAGGGGCTATAGCCCATGTTCAAAAATAATGAAAAATGAGGATAACATTTTTTTCAAAAATTCAAAAAACAATGGGCTATATATAACCCATGTTTTTTGAAATTTTGAATTTTCTTCAAATCCTCAAAAATGATGAAAAACGGCGTGCTATAGTATGCCGTACGGTAGGGGCTATAGCCCATGTTAAAAAATGATGAAAAATGAGGATAACATTTTTTTCAAAAATTCAAAAAACGATGGGCTATAACCCATGTTTTTTGAAATTTTGAATTTTCTTCAAATCCTCAAAAATGATGAAAAACGGCGTGCTATAGTATGCCGTACGGTAGGGGCTATAGCCCATGTTCAAAAATGATGAAAAATGAGGATAACATTTTTTTCAAAAAATCAAAAAACGATGGGCTATAACCCATGTTTTTTGAAATTTTGAATTTTCTTCAAATCCTCAAAAATGATGAAAAACGGCGTGCTATAGTATGCCGTACGGTAGGGGCTATAGCCCATGTTCAAAAATGATAAAAAATGAGGATTACATTTTTTTCAAAAATTAAAAAAACAATGGGCTATAACCCATGTTTTTTGAAATTTTGAATTTTCTTCAAATCCTCAAAAATGATGAAAAACGGCGTGCTATAGTATGCCGTACGGTAGGGGCTATAGCCCATGTTCAAAAATGATGAAAAATGAGGATAACATTTTTTTCAAAAATTCAAAAAACAATGGGCTATAACCCATGTTTTTTGAAATTTAGAATTTTCTTCAAATCCTCAAAAATGATGAAAAACGGCGTGCTATAGTATGCCGTACGGTAGGGGCTATAGCCCATGTTCAAAAATGATGAAAAATGAGGATAACATTTTTTTCAAAAAATCAAAAAACGATGGGCTATAACCCATGTTTTTTGAAATTTTGAATTTTCTTCAAATCCTCAAAAATGATGAAAAACGGCGTGCTATAGTATGCCGTACGGTAGGGGCTATAGCCCATGTTCAAAAATGATAAAAAATGAGGATAACATTTTTTTCAAAAATTCAAAAAACAATGGGCTATAACCCATGTTTTTTGAAATTTTGAATTTTCTTCAAATCCTCAAAAATGATGAAAAACGGCGTGCTATAGTATGCCGTACGGTAGGGGCTATAGCCCATGTTCAAAAATGATGAAAAATGAGGATAACATTTTTTTCAAAAATTCAAAAAACAATGGGCTATAACCCATGTTTTTTGAAATTTTGAATTTTCTTCAAATCCTCAAAAATGATGAAAAACGGCGTGCTATAGTATGCCGTACGGTAGGGGCTATAGCCCATGTTCAAAAATGATGAAAAATGAGGATAACATTTTTTTCAAAAAATCAAAAAACGATGGGCTATAACCCATGTTTTTTGAAATTTTGAATTTTCTTCAAATCCTCAAAAATGATGAAAAACGGCGTGCTATAGTATGCCGTACGGTAGGGGCTATAGCCCATGTTCAAAAATGATAAAAAATGAGGATAACATTTTTTTCAAAAATTCAAAAAACAATGGGCTATAACCCATGTTTTTTGAAATTTTGAATTTTCTTCAAATCCTCAAAAATGATGAAAAACGGCGTGCTATAGTATGCCGTACGGTAGGGGCTATAGCCCATGTTCAAAAATGATGAAAAATGAGGATAACATTTTTTTCAAAAATTCAAAAAACAATGGGCTATAACCCATGTTTTTTGAAATTTTGAATTTTCTTCAAATCCTCAAAAATGATGAAAAACGGCGTGCTATAGTATGCCGTACGGTAGGGGCTATAGCCCATGTTCAAAAATGATGAAAAATGAGGATAACATTTTTTTCAAAAATTCAAAAAACGATGGGCTATAACCCATGTTTTTTGAAATTTTGAATTTTCTTCAAATCCTCAAAAATGATGAAAAACGGCGTGCTATAGTATGCCGTACGGTAGGGGCTATAGCCCATGTTCAAAAATGATGAAAAATGAGGATAATTTTTTTTTCAAAAATTCAAAAAACAATGGGCTATAACCCATGTTTTTTGAAATTTTGAATTTTCTTCAAATCCTCAAAAATGATGAAAAACGGCGTGCTATAGTATGCCGTACGGTAGGGGCTATAGCCCATGTTCAAAAATGATGAAAAATGAGGATAACATTTTTTTCAAAAATTCAAAAAACGATGGGCTATAACCCATGTTTTTTGAAATTTTGAATTTTCTTCAAATCCTCAAAAATGATGAAAAACGGCGTGCTATAGTATGCCGTACGGTAGGGGCTATAGCCCATGTTCAAAAATGATGAAAAATGAGGATAACATTTTTTTCAAAAATTCAAAAAACAATGGGCTATAACCCATGTTTTTTGAAATTTTGAATTTTCTTCAAATCCTCAAAAATGATGAAAAACGGCGTGCTATAGTATGCCGTACGGTAGGGGCTATAGCCCATGTTCAAAAATGATGAAAAATGAGGATAACATTTTTTTCAAAAAATCAAAAAACGATGGGCTATAACCCATGTTTTTTGAAATTTTGAATTTTCTTCAAATCCTCAAAAATGATGAAAAACGGCGTGCTATAGTATGCCGTACGGTAGGGGCTATAGCCCATGTTCAAAAATGATAAAAAATGAGGATAACATTTTTTTCAAAAATTCAAAAAACAATGGGCTATAACCCATGTTTTTTGAAATTTTGAATTTTCTTCAAATCCTCAAAAATGATGAAAAACGGCGTGCTATAGTATGCCGTACGGTAGGGGCTATAGCCCATGTTCAAAAATGATGAAAAATGAGGATAACATTTTTTTCAAAAATTCAAAAAACAATGGGCTATAACCCATGTTTTTTGAAATTTTGAATTTTCTTCAAATCCTCAAAAATGATGAAAAACGGCGTGCTATAGTATGCCGTACGGTAGGGGCTATAGCCCATGTTCAAAAATGATGAAAAATGAGGATAACATTTTTTTCAAAAATTCAAAAAACGATGGGCTATAACCCATGTTTTTTGAAATTTTGAATTTTCTTCAAATCCTCAAAAATGATGAAAAACGGCGTGCTATAGTATGCCGTACGGTAGGGGCTATAGCCCATGTTCAAAAATGATGAAAAATGAGGATAATTTTTTTTTCAAAAATTCAAAAAACAATGGGCTATAACCCATGTTTTTTGAAATTTTGAATTTTCTTCAAATCCTCAAAAATGATGAAAAACGGCGTGCTATAGTATGCCGTACGGTAGGGGCTATAGCCCATGTTCAAAAATGATGAAAAATGAGGATAACATTTTTTTCAAAAATTCAAAAAACGATGGGCTATAACCCATGTTTTTTGAAATTTTGAATTTTCTTCAAATCCTCAAAAATGATGAAAAACGGCGTGCTATAGTATGCCGTACGGTAGGGGCTATAGCCCATGTTCAAAAATGATGAAAAATGAGGATAACATTTTTTTCAAAAATTCAAAAAACAATGGGCTATAACCCATGTTTTTTGAAATTTTGAATTTTCTTCAAATCCTCAAAAATGATGAAAAACGGCGTGCTATAGTATGCCGTACGGTAGGGGCTATAGCCCATGTTCAAAAATGATGAAAAATGAGGATACATTTTTTTTCAAAAATTCAAAAAACGATGGGCTATAACCCATGTTTTTTGAAATTTTGAATTTTCTTCAAATCCTCAAAAATGATGAAAAACGGCGTGCTATAGTATGCCGTACGGTAGGGGCTATAGCCCATGTTCAAAAATGATGAAAAATGAGGATAACATTTTTTTAAAAAATTCAAAAAACGATGGGCTATAACCCATGTTTTTTGAAATTTTGAATTTTCTTCAAATCCTCAAAAATGATGAAAAACGGCGTGCTATAGTATGCCGTACGGTAGGGGCTATAGCCCATGTTCAAAAATAATGAAAAATGAGGATAACATTTTTTTCAAAAATTCAAAAAACAATGGGCTATATATAACCCATGTTTTTTGAAATTTTGAATTTTCTTCAAATCCTCAAAAATGATGAAAAACGGCGTGCTATAGTATGCCGTACGGTAGGGGCTATAGCCCATGTTCAAAAATGATGAAAAATGAGGATAACATTTTTTTCAAAAATTCAAAAAACAATGGGCTATAACCCATGTTTTTTGAAATTTTGAATTTTCTTCAAATCCTCAAAAATGATGAAAAACGGCGTGCTATAGTATGCCGTACGGTAGGGGCTATAGCCCATGTTCAAAAATGATGAAAAATGAGGATAACATTTTTTTCAAAAATTCAAAAAACGATGGGCTATAACCCATGTTTTTTGAAATTTTGAATTTTCTTCAAATCCTCAAAAATGATGAAAAACGGCGTGCTATAGTATGCCGTACGGTAGGGGCTATAGCCCATGTTCAAAAATGATGAAAAATGAGGATAATTTTTTTTTCAAAAATTCAAAAAACAATGGGCTATAACCCATGTTTTTTGAAATTTTGAATTTTCTTCAAATCCTCAAAAATGATGAAAAACGGCGTGCTATAGTATGCCGTACGGTAGGGGCTATAGCCCATGTTCAAAAATGATGAAAAATGAGGATAACATTTTTTTCAAAAATTCAAAAAACGATGGGCTATAACCCATGTTTTTTGAAATTTTGAATTTTCTTCAAATCCTCAAAAATGATGAAAAACGGCGTGCTATAGTATGCCGTACGGTAGGGGCTATAGCCCATGTTCAAAAATGATGAAAAATGAGGATAACATTTTTTTCAAAAATTCAAAAAACAATGGGCTATAACCCATGTTTTTTGAAATTTTGAATTTTCTTCAAATCCTCAAAAATGATGAAAAACGGCGTGCTATAGTATGCCGTACGGTAGGGGCTATAGCCCATGTTCAAAAATGATGAAAAATGAGGATACATTTTTTTTCAAAAATTCAAAAAACGATGGGCTATAACCCATGTTTTTTGAAATTTTGAATTTTCTTCAAATCCTCAAAAATGATGAAAAACGGCGTGCTATAGTATGCCGTACGGTAGGGGCTATAGCCCATGTTCAAAAATGATGAAAAATGAGGATAACATTTTTTTAAAAAATTCAAAAAACGATGGGCTATAACCCATGTTTTTTGAAATTTTGAATTTTCTTCAAATCCTCAAAAATGATGAAAAACGGCGTGCTATAGTATGCCGTACGGTAGGGGCTATAGCCCATGTTCAAAAATAATGAAAAATGAGGATAACATTTTTTTCAAAAATTCAAAAAACAATGGGCTATATATAACCCATGTTTTTTGAAATTTTGAATTTTCTTCAAATCCTCAAAAATGATGAAAAACGGCGTGCTATAGTATGCCGTACGGTAGGGGCTATAGCCCATGTTAAAAAATGATGAAAAATGAGGATAACATTTTTTTCAAAAATTCAAAAAACGATGGGCTATAACCCATGTTTTTTGAAATTTTGAATTTTCTTCAAATCCTCAAAAATGATGAAAAACGGCGTGCTATAGTATGCCGTACGGTAGGGGCTATAGCCCATGTTCAAAAATGATGAAAAATGAGGATAACATTTTTTTCAAAAATTCAAAAAACAATGGGCTATAACCCATGTTTTTTGAAATTTAGAAATTTCTTCAAATCCTCAAAAATGATGAAAAACGGCGTGCTATAGTATGCCGTACGGTAGGGGGTAGGGGCCCATGTTCAAAAATGATGAAAAATGAGGATAACATTTTTTTCAAAAATTCAAAAAACAATGGGCTATAACCCATGTTTTTTGAAAATTTGAATTTTCTTCAAATCCTCAAAAATGATGAAAAACGGCGTGCTATAGTATGCCGTACGGTAGGGGCTATAGCCCATGTTCAAAAATGATGAAAAATGAGGATTACATTTTTTTCAAAAATTCAAAAAACAATGGGCTATAACCCATGTTTTTTGAAATTTTGAATTTTCTTCAAATCCTCAAAAATGATGAAAAACGGCGTGCTATAGTATGCCGTACGGTAGGGGCTATAGCCCATGTTCAAAAATGATGAAAAATGAGGATAACATTTTTTTCAAAAATTCAAAAAACAATGGGCTATAACCCATGTTTTTTGAAATTTTGAATTTTCTTCAAATCCTCAAAAATGATGAAAAACGGCGTGCTATAGTATGCCGTACGGTAGGGGCTATAGCCCATGTTCAAAAATGATGAAAAATGAGGATAACATTTTTTTCAAAAAATCAAAAAACGATGGGCTATAACCCATGTTTTTTGAAATTTTGAATTTTCTTCAAATCCTCAAAAATGATGAAAAACGGCGTGCTATAGTATGCCGTACGGTAGGGGCTATAGCCCATGTTCAAAAATGATGAAAAATGAGGATAACATTTTTTTCAAAAATTCAAAAAACAATGGGCTATAACCCATGTTTTTTGAAATTTTGAATTTTCTACAAATCCTCAAAAATGATGAAAAACGGCGTGCTATAGTATGCCGTACGGTAGGGGCTATAGCCCATGTTCAAAAATGATGAAAAATGAGGATAACATTTTTTTCAAAAATTCAAAAAACGATGGGCTATAACCCATGTTTTTTGAAATTTTGAATTTTCTTCAAATCCTCAAAAATGATGAAAAACGGCGTGCTATAGTATGCCGTACGGTAGGGGCTATAGCCCATGTTCAAAAATGATGAAAAATGAGGATAACATTTTTTTCAAAAATTCAAAAAACAATGGGCTATAACCCATGTTTTTTGAAATTTTGAATTTTCTTCAAATCCTCAAAAATGATGAAAAACGGCTTGCTATAGTATGCCGTACGGTAGGGGCTATAGCCCATGTTCAAAAATGATGAAAAATGAGGATAACATTTTTTTCAAAAAATCAAAAAACGATGGGCTATAACCCATGTTTTTTGAAATTTTGAATTTTCTTCAAATCCTCAAAAATGATGAAAAACGGCGTGCTATAGTATGCCGTACGGTAGGGGCTATAGCCCATGTTCAAAAATGATGAAAAATGAGGATAACATTTTTTTCAAAAATTCAAAAAACAATGGGCTATAACCCATGTTTTTTGAAATTTTGAATTTTCTTCAAATCCTCAAAAATGATGAAAAACGGCGTGCTATAATATGCCGTACGGTAGGGGCTATAGCCCATGTTCAAAAATGATGAAAAATGAGGATAACATTTTTTTTTTAAATTCAAAAAACGATGGGCTATAACCCATGTTTTTTGAAATTTTGAATTTTCTTCAAATCCTCAAAAATGATGAAAAACGGCGTGCTATAGTATTCCGTACGGTAGGGGCTATAGCCCATGTTCAAAAATGATGAAAAATGAGGATAACATTTTTTTCAAAAATTCAAAAAACGATGGGCTATAACCCATGTTTTTTGAAATTTTGAATTTTCTTCAAATCCTCAAAAATGATGAAAAACGGCGTGCTATAGTATGGCATGAATTGAACAAAGGGCATTGTTCAATTCATCAAAACATTTAGAGACAAACAAATAGACACTTATATGTAGTTAAAGCAACAGAGTTAAGCAACAGAAACAAACAACAATGGATTCTACAGTGTAAAGACACCAATTTAATTATAAATGTCAATAAAGTTGAATATCTAATAATATCAATTTAAAATGTATTATCCAATACAAATTTCCTTACCATTTTTAATGTTTTAGTTTTGTATTGCTATTTTTATTTGCTAATTGTAGATTGACCTACTTTTTGTTTCTGGCATTCCGCTGCTTGTTATTTTTTATTTTATTTTCATGTGAAGTACTTTGAGTTGCATTTTATGTATGACATGTGCTATTTAAATAAAGTTTAATATGTGAAGTACTTTAGTTGTCAAGGATGCAGACAGAGTTGAACCCAGGAGCAAAGTCACAACAAACTAGAGTATAATAATAAAGTATTTAATAAAGAATTACGAGATATCTTACACAGGGGAATGCAGGTAGGAATCAGGCATGAATCAGAATGACATCAAAGTCAACACATGAACAGGCAGGACATCTGTGACACAGGTTATGAACTGACAATGAGTGTTTGTACTGAGTCCAGTTTTATAGTGAGCAGGTTGATTGGAGAAGTGTTCACTGCTGGGCTGATTAGGTAGTTGACAGGTGTGTAAATGGAACTGGGTGTGCTGGAATGGGATATGGGAGGCCAGTGTGGAGACTGAGGGAGAGACAGAATGTGACAGAGTTGCATTTTATGTATGAAATTTGCTATATAAATAAAGTTTACACCACTGACTGTCCCTCCATATAAAATAAAGGCGAAAGTCACAAAAGAAAATTGATCAGTTACAATTCCAGACTATGAAGAATCATTTAATAAAGGAATACTTCCAGATTCAGTTAAAGATTAGCTACAATAATTGTGATATTAAAAGTTAAATGCTCGTCATGACATAACAGACAGGAATGGGCCGGACCCTGCGCGCAGGTGAGGATCCAGTCTTCTCCTTGTGTGGGCAGGGTTAGATGAGGTCAGTGTCGTGATCTTCATATGGAGATGGCCATATATGGTGGTGTGAGTTGTCACGAGGCGTGATGTCATGAGGCGTGACTATATATGGAGGTGTGATGTCACAAGGCGTGACCATATATGGAGGCGTGGGTGACTGACGGACGGGAGATGCACGTTTTCACAGTGAATGTAAATATTATTTATTTTAAATAATACACTTGGATTTTCTTTTTTTATACATTTTGGGGATCTTTTAAACACTGCTCTAATAAATAGATCATATTCTGAGGTATTATTTTTACTACAGTTTTACAGGCGCAAAATAGTGTGTGAAATTCTTTGTCGTACTGACATGGCATGTCTCAAAATGTCATAGTGCTTTGGCTGATTTGGAGAACAGATCCTATATAGACGCCTTGTGTTACGAAACGGTTCAAGTCTAGGGGTTTTACTGCCCGTAACATGTATGAAAGAACAACACGGCTCATAAAAGAGTATTTGCTTTAATACTCAATTCAATAAATAACAAAGTGGCTTAAGTGCATCACAAAATGGTGGACAGAATGATAAACAGAATGGCTCTGTGAGCCCAGAATTATAGAATAACTTACATGACTGATGAACAAACGACACAACCTAACACACAGACAAATGGAACTACAACTAAACCTGACATGAAACACATAAGCAGTCGGCTGGAGGGAAGGCCACACGCTGGAGTGCTCTCACACCATACGCAGCAGTGTTCCCACCCCGAAGTCCACACAGAGACCCCGGAGGCACACTGGCAGGCGTGAAGGCGTCAGTTGGACGCTCAAGTTTTCTTCTTCGTGGGGTTTTTAGACAGCTGGTGGATGGAAAAGAAGCTCCACCTCCGCGCCCGACGGACGCGACGGACAGCTTTCCGGAACAGCTTGCCCCAGACTCAAATGGAAGCCGCGCACAAGCGTGAAAATGAAGCGCGTCACACGGCAGTGGTAGGCACTAGCCAATGGAAAAGATTCAGCCTGCAGCCCATCCACTGGGCGGGTTTCACTTGTAGTTTTCTTCTTTCACGGAGTCAAACGCCGCCCCCCCCATGTCGAGGGATACAGGGAGACATCTAGGCAGTGGGCACCTCGAAGTAACATTCTGTCCAAATTGTTAACAAAACATTGTCTGAAGAAATGTAAAGCAGTGGTTCTCATGTTTGCTTCAGATCACCCCTGTAATATTTTCATCCATGGAACCCCTGGCTGAATTACATTGTCATTTACTGTAACCCTGATCCATGATGACATTGAAAATAACTTCATACTTTATAAAATAGCCCGTATCTTCAGCTTCCACTTCCCTCGTTATCATCATCTCCATCACCATTCTCCGTGGTGGTCTAGTGGTTAGGATTCGGCGTTCTCACCGCCGTGGCCCGGGTCCGATTCCCGGTCAGGGAACACTGTTTTATGATGAATTCATGTTCTGTTCTTTAACTATTATAGAAGTGTCTATTTGTACGTCTCTAAATGTTTTGATGAATTGAACAATGTGGACCCTGTTGTAAACAAGTGTAATGCTTAATGGGGTCGTCCACTCACAGTTAACAGTCTTTGTATTGAGTTTGTGCTTGAAATGTACTGACTTGAGAGAAATGTACTGTTAAGGGCAGTACAGTCTCAAGAGTATGGACTGCCCTTTATTCTGCAAACTGTTAATAAATATTTCAATCAATCAATCAAAAAACTCCTTCTCACCGCCACTAGTGTGGCCTCGGCCGGGAGGCGAACTCGGGTTGTCAATTCCAAAGGCACGTACATTAACCAGTCGACTAGAGAGTGATAACCCTATAGCCAAGTAGCAACGCAGCAGCATATAGCCTACACTAGAATGCGCCTTTGTGTCAACATCTTGTCACTCACTTGTCACTCTCACGCCTACTTCGCCAACCAAGAAATAGAGGACTACAGGCCTTTAAATAGGCTTCCGTGTGCGTCCCCTCTTGGGACCGCCCAACGCCCCGGAAGGCAGTAAACTGAGACCTGACGCGACGTCCAACTGACGCCTTCACGCCTGCAGTGTGCCCGGACCCAGAGTGAGCTTTATAGTCCAGGAAGCAAGGCCTGAGCTGCCACAGGACCAATCCGAGGGCTGATCAGGCTCCAAGCCAGGCCCTCCTCCGGACGGCAACACATTAGGGACAACAATGCTCAGCACCTGCAGGGGACAGAAGCAACAACCAGTACCAGGCAACATAATAGGCGCTCCTCCTATAACCTAGTACCTGCTAAACAAGCATACTAATAAATATATAGAGATATGATCACATCCGCTCTATATATATTGATCATCATTAATCAAACATAATCAAAACAGCCAACAGCTGTCACACCTTGTTAACAATATAGGAGCCAATTATTTTTGTATCCCTTTATTCTTCCCTACATCCATTCCTGTGTTACCTCCGTTACTGTTCCGTATGCTGGCTTAACTGCCAGTGAGGAGCCTCTACCGGGAGGACCTTCATTTGGCTCAACTGCCAGTGAGGAGCCTCTACCGGGAGGACCTTCATGTGGCTCAACTGCCAGTGAGGAGCCTCTACCGGGAGGACCTACATCTGGCTTAACTGCCGGTGAGGAGCCTCTACCAGGAGGACCTTCATCTGGCTCAACTGCCAGTGAGGAGCCTCTACCGGGAGGACCTTCATCTGGCTCAACTGCCAGTGAAGA
This sequence comes from Protomyctophum bolini, assembly GCF_963924005.1. NCBI lineage: Eukaryota > Metazoa > Chordata > Actinopteri > Myctophiformes > Myctophidae > Protomyctophum > Protomyctophum bolini. Next base: position 16,371,754 of record NC_137870.1, on the reverse strand, counting down.
GCCTCTACCGGGAGGACCTACATCTGGCTCAGTGAGGAGCCTCAACCGGGAGGACTGCACATGCCATAATTAAATTAATTATTTTTTGACTATAGGGTTAATAAACCACACTTGTATTTAGTAACTGGCTAAATTTTGCGCACTTTTCCCAAACTAGTGAATATTTTCACTAGTGAGAGAGATCCCCATTTTCAGGATTCAAATTCAAAAGCATCAGTAGCAGATTGACATGCTCAAAACGTGTTTTGATTCACACCGCATTTCCAGCTTGAGAGAGAGAGTGTAGGGGTGGTTGTGAGAAGAGTGTTGGAGGTTTTTTTTAGGTGAAATAAATTAGTTGACATGAGAAAGCTGCATGTGGGGCTTTGTGTGGATTTCAAAGGATGATGAAATGACAAAGATGAAGGCTTGAATTCTCTCAATGAGGCTATTAGACATTTGAGTGCTTCGCTGCACCATGTGTGCCTGTGTGCGTCAGTGTGTGTGCATGTGTGTGTGTGTGTGTGTGTGTGTGTGTGTGTGTGATGAAACAGGGTTGTCACACTTTCCAGTGCCACTGTGGCCTGGTGACCCTTAGTTAATTCTGTTACTGATTACAATGCCTTACTTCATCATACAAAGTTGTAGTTTCAGTATGTTTCTTTTTTCTTCAGCTGAATGATAATTTGTTGCTTACACATCAAAAGGTCACAGGGGGGTTACGGCCGGAAACGTTTTGGAACCATCGGCCTATAATAAAGTGCAGTCTTGTTCACAGCAGCACAGGCGAGATTTAACCATGAGTGCTCCAAGCAGAATCTCACCACACCGGAACCAACTAAGAACCATACTTGCTCGCACAAATGTAAAAAATAACACTGAGGATTATACTATGGTGACTCCCTCACATCACCTAAAGTCATTTAAACTTTGGAATTCACATTAAGGTTGCAATTTGCAATCCACTTGCATGTATAGGCCTACTATTTTATATTTAATTAAGTATTCAATTGTCCACTTTCATTTACAAACACTCTTGCCCTGAAGGACTTACAAAGGACAATGTTTTGAGTAGCCTAAGCGCCATAAAGTGAGTATGATGGTAAATGGAAATCAAACCTAGCATCTGTCTAATTAACGTACTTCTGCTTCTGAAAAATAAGTAAACAACACGAGAGGACCCACCGTGAACCCTGAGTTTAAAATCATCAGGGAGTATGCAGGGAACAAACAAATTAAATTCAATTCGTTTTTTGTAGTTGTGTATAAACCACCTCCCTGATGGTGAGGCCTGATATGATGGAAGATTTGCATGAGGGCTGCCCTGGATGGACAGATGGAGGAGGAGCTAACCTCCTGTGGGAGAACCCTCTGGAGGGAGAGAAATGAGCAACAAACCAGGTCAATGAAAACAAGCCCAAAAGAAGCAACTAGGCCACATGAGGACTATTAAACCTATATCAACTATTTGACCGAATTAAGATGTCCCCCTCAACCCATGCTTAACCTTCTATCTTTTTAGCGCACTTCTCTTTTTATTATTTTTCTTTTCTCTTAATAAAGTTGGTTCCTTTTATTTTATGTAAAAAGTGACTTTATAGAAAAGTATATAAATCTGAGGTATCATTATTAATTGAAAATAGACGATCTACAATTAAGCTCACGATCTGCTACTTTTGATACAGTTGTTTTACAGTTGTTTTGATGTTTCTGCCCGACAGCAGCGATACGAGTGCCTGTTCAGATCATAGGTTGCTCTCTCCCCACCCACTACAGATTGTAGAATTCAGTTCTAAATCTAATCTAACATCTTCGGGTCCCTGGCAGCATATTTTCAAATGGGCTGCATGACAATGTTTGACAACATCTGCCCTAAATGATGAGGACAACTGGGCGGAAATCATTACGCTCCTTTAGGTAATGGACATAATTGACCATTTAATTCAGCAATGCTCTACATGCCTGCTGATGTCTTTTAATTCTATGTGTCAATTATCTCTGCCAACCTGGGGAGAGCAACGGACTGACCTCATGCTTCCTCCTATGCAGTCCAAGGAGTCCAAGCCAATTACTTGCGCAAGCAGAGCGCGCAAGTAATCGTTTCGCTTGGTCTCTTCGAAGTGAAGACAAGTTTTCTTCAACGGTAAATCTGTGCCTGGTTTGCTGGGACTAGTTACAACATTACGTCATCCTTGAGAGAGTACATGGTGTGTATATGACGTAATGTTGTAACTTGTAACTTGTAACTTGTAACAACTTTTTGGAACCAAGTAACCACAGTATACTGCTAATCAAATTACAACTACATACTCTGTATGTAGTTGTAACTAGAACAACTACATACAGTCTGTGCCTGGTTTGCTGGGACTAGTTACAAGTTACAAGTTACAACATTACGTCATATACACACCATGTACTCTCTCAAGGATGACGTAATGTTGTAACTAGTCCCAGCAAACCAGGCACAGATTTACCGTTGAAGAAAACTTGTCTTCACTTTTTGGAACCAAGTAACCACAGTATACTGCTAATCAAATTACAACTACATACTCTGTATGTAGTTGTAACTAGAACAACTACATACAGTCTGTGCCTGGTTTGCTGGGACTAGTTACAAGTTACAAGTTACAACATTACGTCATATACACACCATGTACTCTCTCAAGGATGACGTAATGTTGTAACTAGTCCCAGCAAACCAGGCACAGATTTACCGTTGAAGAAAACTTGTCTTCACTTTTTGGAACCAAGTAACCACAGTATACTGCTAATCAAATTACAACTACATACTCTGTATGTAGTTGTAACTAGAACAACTACATACAGTCTGTGCCTGGTTTGCTGGGACTAGTTACAAGTTACAAGTTACAACATTACGTCATATACACACCATGTACTCTCTCAAGGATGACGTAATGTTGTAACTAGTCCCAGCAAACCAGGCACAGATTTACCGTTGAAGAAAACTTGTCTTCACTTTTTGGAACCAAGTAACCACAGTATACTGCTAATCAAATTACAACTACATACTCTGTATGTAGTTGTAATGTGATTTGTAATTTGTAAATCTGTGCCTGGTCTGCTGGGATGTATATTTCAACAAATTTGAAAGTATTATTACGGAAATTGAAGTTAGAGACACATATTACTCTGATCATGATTTAGTATTAATATCACTATAGTACAAAATGAAATACATTTAAAACAATTGACAATTTACAATAAGTAATAAAATAATTATACTGTATAATATATTTTAATTCAGTTTATATACCTTTTTTTTCATCACATATCAATGATTCATTTTTCTGTAAAAAAGTAGTTAGGTAGCAAATAGTTACACGTAATGATTATACATTTCAAACGTTCCTTCACAGAGATACTGAGATGTGATACTTTCCAGCGGTCGAAAGTACTTGCGCGCTCTGCTTGCGCACTAGTAGGCCATTTATGGCCTACTAGTGTGCAACAAGCAAGTATGCACTCGGCAGAGTGCAGTTCTAGTTCTTTTAATCTTTTCACCTGACAGGGGGCAGTTTCCCCATTTGGCGCGTGGAAGGAACACGTTATTCCAACCAGTTATTTTCCCCTCCATCAGGCGCTCCGGCTGGCCAGGGGGAGGCAGTGTAGAGACCAGGATTAGTAGGATTACTGCACGTGTTTTTGTGATGTCTAACTAAAAGGCATCTTATGTCGCACTGCTCTGTCCAGTCTTATCCTCTCCTCCTCCTCCTCTATCCTCTCCTACCCCCCCCCCCCTCCCCTCCCCAGTGCACCCATCGTCTCAGTCCTTGTATACTGCGTATTATGTAAATATGCGCCCCATTACACTAATTGGCTGCAAGGTTAATTTCACGGAGTTATCGTCGGTGCGTACGCGCATTTGTGTGTGATTCCGATTAGCATGAAGCTTGTAAAATGCTGTGCATAAAATGTGCACAGCACAGGGTACATATAATTTTGGGGGTACTTGACATTTTCAGAAAATGGTTAGGATTTAGAAAACAATTGTAGAATCGGCCTCAGGTCTTAATGGGTTCAACTGCTGTTTGTGTTATAATGCACACTGATAGCCACATTGAAGTGTCATTATTTTTCGGTTTTTCCAGCGCGAATAAAACCATCAACCTGTGTGAATGCAGGCATCACCAAAATTTTAGCACATTCAAGTTCAGTTCATTACACAACACGCTCCCGGTGTAATGTACTTAAAACTCAGAACATTGTATTTTCCCAAAGCATCACGCACGCACGCACACACACACACTTGTATGTGCAAATGAGAGGGCCAAAGTTCATGTAATTCACACAGTGCTTTGTGACATTAGCCAAATTAAGCAGGACTGAATTATGCTAATTATGCTACTGACAGGACTGCACTGAGTTATGAGATGTTGTGCATTGTGTGCGTGCCGTGCGTGCGTGTATCACAGTGACAGAGCAGTTTCTTATAGTTGTGAATTATGAGGTCGTTATTCAAGATGTCATCCAAGCTGAAGAAATGCAATTACAATCTCTCTCTCACAGACGGCGCACACACAATAACAAATATATTCACGTTATTCCGTATTCATTAGAGAGATTGAGCAAGACAAGGGGTTGAGCGGCCGCTTGGGAACCCAAAGGTTCCTGCATGGGCTCCCCCAGTGTTAGTCAAAGTGTCCTTAAAGACGGCTCCCCCAGTGTTAGTCAAAGTGTCCTTAAAGACGGCTCCCCCAGTGTTAGTCAAAGTGTCCTTAAAGACGGCTCCCCCAGTGTTAGTGTCAAAGTGTCCTTAAAGACGGCTCCCCCAGTGTTAGTCAAAGTGTCCTTAAAGACGGCTCCCCCAGTGTTAGTGTCACTAGTGTCCTTAAAGACGGCTCCCCCAGTGTTAGTCAAAGTGTCCTTAAAGACGGCTCCCCCAGTGTTAGTGTCAAAGTGTCCTTAAAGACGGCTCCCCCAGTGTTAGTGTCAAAGTGTCCTTAAAGACGGCTCCCCCAGTGTTAGTGTCAAAGTGTCCTTAAAGACGGCTCCCCCAGTGTTAGTGTCAAAGTGTCCTTAAAGACGCTGAACCCCTAATTGTTCCCAATGTGCAGTTTTGTATACTTGCTTCTTACTAATTCCTCCTCCATCAGTGTATGATTTTTTGTGTGTGATTGGGTGAATATTATGCACAATCAATGTAAATAAAGCGCTTTGGATGAAGGCGCTCTATAAATGCACCATGCCTACTAGGCACTAGGCAGTACAACATGACAAAATAAACAAGTCGTCTCTGTCGGGTGGAAACCATCTATGTCCAAAACTGTTACTTTCAGAATTTTTTTAAACAATAAAGGAACCTGTGAGTTTCAAAAGCTCTAATGTACTTATTATTTAGATACAAGCTCTTGTTCATACTTTTCATTCGTTCAATATGTATAAAAACCCACAGGCATTACTAACTTTACCTCATGTGGGATCTGGGTCTTTTCTGTTCTCTGTGGGGACAGCTTTTGCTGAAAATAGTGCGTCGCACCACGCTGTGAGCTTGTCGATCTGCTATTTTCTGCGAAAACTTTCCCTACAATAGGGATATAGGTTTTAAGTGGTATAAACATTTATTTTAACTCTGTCTTTTTCTTTTCTGTGCACGTGACCCCAGACAGTTTTTAAGTTGCTTTCGATTATGATATCAATCTTTTCAGACATATCCAATTCCTATATAAACCCATTATATTTTAGGATTAAAATAAATAAATGAAATATGGAGATGCAATCGAATAACGGTCTGCCTCACAGTAATGACATAATAAGGATCCATAATCCTGTGTTATCCATTAATTCCTCATTTTCTGGACAGTGTTTGACCTATGACATATGACCAGAGAGATGTGGGGCTGAATCCATCTGACTCATTTACTGTGTTCTCGCAGGTTAATCCGTCTGACCCAGTCCATAGATCTTTGACTCAACCGCAGCGCCGACCCCATTTCAACCACTTAAGTCCTGTTTGACACGTTGTTTTACGGTGTTGCACACAAAATACATACACATCAATAGCAGATTACACTTATACTGTAGTACGACATAGTAGGCCTATGTAGCTTTTCATGATTTTCATAATTTTGTTATCATTGGAAACTATGAAAAATTATATACTATATTATGTCGTCGAACACCATAAAAAACGACATACTATAACATGTCGTTTTTCATGTTTTTCATTATTTTTGTTTTGAAAACCATGAACACTATTCTGCCTCACTGTCCTGCATTTGGGTCCTCACCACCACCACCAGATCATGACAGAATGATCCGACCAGACTGGCGTCACTGGACCCAGCGGCCACCTTTAGTCCTGATGTCCAGCATTGATTTGGCCCCTACTTACATTTCAACCCCTGTCCTTTGGACCCTGTCTCGAAGGACTCCGCAGTGGAAGAAAGCTCCGGGGGGTTCCAGCCCCTTTCCCTGCCGTTTGGACTCTATTTCCCGTCTGCAGTGGAAGAATGCTCTGGGGCAGGGGTTCCCAAACTGTGGTGCGTGCACCCCTTGTGGTGCACGAGCGCCCTCTAGGGGGTGTGTGACATGAAAAGGGTACTGGCGGTTTTATGGTGTTATTGAACACAAACGGCAAAATCCGGGAGAGGAGATGTGTAGAGCAGGTGCTACACACCAGCTTGTGTCTCAGAGCAGAACAGATTCTGCCATAATCATATTAAAAAAATTATAATTTTCGATCAAATACAACGAGACTGAGCGTCGGGGGCTCAGCTAGGTCAGGAGGTAACAGCGGGTTCACGGCCAAAATGTTTGGGGACCGCTGCTCTGGGGGGTTCCAGCTCCTGTCCCTGCACTTTGGACATTTTTATTGTGTCATCGGCGTTCCTGTTCGAGCAGTGGAAGACTGCTCCAGGGGGTTCCAGCCCCGGCCTCGCCGCCTGCATGTGTCAACCTTAGAGTATATATTAATAGAGACGGCACCCGGAGGAAACCCTGAGGCGAAATGGACATAGTGGCCGAATTTGGTATTGCAGCGCTGGGCCAAACACATGAACATGCTGGTCCGTTGACTATCATTGCGCACGTTCATGATGACACGTGAATGCTGAATGCGTGCAATGATAGTCAACGGCCAGCACGTTCATGTGTTTGGCCCAATCAATCCCAGAATGCACTCTGTTCCTACCCGGAAGGAGGAGTGTAATCGCCTCATGCACTTTTGAGCAACTTAATGCAAGTGGATGGGAGGAGATATCGGGTGCCGTCTCTATTAATATATACTCTAAGCCTTAGCGTCTAAGGTGTCAACCTGTCCTGAACTCTCATTTTCAGCACACACTTCCCGTTCTTGTCCCCTCTCCACGCACGCACACAGTGCAGACACTGGGGTCTGATCTTTTTATGACAAGTACTCCAGTACCTTAACGCCATTTGAGCAGGAGAATGCATATATACTTTGACTCAAGTATACTGCGGTTGAGTAGGCTACTTTGTCCACCACTTCCAATCACCAACCTTCACCATGTCCTGCGTTTCTTAGCCTGTCACTGGACACGCCCACACTATCAACCTGCCAGCCTGTGTGTGTTCATCTGTAAATCATTGGAGGGGTGTGTCTTGCCCATAATGAAACAGTGTTCTGTCACTCTTGTCCTCCCTCCCTTCTGCATCTCCATTCATCTCTTCATCACTCCATCTCCATCTTTTTACCATCCCTCTCTTATCCTCTTCCAGTAATGCCAGCAATGCCAGCATAACTCCACATTCTAACTTATATTGTATTTGTATGTATTTACTGTGTGTACAGTATTACTATAACCAAGTGAGGAGCTAATTCTAGGAAGTAGAATTTGAGAAGCAGACATTGTTTGGACCATTTCCTGGTTTTTACAAGTAGAAAAAAAGATGCATGGGGTGTAGGTGTACAGGTAGGGGTATAAGTGGTTCATATAGGGATAGTTATGCATGATTTACACGTAGTTGCGCGCTGGTGTTGTGCACTGTGACGCGTTGTGAGCTTGTAGATCTGCTATTTGTGTGTGTGTGTGTGTGTGTGTGTGTGTGTGTGGCCCACAGGGACACATTTGCTTGTGATTCTCCTACTTCCTGGAACATGCCGTAACATGGTTACCATGCACTCGTTAGTCACTCATTTAGACCAATCAGATTGGTCCATAATCCAATCATTCCGCATAGATTATGAAACAAATCCGTTACTCCACCCAACCCTCAACCAAGGAGAAAGACTGTGTGTGTGTGTGTGTGTGTGTGTGTGTGTGTGTGTGTGTGTGTGTGTGTGTGTGTGTGTGTGTGGTAGGTCACACACAGCATGCTTGTACATGAAACTGTGTTCTATTGTGAAAGTCAAAGGAAGCATTGAATAAATCCATAAATCAGAATGGTCACTGTGACCTAATGGTGGCACAGAACAGCTCAGTTAACAGTAACAACAGAGGATCAGTGTTGATAGAAATGACTTTGGTCTGCTTTTCATGTGAAGTCGCTTGTAAATATTGATAAGCAACTACACTATTTCTAAAGTTGAGCTTGGTTCCTAATGTTGTTTATCCAAGTGGTTCGCAAACATTTTCATGCCAAGGACCTCCAAATTAACATGTAGAATATTTGTTATAATCTCTCCTATCACAATTATCTTAATTTAAAACATGTTCAAGAAAAACAGCCACAGTTGGAGTGAGGTAATGTTACATTCTCAGAGGGATGAGTATAGCAACGATTTATGAGAATACTGAAGACATGATTGATTCTATAGCGTCACGTTTACGTTACCATCAAGACACATAAGGCGGTCAAATGAATCACACACACAACTATTGCCAGGATTCGTATTAAAAACTTGAACCCTAGCAATGTTATTAACCCATTAAGACCTGAGGCAGACTCAGTTGTTCTCACACAAGCTTTTTCAAAAATGTTTGGTGTGTAGAGGGAAGAAAGAGCAGACCACGTAGCCAGAGCTCAAGTCAATTTGCCAGTTTAAGTGGTTAAATTGAAAATACTGGTGATAGCCAAGTCTATGAAAAAGGTGTAATTAAAACAAAAACTATATGTAGAGTGGAGGGGGGGGATCCCATCTTCATCTCTCTCAGCCAGGGGGTCCTTGACCTGAAAAACGTTGAAGACCCCTCCATTATAGAAAAAGACGTGTGGTATATTCTACTCACATTTACACTGACTAATTAAATCTACTTGAGACAGAAAAGGCTGAGCAAACTGCAGGCTGTAGTCAAAAGCACCGGACGACCAGTTGAAGAAAATCAGGCAGAGAGATGAACTGAAGTGTAGAGTTGACCATTTATTGCAACAAAAGCAGCAGAGCTTCCCCGTGGAAAATCATGTAGCAGCAGGAACACTAATCGTTCTGCAGTAATCAGTCCCGCATTAATAAGTTCAAAGTAACACCTGAGAAGACAGGGGTAGAAAATAGAAGAAAGAGAAAGATTACAATCAGCTAATCAAGGGGGCGGGGGACAGGTGAACAGGAAGGGCTGTGCTCGTGGGCATGATCTCAGTGGTATGGGATGGGACATAGAAAGAACATGAGAAGGATAGCTAAACAATAGGAAGATAGGCTGCCAAAATGTCAAGCTAACTTTTTCACATAGAGGAAGAGTATAAAATGAGAGATGCTCGGGATACGAAGATACAAGGCTAGTTGTTAAGATCTGGGGATTTAGGCTTACAATTAGGACAACATTCAGGTTAGTAGGATTAGGTATTTATAGGATATGTACGGGTTAGGGTTGAAGGGCTATTTATAGTCAGCGGTGAACTGGTGGTGACTCGCACCGAAATGAGACCATCTACAAGCTGCAATGTGAGCTTGTAGATCGGCTATTTTCTGTGTGTGACATGTGGCTTATGCGGATATATATATATATATATATATATCTATTATATATTTGTAAAGTTGTACCCAACACATGGCAAGAAACCCAAAGCCACGAACAGCTACGTCGCTACTGCAACGCCCACAACACCATCTTACACACTACACTCACACACACTCACACGGGCAGTGACGTCACACACTTACCCTTCGCAGTGTTCGGGACCTATCTCCTCATAAGGCGCCCCTCGCCAACGCTGACCACCAGCCGCCAAACAATGGTCGTTGCATTGGCACCAACACTGCCTCCCTTCCACACTCACGCCGCCAATGCATTTGTTTACTACAAACATTATCGCCCCAATCACCCACACCCCCGAGGCTTCCCTACACGGAACACTAACCACTGTTGCCTATGCTGTTGCCCCAAAAGGGCCAGAAACAAGGCCTTTTAACCACGCTGCTTACACACAATACAACTCGCTTACAATTCGCAAACCTGGCAACACTGCCCTGTCTTCTAATAGGCTCACACTACAAGCTCTTAGAAATTCAGAATCTGTTCTCTCTCGGCTCTCGCAGGAGAAGACAAAAACAAGGAAGAGGAATTCTAGGCTTGCGATTTCGCTTATTCCTTCTAAATCTCTGTATTTAAAATATCAATGACTCAACTAATCCCTTAGTTACATCAACATTGTTCTTTGCACGAACTTGGTTCCTGCCTAAATATTACCATTACAACGATCGCATTGGCTATTTTCGCCTGCCAGCCGACAGCCGAGTACACACGCCTGCACACACACGCACACGCATGCCTGCCTTGCACACACACACACACACACAGGAATAGCCATGCAGGCTATACGGCGGCGAGACAGCACGTTATAATTTTCAGTTTCATTAAATAACTGTCTTTCTCAGCACGTGCGCACACAACATTATTCAAGTGAAATGCGTAACGCCAATATTGGGCTAATATAGGCTACCAATACAGGACGAAATAACTGACAGGAGTGACGGTGCTGTGCTGTGAGTAAACTGACAACGCTTGGCTTTCTGACATCCCTTTCTCACAATCTACAACAATACATTTGCTACTAACATTAGGTTGTGGCGAAGTAGAAACGTGGAGAGCAGAGTGTGTTTTGGACAAACAGGCTAGGTATTGGTGTTGATTTGGGTCAAATGGAGTCTATATGGCTAAAGATAACTCATGTCGGTGGGAGAGGAGTTATTGTGTGTTTTGGACAAACAGCGTGGTGTTGTTTTGTGTCAGCTGAAGCTTCATGTGTTTGTGTTGGAGTGCCTCAGTGTGGCCGTACAGGTCATGTGCAACCTCTTCCAGAGAGAGATGGAGACACTAAATCTCAGCTGGAGAAACATGTTTGCATGCATGCATCGCTGCCTTGCATGCTGTGTGCTACTGTTGAGTCTGTCACTTACTTTCACTGATTTATGGCATACTATGTTAATTTAAGAACTCTGGACATATAGGTCATTGTTTATTAACTGTGCACACGTGTAGCCTATTGTATGTCAGACTGTATGTCTGTCCCACAGTCACAATCCTTTAGTAATTAGGCTGTGGAAATATTCACACTACTTTTGGATTTGCAGGCCCGGCGCCACAGGGGGCAAAGGGGTTATATGGTTACAGACAAAACAATGGTACATTTCCAGGCATTCAATTACATTCCATTGCTCGAAAGGAAGGAAGTAAGGATGCATCTTAATTATCTCCCATCTAGAACTGGAAAAACAACATTCCTCACCTATAGGCCATCCTTGGGGTGGGGAGGGGTGCTAATGTCATTGTTGCAGTGGGCAGGGTGCTTAAGTGGGCAGCTACTGTAACTAGCCAGGGGTGCTAATGTCATTGTGCTGTGTGTGGTCAGGGTGCTTAAGTGGTCAGCTACTGTAACTAGCCAGGGGTGCTAATGTCATTGTGCTATAATAATAACTAATAACCCATCCGTTACTACATGTGGAGTCAACTCCCGCAATTTCCTTCTTCCCATAGTGCGTGGCGAAGTAACTCTGGGATGAATGAAATTCTATATATTCTATAAATTATATATATATATATATATGGCATTCATAAAATTGCCAGTCAGAAAAAAATGTCTTCACAATTATAATAATAGTACCGTGTGTGTGTGTGTGTGTGTGTGTGCATGCATGTGTGATTTCCTCAGTGTCTCCTCTCCTTTTTCGTGGGGGGAACCCAATTTCGAGATATTAAATTGGATGTAATCCAGTTAGATTAGCCAATAATGATAATAAATAATACATAATGATCATACATGATGCTAATACATGAGGGTGGGGGGGGGGGGGGGGGGTTGATGTAATTTCACAACCAAGAGCTGAAATGGTTCCTCCATTCTGAATAAGGTTTATTTATACAAAACCCACGTTCTCTGTCTGTTCCCTTTCGCCAGAGCGCGCACGCACGCACGCACGCACACGTGCACACACACACACACACACACACACACACACACACACACAATCCATTAGTAGGAGCATGAACAGTTGAACACCTTGTATGTGAGCTGAGGGGGAAACAGATTTGTGTTAAAAGGCGGAGGGCAGGGGAGGAGGGGAGGGGAAGGCCACGGAGTGAGGAGGTGTTGACTGAGTGCCTGTGTATGTGGGATGTGTCTAAATATAATATAATTCAACAGAAAAGTTATACACTGAAGTAGGGCATTAACTTAACCCATTTAGACCGGAGGACGATTCTACAAATGTCTACTAAATCCTGACAGTTTTCTGAAAACCCCATGTTTCTATGTCAGTGGTTCTCAAACATTTTCATGTCAAGGACCCCCAAGATTATATGTAATTGGCCGCCGACTCCCATCAGAAAATATGTAGTTCCAGAGACCCCCCACATGCAAAGACATGAGTTAAAAACGTTCGCTTGGAAAGTAACTATATTCCAAGATTTTTTGCCACATTTTCACGATTTTTCAAAAATAGCAGACCAACAAGTTCATAGTGTGGCACTCGGTGCCGTGCTACGAGCTTGTAGATCTGCTATTTTTCAGCAGCTAAAGCATAACATAATAAATAATGCTTAAAACACCAAAAGGGGTTACCGCCCAGAATGGGTTTAAGAAACAAGTAAAGTGGAGATACAAGGTGTTTGTGTGATTGTGCATATCGTTGTTGGGCAGAAACCTCTAATCTAAATATTGAAACTTTGTGTATGTTTTCGTAAAATGTATGCCCTGCTTGTATCACACTACAGTGTCACTATAGTGTAGCAGATCTACAAGCTTGAAACGTGGTGCAAATACGCAAAGTGACACGTTTTGAGCTCGCCGATCTGCTATTCTTGCTTTAAAACCATATATGGCCTGAATGGAGAGAGGCTCACATCCACAGACGTGATGAGGGGACCAATGACATGTTACCGGTACTTAGACAGCCTTGCATCGCAGTTAAGGCCAGTACAGTTACTATCAAACTAGACGCAATGTGAACACAAAGCCTGCTTCAGTGCAATCAACCTCTGACCCTATGATTAGGGATGATTACACTGAGGAAGACGATGCCAAAATGCGTCCAACTTTGACATGTTGCCTGCTTTAATGCGATGTGATGCAATGCAATAGTGTGGTCTAGCAACAATAATTCAGGACTCCTGGATCACTGCCCTCCACACTAGCATCAGGGTCTTGAGCTCTACAATGTTTTTAGCTCCGCTGTACACTTAGCGCCAGTTTGCTTTCCACTAGTTCCGGGTGCCTTACACAGTGCCTTCTCTTTCCGACTTTGCCTGTGACCCATGGTAGGCTTACCTTAATGACAACCGCTGGCCTATTTACCATGCTACAACTAGAACACCTCCATCCAACCGACCGCACTAATGAAAACCTGCGTGCACTCGCGTGTGTACGTGTGCATCATTCAGTCATCTGTACTAATATAATATAGTGCTGCAGGCAGAACTCTAGCATCGGTCACAAGGGCATGCAAAAGACAGGGAGAGAGAGATAGAGAGCCTTTACTTCCATTTGTATGGAACTGACAGAGTTAGAGGGTAGAGGTGAAGTCAGACACAGACTAGATGGAGAGAAAAACACTTGAAGGAGAAAGGTAGACAGCACGACAAGATGAGAAGCAATATTGAAACATGTAACGTGTGCGTGCGTGCGTGCGTGCATGCGCATGCGTTTGATTTACAGACAGACAGACAGACAGACAGACAGACGGACGGACGGACGGACAGACACTAAGTTTCACTCAATCAAACTAGTTGCACATAGACGACAAGAGGTGAACATCATATGGGGTTCCGGTTATTGAATACCAGGTCGAGACCCAAAAGAGAGATTAGACATTTTGGTGCAAACTTTTCATTTCATTTTTATTTTCAAGTACGCAGACTACGCACCTGATCCAGAAAGGTTGAACCACTGAACTAGAGGAGAAGAGTAGGACACCAGACAAATCTGACATATCGCTCACCCCAGACTTGTGGGTGACCAATCTGAGCCCACTATTCACTTTTTTTACTTACTTTGTAACAGCCCTTTGGAAATAAATCTTCCACACCAAAAAGTTCTAGACCAATATCTACGCAGTGATGAAAAAGAAAAGAGAGATAGAGAGAACCGTGAAACATAAGCATAGGTTTAAGTGGTTAAGTACTAAACACACTGCCTCTGTATACATCATATAGAAAGTACACCATCTCCAGATGTATGTTGTTGTGAGATAAGAGAAGGACCGTATAATCAGCAATAACAACCCATTTCACTTCTCCGAAGGATTATCAGAACTGAGTCACAGCCACGGACCTAAATCCTTGATCCTATGATGACTTTATTTTATTATGCGGACTGTAGCCACATAATGAGTGCTCATTTATCATTCTCGACGTAGGAAGCCAGATCCGACCACAGGATCCCTTCTCACGACAGGGTTCGCTGTGCGATTTACGTGCAGTTCCTATGTCGTCAATCACGGCGTGAGAATGGCCCGCGTTGACAAGCGTGGTAGCTGTTAACGATCGTCATTCGCTGTCGAAGGTCTCGTCACAGCAGAGTTCACGCTGCATACAGAAGCGGAACGACGGAATATGTCGGAGAAAGATGTGCAGATGGATATTTAACGTTGCAAATCCAACACCATTTGGTTTTATCCTATTTCACTCGCTACCTTATTTGTGTGTCACAATAATAGACGCTATATACAGCCATAATCCTCTTCCTTCGTTCACCAAGTACACTAATGAAGGAGAAGACGCAGGAGCAGCTCGAACAGTTTAAGACATTTTATTCAGGTGATAGTATAAATAATGACTGACGTTTCGATCTTACTCTGAGGAAGAACGCAACATCGAAACGTCAGTCATAAACTGTCTTCTAGACAGCTTCTAGATTCCCTTTGTTTATATTAATACTTTGGCATATGTTGGCTCACTATATAAACTATACAGCAGTGGGTCTCAAAGTGTGTTCCAGGTAATGCATGCTTGTGGTTGCTTGAGGGGTTTCCAAATGGCCCCTTATGGGTGTGTAACTCTCAGGGCTGTATTTTGCGTGTCTTATGTACCATGTCTTATTCCCTAACTTGAGTAAACTAAAGACCTGGAGGCGTGATCAATGCCATTTGGCTATTCTGAGTGGCCAAAGAGCATTGATCACGCCTCCAGGTCTTTAGTTTAGTCAAGTTAGGGAATAAGACCTGGTACTTAAGACACGCAAAATACAGCCCTCAGAGTGTACAAATGGAACACATCAGGTCCATTTGGTTCCATTTGTACACTCTTAAGAGTTAAGATAGAATCACTATTCACTTTACAAACAGACATTAAAAACACTGGACCAAAAGCCCAACCGTTACCACCATTGCCATATAGTTCAAAAGTACAACTTATTTACATTTGACAGCTTCAAACATTTTGCAGATGCTTGTCTCATTTTTTAAATCTTAAATGGACTTGCACCTCCACCACTGAAACAGTACATAGATCGAAGGGACAGTGGTGACAGAGGAGACTGTGAAGTGCCAATCAGACGTAGTGCGTTTGGTAAAACAGTCTTCTCTGTTAATTCAACCTGAAGAGGTGGCTAAAAACAAATCAAATCTGTAATTCTATTTATCACTGGTGTCATTTCTCAATTCACTCTGCGGTTGTTTTGTTTTGTTTTTGTGTGCAATGTTTTATTGTTCTCGTATTGCATTGTAGTGTATTGTATGTCTTTGTATGTTTAGTTTTACTACCTTGTTAAGAGCCTGCTCAGGGACTACAGATGTAAATTAGCTTATGGCTAACTCTGGCACATTTACACGGAAGTGAAAACCTGAAATGTTGATTAATGAGCATTGTCCCTGTCAAATAAATAAAGGCAGCCTTGTAATTAAAGGGTTTTGAGAACCACGTGTTCTACACTAAATGGAACGGAGTCTTAATTGGTATCATTGGTAAGGAAGTAAGGGAGAGGCCCAATATCTTTCCAATACGGCTGCTGTGCATTACATTTTATTCCGATGTAATCCTTTTGACTTTTTATACGACATGTTTTTCTCCCAGTTTGAATTTGAATTTCTATTTAACTGCTTCGTCTGAGTATAGGTGGGATATGGGGCGGGATTTGTTGTTGTGAATGTCAGAAAAGACCTTGGAAAGAAAAGAAAAGTGGTAAAAAAGGATGTCAGAAGAAGAAAAAGAAAAACAATCACAGATGTGGTTGACAGTGGTGCAGATACAGTCAATAACTCACTACCAGTAGTGGAGGAAATACTACCTAATTTCCTATGTAAGTAAAAGTAGAAATACTCTCTATACTCCAAGTAAAAGCCCTGAATTAAGTTTTACTTGAGTATATGTACACAAGTATTGGTATATACTTAAAGTACCAAAAGTATAAAGTTCAAATACAGTATAAAATAAGGCTTAATTGATCCATGCATGTTTTTAATAATACATTTATATTTGCAATGTAGCAACTAGTAACTGAAGTTCTCAAATAATTGTAGTGGAGGGAATATTCACGCGAGTAGAAGTAATTGTAGTGGAGGGAATATTCACACGAGTAGAAGTATAAAGTATTGGACAATGCTCGTTCTTCCAAATCTAGTGTGAGTAAATGTACTTAGATACTTTCCAGCACTGCTACTCTTAGCCATTCATGACACTTTAAAAGAGATAAACTAAAATCTGAAACATAAACAAACATATTTGACTAAAGGTTGTGGTTGTGGTCTCATAAACGTCGCATCTTAATCAGTTTGCTGATACGTTTGCCAAGGAGCGACATGAAGTTTCTGCTAATTGTTGGACATTGGAGGGAAAAAAAAGTTCCTTCCCGATACTGATTCAGGACAGCTTGGTCCTTTAATAATGCTTCTATTTTGCAGTTTAATTGATATATGAATTAATTACTGAATTCATTTGACCCATTCTTGACATTATTCCGGTAGTGTCTCTGCCCTAGCGGTCGCTTTATCGCCTTTAAGGTGCATTACTGGTTTAGATGTTAATTACTTGTATGTGACCTGTCACCCCTTTGTTTTAATCAATTTTGAAATGCCCATTTATTATGTCCCCTGTTAGTGTTACCCCTGTTTTGCCATTTTTGGTCATATAATATATGATTATTTGTGAGTGAACGCGTATGTTGTTTATCTCCATAGGTTTACTTCCATTATAGTATGCTTCACGTTGCATCGTGGTGGTTTAAATGAAGCATGTTTGATGAGCACTGTCTGGCATGTCAGTGAACTGGAGGATACATGCATTAACACACAGTGGCAGGCAGTCACTCACAACACGTCCAATCAAATCTAATCAACTAAACTCATGAAGTATATAGCTACATCATATTTCTGCTCAGTGGCCTTGTGGTTAGAGTCTGCCCTGCAGAGACTGGGAGGTCAGGGGTTGGATCCCCAGGCGGGTCATACCAAAGACTCTAAAAGAAAATGGGACACAATGCCTCCCTACTTGGCACTCGGCATCAAGGGTTGGATTGGGGGTAATAACCCTGCGACATATAGGGCTGTATTTTGCGTGTCTTAAGTACCAGGTCTTATTCCCTAACTTGAGTAAACTAAAGACCTGGAGGCGTGATTAATGCTCTTTGGCCACTCAGAATAGCCAAATGGCATTGATCACGCCTCCAGGTCTTTAGTTTACTCAAGTTAGGGAATAAGACCTGGTACTTAAGACACGGTAAATACAGCCCATAGTGTCATGTCCAGGGGTGTAATTGTACATCATATAGTGTCATGTCCAGGGGTGTAATTGTACATCATATAGTTTCATGTCCAGGGGTGTACTTGTACATCAAAGCTGCCTCACGCTACAGAAACAGGAGATAGGCTCGGCAAAACTTACTTACTTCATTTTACGCACGCACGCATGTTAGTAGTGCAACTAATTGGGAGAACCTTTTAGGTGTGTGTATGGCAATTTTATGAATTATGTTTTGCACCGTATTTTGTGTGTTGGCATCATGAACTAAACAGCTTGTAGCTCTGCTATTGTCAGCGAGGAGAAATCACACATACCGGTATTTCTATCCATAACCCCTAAATCTAACCTCCAAATACCTAATCGCATTATGCGTGTACACACACACACTAATACATGCTAATGTTTCGGATTACTCAAGTGTTCTTACGTCTTGGTTTTGTATGCGTGCACACGTGCATGTGTGTGCGTAGGCATGTGTTGTCCTTTGATTGTGTGAAATGCGCCGTGACTGTCTAATTACACGTTGGCTTGCACACTGATTGATTCAGGGCAGGGAATAAAAACAACACCACGTCACATGACAGATCACTAGTACAGTGCATGCTTCTCAACCATTCTAATTTTATGTACTTCGGTGTCGGATCGGTGGTTTTGGAAACCACATATCCGAACCAGTGCTAATTATTTTAGTCTTAGTATTTTGAATAACATACCGTTTAGTCTAAGTCCAATTTAGTCTTCTGAAAAACCTTAGTCTACTTAGTCTTAGTCAACAAAATGAACACTGCTCCGAACGACTACAGACGTACAGTAACAAACCCGATATTCCCATGGGCATAATGTGTTTGTTTATGGATATGCCCCAGTCATAGTGACATGCCTATACATGGGCGACAGCGTATCAGGTCTGTTTATGGTTATGCATCAGTCATAGTGACATGCCTATACATGGGCGACAGCGTATCAGGTCTGTTTATGGTTATGCATCAGTCATAGTGACATGCCTATACATGGGCGGCGGCATATCAGGTTTGTTTATGGTCATGTCTGAGTCGTGGTGACATGGCTGTGGTGCACCGACCCTACCATCAGGATAGAATTTGCTATATTTGGGATGCCAATTGAAATCCTCACTGTTAAATTAAGTATATGTAACTTGGACCTATTACGGCTCTGTTTGACAGCGGCTTTGGATTAAAGACGTAGTGAAATGACAAATGTTTTTCACACTTTTAGACTATATCCGTGGTCATCATTATGGGCATACCTAACAAAAGATGGAAAACCATTCCATTAAATTTTTGTGTATTTTTATATCTAAATCAATGTTGTATTACTTCCTTTGAACGAAAACATGATACGTGATGACGTGTCGAGTCCTGCATGAATAAAAATGAATCTTGATTTCATTCGCCATGTTTGATTCCCATCGCTGTGCGTTCCTCCAAACACAGCTGGTCTCGATTACAAAACTACTCAGTTTTTAATCTCATTCAAGATGATATCCAGACAGTGTTTTACTAATTTTAAACTTAATCAGCACGCTAAAATATATATCTGAAAACAATATAGGTTAGAAATAAGCCACGTAGTAGCTGCATGCAATTGCCGCCCGTCTGTATCTGACTTGCAATGTTTTGTAAACAAACAACCCCACGCGTCGCGGAGCTACGTCCCATAGCCTGACACTGACAGCCTGACATTGGTTCAGAAGCACACAGCCTTCCGTTTTAGACTGAAACTTCAGAATAAAATGCCCAAAAAGCCATTGCACCCCAGCTTTAAAAAAATATCTAAACTGGTGCAATAAATATATATACACATTAATTATTCTCTCCCTGTGGCGCCCCTGGTGGCCACCATTTAAATGTGAAAACCTCCCGTCCTTGTTTGTGAAGAAAGATGAGATCCTAGACAGGGGATTCCCAGCTCGGCGCTCCAAACCACACATCACTGTGTAATTGTGTGATAAATGACAGTTTAAATATCATGCAGGTCTGTGAGGAAAGACGGCCCCAAATGTCTCCATGACCTCGTTCTGCACAGAACATCACATTTAATTTGGGGTGTAAACCATGTAAACCAACTAAGTCGATCCACATGACAACATTGCTTTGTGTTTCTGTTTAAATGTAGTTAATTTACTTGGACGGACACACACACAGACACACACACACACACACACCCACACACAGTCCTATGATGAAGCCATCTGCTACAGTGGGCAACAGGTTTCCTCTTCACCGCACGCATTAGGATGCATATACCTTTGGTGGCCGTGTGATGACGCATAGCTTCAACGAACCAATGAGGTATTTGCGTCTATATATCTATCCACAGATGGAGGCATAATGGCTAAACCCATTAGGAGGGATAGAGAAGAATACAGCAAAACCCCTGTTTTGCCATTTTTGGTCATATAATATATGATAAATTGTATATTATTTATATACTTCCATTATAGTATGCTTCACGGACTGAAAATGGCGGACCTGCACGCTCACAACGCGTTGCATCGTGGTGGTGTAAATGAAGCATGTTTGATGAGCACTGTCTGGCATGTCAGTGAACTGGAGGATACATGCATTAACACACAGTGGCAGGCAGTCACTCACAACACGTCCAATCAAATCTAATCAACTAAACTCATGAAGTATATAGCTACATCATATTCCTGCTCAGTGGCCTTGTGGTTAGAGTCTGCCCTGCAGAGACTGGGAGGTCAGGGGTTGGATCCCCAGGCGGGTCATACCAAAGACTCTAAAAGAAAATGGGACAAAATGCCTCCCTACTTGGCACTCGGCATCAAGGGTTGGATTGGGGGTAATATAGGGCTGTATTTTGCATGTCTTAAGTACCAGGTCTTATTACCTAACTTGAGTGAACTAAAGACCTGGAGGCGTGATCAATGCTCTTTGGCCACTCAGAATAGCCAAATGGCATTGATCACGCCTCCAGGTCTCAAGTTAGGTAATAAGACCTGGTACTTAAGACACGCAAAATACAGCCAATAGTGTCATGTCCAGGGGTGTAATTGTACATCATATAGTTTCATGTCCAGGGGTGTACTTGTACATCAAAGCTGCCTCACGCTACAGAAACAGGAGATAGGCTCGGTAAAACGTACTTACTATACTTAATTCATTTTACGCACGCATGTTAGTAGTGCAACTAATTGGGAGAAGAATACAGCAAAAAGGCATACAGATAAACTGCAAAGTTTACAGTCACCAGAAAAACTTGCTAGATTCCCCAATTACACAAAACAAACCACAAATCACTTTAAACCTAGAAAACATGTGGCATTGATGGCATCCTAAAGTCATTGATAAAATGCAGACCTCAAATTCATTAGTCCTTAGCTGTGGGAATTTCCCCAACGCCTGGGACCATGAACTGATAAGGCCACGCCACAAAAGTAGAGACAATTTTGATCTTGATAATTATCGTGGGATCTGTGTCAACAGCAAACCTCTGGGGGAAAAAAACTAAAACGCAAACTCAATCAATCACAGACCTAATATTTTCCCTCACTGAAAGCAAATCTTCAAATCACAGCAAATTATCATACAACCAAGTAAACAAAAACAAAATCTAATTATTTGTTTCAATTTGGCACAAACTGGCACTGGAGGAACAATCTATGACATCACCAACTCAATGTGCAGTTTGTGCACCAAAGCAAGTGCGCCATTACCGTTAAAAAAACAAAACACAGACTCCATTCTTCAAAGCCGGAAGGTTGGACAGGGAATCAGGGATGCAGCCATGGTTATAATATATCAAGCTGAACATCACAATTCAAATCTGGAACAATCAACATCTATTGATCATTAAACATAAACATGGTCTGAAAATGCGCTGGGCCGCAAACACTTTCAAGTGGGCCCTGATCCCGAAAAGATTGAAAATCACATTAAACACGTGTGTGAGAGAGAGAGAGAGAGAGAGAGAGAGAGAGAGAGAGCGAGAGAGAGACCTGATGCATGAGCAGCAGGTGTACATGTGACAACGCAGCCAGCCGTGTCATTACGTGTCACACAAATACACGCAAACACTGAGGTCAGACCGGGCAACCTAATTGTTTAATGGCGTGGGTCGGCACTGAGTTCCCGGCTCCTCCTGTCCACATGTCAAAGTGTCCTTGGGCAAGACACTGAACCCCAAAATTGCCTCCTCCAATGAGTCGGTCGATGCTAGCTTGCCAACATTGCTGGATTTGACTATTTGCCGAATGACCTCCAAATGTATAAATAAAGGGACCATTGTAAAGCGCTTTGAGTGCTTTCACTCTCTGAAAAATGTGGAAGACCCCTGCTAAAGAATAAAAAGCTTTGATGCAGCAGTACGTCTTGGAATATCCATCTTTTATTCCAACTCGTAGCGACTGGCGAGACTAAAAACAAACAGGGGAGAGCAAAACAAATCGACGTCGAAAAATCCCCCAAACCAGATTATTATCATTATTATTGTCATCCGGTCTGAAACCACACCTAGACTGGATCACACAGTGATTTAGTAACACAGACCAGGCTTTCCTCCTAGGTGGAAAGCTTGGTGACACGAGGTTAAATATACTGTATACATTTATTCATTCCATACATATTTTCCAACATAGTAGGGTTAGTGGGGAGGGGGGTTTACCATCAACTTTCACCAGCTATATATATATATATATATTAGGGCTGTCAAACGATTGCGTACGATTGCCAATAAAATAATATGGGTCGCGCATATTTAATAGTCGGTCGTCAACCGGAAACCGGTTTTAGTAGGCCTTAGGGGTGTTTCTTCTCTGTATGTAGTGTTTTATGTTGTCTGTTGTTATTGGACCCTGAGTCTTAACAAATAAAGTTGATTGATTGATTGATTAAAAACTGTGTTTTTCCCTCATCCAGATAGGGCTAAACTACATAGTGCAAAGTGGATGGGATTATGGGATGTATGGGGTGGGTCATCCAAGCATGGATGAATTGTGTTAAAAGTTTATTAATTAATTTCACAAATGAATTAACTCATGGAAGGTCTTTACTCCCTGGAACAACACATTTTGAGATGAGGGTCAGCGGCAAAAAATAATGATGGTGGTCATTGACATGAAAAGGTTTGAGAAGCACTGATTTAGCAACATAGGTTTTTAAAAATGTTTTAGAAACAGCCTCAGGGTTAAGAGAGGACTTGTACACAGCTGGTGCAACAGGCTGCAACAGGCTGACTGGAGACTCTAATGCAGACATGACTCAATGTCCCCGACTAAAATAGATCCAGATGGAGGGAGAGAGGGGTGAGGGAGGGAGAAAGAGAGAAAGGGATGACAAAGAAGAGGGGAAGAGAGGCAATGAGACGGGAAGGACGTAGGAGACAGGAGCGTTGTGAAAGACAAGAGAGATGGAGGGATGAACTGAAGCCTGTAGACAGGAAAGAAAGACCAGATCGATGTGGGAATGAAGCACATGCATCACACGGGCGCACGCACACATACACACACACACTATATGTGTGAGGACATCTACGTTACAATTCTTTGCCAATTTCAACCTTAAACCTAAAGGCGAAATACCAGATCTGGGTGCATACATACTGTGCAGACAGGTGGCTTTTCTTTGCTAGCATTTAACTTTGAATAATTAATTAAATTGAGTGGCCTAAACATTTTCTTTCAACATAATCTTAATTAGGAAGTTGTCTTAATCAGTAACAGCAGTCAATACTCTACCTAACCCGTAATCCTAAATGTCTATAATATTAACCTAACCCGTCTTACTTTCACATGAACGTACGCACGCACGCACAATGAAGACCCAGATGGCTGAGCAGAGGAGAGAAGAGAAGGAGCAGAACCAGACAGAAGAAGCATCACATTAATGGCTATATTAGATAAAGGTGGTTCTGTGGGTATTAACCACTTAAAACCGCAGCATCCGAATTGTGGTGAAAGCTTGATATTAAGTTAGGCTAGATAATAGCAGATAGACAAGCTTGCGTTGTGACTGTGAGCTTGTTTGATCGGCTATTTTCAGCGAAAGCTTTCCCCACAATAACAGAAAACAGAATACCAGCACTCAATTCATCGTATATGGTAGATACTTCTGGTCAAACATTACTCAACTGTGAGTGAAAGTTGCTCTGTCAATTTTTTACTCGAATTTAACTGCCAGAGTAAATAGATAGATAATTCAGCGATTTCAAATTTACAGAATATTTATCTCCAGTATGATTGATCCTCCGATCGTTGATAAACACAACGTTTTTGTTTCTTTTCGACCTCTAGGTTCTCTAGTTACTTAAAAAGAACTTCTCCATTGGAATTAAGAGTCTTCCAAACCATTACCAAGACGTTTTTTAGAGACAGAGGAAGAACAACTGCATGTCAGGAATCAGACTTTATGCTTTAATTGCGAACTCATCACACATGGAGAGATCTTCGGCATCAATCTTTACATGGCTTTGCTATACTAGCTGACCAATACATACAGAAGGACAGTGAGGTGAGGGGATTGTGTACTCCCAACAAGGAAGGACAGGTGATGATCTCACTCCCCTGGACAGAGAGATATGGGGTGACCGGCGACCGCTGCATCTCACTACAAAAGGTATCTGACCAAAATAATGGACACAATTGTACATTTAAAAAGTAGTTCACCCAAAACAGTCATAGTCTGAAAGAGCCCTGTGCTTTTCTGGGCATAGAGGGGCAGAGAAAACTAGCACTGGAAACCTCCCCACCCCCCGTGCTAATGTTTTGTAGGTCCACAACACCGCGGAGAACACTGACGTCACCACATTTGGAGCGACGCCCCTCTGCATTCTTATTGGTTAGCAAAGTACAAGGTTCACTCCCACTCCTATGCCACTTTCCTGGTAGGCTCGCCCAGGCTTTTTTTCTTATTTTTTTCTCCTTTGAAAACAAAATGCCTCCAGTCCCTGTAGTAATTTGAGTAATTTGATGACCGGCGAAGTCTTCGGCAGTAGCAGTAGTACCTCAACTCGTTTGTGTCTCTATGACTATAGGAATCTTTTAGCACACACAAGGCTGCATGACTCTATTGTGAATCTTTTTTCCAAGGCTGCAGCGCATGCACATGGCCCTTATGAGCTGCCGCTCCTGGTGATGACATACAGGATCCAAGAATCCAAGAAGAAAGGCATACCTTTTAATGTCTATTGTCTCCCAGTGTCTTGTGTCTATGTGGACTCTGTCTCTCCGGGGCGTCAGCCTTCCTCTCAAAGCTGTCCCAGTAGGTGGGGTCTTCCTCCGTCAGGGGCATGGCCGAGCTGATGAGGTCACTGAATGACACCAGTGTGAAGGGATAGGGAGGGATAGAGAGGGATGAGGCCAGAGGCTGGGGGTGACAGAGAGACAAAATGTTACTAGGGAACGTTTAGATGCATTCAAGTTCTCAGTCGCCACGACTGATTTCAGTCATTTGAAATTTTACAGTCAACATGCCTTTCTCTAGTCTACAGATGTGTTACGCACGCTAAAACCTTGGCAATGCGCGATTTAATGCTGCCGGCAAGACGGTTATTGAAGTGGTTGCACCACTTAAGAATGGACATGACAATATTGCTCACCCCAGCTCCGGGTGTCACTGGGGGTCCGATCGCTACAGCAACATGGTGGTCTGCATCCAACAGGCTCTCCTGGAGAATGACACACACACACACACACACACACACACACACACACACACACACAATTTTAGGAAAGTGATTATATGAATGGCATTTAAGTTAGTCTTATAAAAGGGCTGCTTCTTCCGTTTTGATTTGGTCTTGATTGGCCTTGTGACTGTTTGTTGTTAAAGGGGGGAGGGAGGAAGAGGGAGAGAGAGGGGGGGGAGGTAGGGACTGATGGAGGCTGTTTCCTCATTTTGTTGCTGTCGGGCATAAACCTTGTATCTCCATATTTGAACTTGTTTCTTTCATAAACTAACGCCGTACTTCATACAGGTAGTGAACATAGCACATGTGAGATTGCTTGTAGATCGCCTATCTTCACTATAAATATAATGATTTTATATAATGTAAAAAAGAACAGCTTTGGACATACAAGGTTTCCACCCGACAATGATGAGCAATGACTCACTGAATGAAATTGAGAGGCTGCGGTTTGATTGAAACCACAAGTGGAAGACAAGAAGGACTTCTAGACAACTTGAAACGCTAACGACACTTAAAGCTACAGTACGGCTCAACCTGGAGGAGAGGAGAAGAGGAGGGGGAGAGGGGAGGAGAGGAGGGGGAGGACGAATGCGGGAGGAGGGATGAGGAGAGCTGAGAGGAGAGGAAAAGGGGGACAAAGGAGAGAATACTATTCTCTCCTATTCCCCTCCTAATGTGGGGAGATGAGGCGAGAAGTGGAGAGAGAGGATGGAAGAGAGGAGAGGAGAGGGGGAAAGGAGAGGAGATTGGAAGTGGAGGGGAGGGGGTAGGGTAGAGAAATGATGGGAGAAGGTCAAGGGGTTTAGAGAAAGAAAGGGATTGAGGAAGACATGAGGAAATGGATTGTGGTAATGTGTCATCATGGTGTTGGGGACAGCTAGAGAGGTGGTCTCTGGTGTGTGTGTGTGTGTGTGTGTGTGTGTGTGTGTGTGTGTGTGTGTGTGTGTGTGTGTGTGTAAGAGTCACTCCTGAATAACTATGCGGATGCTTTCAGCAGCAGGCTCTCTGCTGGACAACACAGAGGGCCTGGAAGAAGTGATTCCACCAAGCCTTTTCATCGTTTAATTCTACGCACATCCATGTCGTACAGACTGGGCCTGAGTGGATCCATATACTGTAGGTAGCAGTAAATCAAGCTAATAGATTATAAACTAACATATTGACCATCAATTTTAATAAAAATAATCGATTCGTTTTTACAAATCCTATATTGTTTTTTACAAATCTATTAAAATTGGCTTAAAGGGAGGGTGGGCGGGCAGAGCACATTGTCACGCTCATGCCAGCCATAACCATATAATTCCCAATTCAGCTACGCCCAAATATGGAGTGTGTTGTCGAACCTCAAGGTGTTGTCATGGCATCAGGTGCAAACAAATCAGTCAGCTCCATATACAGTATGGGCACAAAAGGGGGCATGCCCATACATGGGAAATTTGACCTCTACTAGTACTCACCTCAAACATCCAGTCCTCCTCCTCATCGTCCAGATGCATCTTGGTCTGGCGTATGGCCCGGCCCTCTGCGACGGCTTCAGAGCAGAGGTGAAACTCCACACGCTGCAGGTCAAAACCCAGCCCTGTGCCGATGGCTTTGATGAAGCTCTCCTTCAGTGCCTTGATGGACAGAGCCAAATCATCTTAAAGTTAGGATTAGGTATAGTTTTTGTGAGGTTAGGGTTAGGTTTAGGGCCCCGAAAACTAAAATAGAAAAAACATTTTTGTCAACTGAAATAAATGAAAACAAGAATAAATAAATAACTATAACCAACTGAAACAATATTGTGTGTTTTCAAAACTAACTAAAACTAAATGAAAGTCTAGATATAATGACTTTTTATAATGCCTATTTTTTTATATACGCTTTTTGGGATGATATGAAATCTTAATCCATTTATTTCAATGTACCAGTTTTACACCAGCTGTCGGCACCACACAGTATGGCACCTCACGTCTATGTTGTATATAATTCAAACTGAATTAGGACATTTTTAATTTGGTGGGTGTGAGGATCCATCCCTCCTTGGGTATATAGCAAGAACAGCTGAGCTACAAGGTGTTGTGAGCTTGTAGATTGGCTATATTTTTCACCTTTTTGCTGTACATAAAATGTCCCTCCTTCTGTGTATTTATTTACAAGTAGAACCTTGGCCTCATTTCACGACGAGTACAAATTCACACACATACATGAAAGTGTGAGGTTGTTAGCACACACATATGAAAGCGTGACTATACAGTATAACGTCGCTGTCGGGCAGAAACCTTGTCTGTATTTCAACTTTATACGTTTTGTTTTGTGAATGAATGCCCAACTTCATCATGATGCAGTGTCACACAAACGATCTGAAAATTGGGTTTTTATGAATATTGATTAACACCTTAAGGCCCCATGCCTATTTAACAAATATTAACAAGAGCTTAATGGTTCCATTGGAACACAGGTTATTTAATTTATTTCCCAGTTCCTGAAGAGTAACAGTTTTGTACATACATGGTCTCCCCCCCTGACAGCGACCATACAGTATAACACACACTGTGCATTAATATAACAGGCGGTTTTGTGTAAATATTGTGGCTCCAGACAAAACACTGCTCCAGAGCTAAAGAACCACAATAATCGTATTTATTACTAGGCTATCACTATGGCAACTGTTGAGCACTCGCATCAGTCAATTAGTCAGCAATGATATCAGCCGATGTCCGCCACGCCTGTTTTGCACCCTCTCAATCTCACAATTATCTTTACTCTAGTGCCAGGGACCATTTGGGGGCGTTGAGTTGTGGCACAGTAGCAATGCAATTATTACTTTGCACAAAGGCAAAAAGATGTGTCATCACACCCTGAAGAAGGCTCAATGGCCGACACACATTGGTGTTTTTTGTAGCCCGTATTTAAAGGCCTTTTACTTTCCATCTCGAGTGCCTGGATATGAATTTTTATGCCTTTGTGGCATTTTTTTCCTCTCTCTGAACATTGTTCCCTTTCACGAGCAGCGATGGTTTGAGGCAATTATTTTATGACAATTAAAGGAAGGGTAAATTATATGTTTTTGGGTTAGTTTGTTCAAAGGTTAAAGCGTTATAATCTAATAGTAGTCATTGTTTGTTCAGTAACAGGGATCTCCGCATCTCTCCAGCTCTGTAATAAAAATGACATACATTTTCAGGTGAGTTCAGCCAATCAGGAGAGAGTACCGATTTATAAGTCATTACTTCCAATTTCACTTGTTTTTTCCTGTATCAGAAATATCACTTATCCCTACGTTTAATTCTAGAATGACATAATTGTGGTTGCCAGGGTTACCCAGTGGCGGTAGAAAGTGGTGAGTTGCTGGTGCTCCGAGCCAGATGATTGGATGACACTCCACTCGTGCTCCGTAAAGTGACGAGTCATGATGCGGAAGAATTCTGACACGCTACTGCTTCCTGGAGAGAGCGGGAGAGTGAGAGGGGGGGTTCAGTGAACAGAAATAGAAGGAAGGAAGGAAGACGGGTAAAACCAGACAGAAAAAGGTGATATAGGTTATGATCATTCATCCGACATGCATCTCTTTACATTTGGGCCAAATGTTAAGAGGAAAGGTAACGTGTTCACCGTAACTTGGCCTAATTCTGTTTTATTCACACAAGTGATTCTCAACCTGTGGGTCAGAGACCACTGACCATGAAGGTATTGCATGTGAGCCCCCAAATAATAATAATAAATTATTGTTATTGATAATAGAACATTAACATTAAAACTGTCATGTAAAAAACATTTGTATTATTATAATGTTTTTTTTCTCCAAAACCTTGAAAATGTGTTTTCATTGAAGTAGATCAATAGGTCTTTAGTTTAGTTTGATTTATTTGCACATAAAATGTGTGCCCACGCGTGTGTGCACAGGGACACTGTGTGGCCATGACAGGAAATACAGCTGTAACCAACAACCAAGATTAGAATGACATTTTTGAGGAACACTATCCCCTCCAGGACCTGAATGAAAACAAGACCGCAAAGACTGTTTTTGGTGATATGCTTTTAGACTGTACTCTGTTTACATTTCTGTCTAATAAAGTATTCAATCAATCAACGTCTGGCCTTCAGAAATTACATAATACTAGAGCGATGCTTGTGGGGTCTCTACAGCGGTGCCCATTGGGCACTGGCCTACTTGGAACGATGCAAGTTGGAAATGAATGCCCCACCCAGATATTATGTCTGTGTCCCTTTTATGCCCATATGGAGTTCTTTGTCAGGCATGCCCAAATATGGAGTCTATGCAGACGTCAGAAAGATGTCAGAACATATGGACACTGGGCAGGGGCCCTGTCCAGAGGCCTTTTTGGGGCAGTTCTGTTCAACCGTGGGTCCAACCGACTCAACACCGGACACTGCACCCCCTGTGGAGGGGTGGAAAGCGTGTGTCAAATTTGGTGGGGCGGTGGGGCGAACGGTTCTCGAGTTACGTGGATTACAGACGTACAAACGAGACTTGGTGCATTTATAGTTAGATGTTAGCCAAATCTATAATAGACTGACATAAAAAACAGCACCCCACGTGATGACATGTGGCAGCCAAGTCTACAGACATTATAATGTTTGTTTAGAGCACTTTAAGCAAATATAGTGTACAATGTTTGAATAAAGAAGTGATGCGCCTCACTTCACACAAGTGTGATTTTTAGATCAAATTCTTCTCTTTCATGTACAACGGTTAGAAGCCCAACCATGCTACAATTACTGGTTTGATGCTGACATTGCTGGGGCCCTGTGTACTTCTGTTTAGGACATGTGACATATTGCCTTCTTACTTTTATTGATTTCTTCTTAAACTATGTACATACCTACAGTATCAGTTATTACATCTGCTACTATTATTGTACTGCTATCCCACTACTACTTTAAACATGTACCATACACCACCGCAGGCATATTCACCCTGCCATGTTGATATCACATCTGATCTGTTCTGTTCTGTTTTTCTGTCTTTCTTCCTTCCTTCCTCACACTGCTTGTACGCCAAACGATTTCACCCACTTCCTTACACCTGCATCCCTGCGAGGTGACAATAAAGTGGAGTTGAGTTTACCTGGCATGGTGGTCTTCATCACATCCACACCAACCTGCAGTCCCTGCTGAGCAGCCAGCACCGCATACTCCCCCTGGTGGGAGATGTTGAAACTCCAGGGCCAGGCTACAGAACCCAAACCGGTCACCTTAGAGAGGTATAATGTACAACAGGGATTCTCAACCTTCATGTCAAGGACAGGACCCCCAGTTTGATATGCATTAGGCCACGGACCCACATTTGATACCACTTTCTATTATGCCTTTCATTTCCACTTTTTTTATGAGATTTACTCATATTTGCTCAATATTTGAGCTTTTTCCCCCCAGATGTATAATACATATACGTGTGTGTGTGTGGGTGTGTGTGTGTGTGTGTGTGTGTGTGTGTGTGTGTGTGTGTGTGTGTGTGTGTGTGTGTGTGTAATGGTGATTAGCAGTGGCATTGGTACTTTTACTTCATTACGTCTTCCACCACTGACAGTCATCTTTTAAAAACATCTCCTTTTAAAGTCATATCATGTGAAATACATTGATTGCGAACGCAGTGAGCACTTACTATGAAACCTAGCAGATCATGTCTGTGTGTCTGTGTGTCCGTGTCTGTCTGTCCCGCTATCCAAATATGGAGTGTGTTGCATCAGCAATCACTCAGCTCCATATATGGGCACAAAAGGGGCCAGGTCCACTCAGCTCCATATATGGGCACAAAAGGGGCCAGTGATTTGTTTGTTGTGGACCTGGCCCCTTTTGTGCCCATATATGGAGCTGAGTGCGTTCGCTTCCAGCGTTCGCACGTCTTACTCGTAGGTGCAGTACTTAATTCAGACTAGTCATTGGTCTGACAAACGACAACCCACCTCAAACCCTAACCTAACCATAACCGCAAACATGGGAGCAGCGGATGTCCAACATGCGACAATGCTCCGTCGGAATTACGTGCGGACCCCCTAGTATGAACTAAATAAGAAACTAGACTTTCACACATTTTCACTGTTTAAAAAGAATAGCAGATCTACAAGCTCATATCGCAAAGTGATTTTTTAATATCCAAAGTATAAAGTAATGGTAAGTGGTTAAAATGATTGTGATGCTATAGTTTTTTCTGAGAACCAATGTGCTATCTATATACAGGAATAAAATCTAAAATGACACAGATGCTTTCCCGGGTTGAATGGTAATGTGGAATGTTGACATTGTGACTGTTGTTGACCCATTCAAAGTGTACCTTCGGGGGGTTGGCCAGGTAAGGTTTCCCTCTGGGAGAACGCTCCAGTCGGACCTCTGACCACGGAAGCTCCAACTTCTCACATATGAACCTCCGCATCAATAACCTGCCAGCCTGGAGGAGGAACAGACACCAGGGTTAAAGGAACCACTTTCATCACATTGTCAGAGCTGGTATATGGACTTCATGTCTGCTACATTACTATAGCGGTGGAACGCAAACTTTTTTTCCCCTTTAAAAAAAAAAAACATTTTCAATGACCAAATGGACACAGGGTTAACTAGAACTGCACTCTGCCGAGTGCATACTTGCTTGTTGCACACTAGTAGGCCATAAATGGCCTACTAGTGCGCAAGCAGAGCGCGCAAGTACTTTCGACCGCTGGAAACTATCACATCTCAGTATCTCTGTGAAGGAACGTTTGAAATGTATAATCATTACGTGTAACTATTTGCTACCTAACTACTTTTTTACAGAAAAATGAATCATTGATATGTGATGAAAAAGAAAAGGTATATAAACTGAATTAAAATATATTATACAGTATAATTATTTTATTACTTATTGTAAATTGTCAATTGTTTTAAATGTATTTCATTTTGTACTATAGTGATATTAATACTAAATCATGATCAGAGTAATATGTGTCTCTAACTTCAATTTCTGTAATAATACTTTCAAATTTGTTGAAATATACATGATCTAAAATACTTCCGAAATCTGTAGTTGGATTTGTATCTCAGTGATGACGTAAGAGAAATGGTCAGCTGTGTAATCTGGTCCCACCAGATACCACATTACGTCATCGTTGAGAGCTGGGACCAGAGTACACGGTGTGTATATGTATGACTAGCTCTCAGTGATGACGTAAGAGATATGGTCATCTGTGTAGTCCCAGCAGACCAGGCACAGATTTACAAATTACAAATCACATTACAACTACATACAGAGTATGTAGTTGTAATTTGATTAGCAGTATACTGTGGTTACTTGGTTCCAAAAAGTGAAGCCAAGTTTTTTTCAACTGTAAGTCTGTGCCTGGTTTGCTGGGACCAGTTACAACATTACGTCATCGTTGAGAACTGGGACCAGAGTACATGGTGTGTATATGACGTAATGTTGTAACTTGTAACTAGTCCCAGCAGTCCCAGCAGACCAGGCACAGATTTACAAATTACAAATCACATTACAACTACATACAGAGTATGTAGTTGTAATTTGATTAGCAGTATACTGTGGTTACTTGGTTCCAAAAAGTGAAGCCAAGTTTTTTTCAACCGTAAGTCTGTGCCTGGTTTGCTGGGACCAGTTACAACATTACGTCATCGTTGAGAACTGGGACCAGAGTACATGGTGTGTATATGACGTAATGTTGTAACTTGTAACTTGTAACTAGTCCCAGCAAACCAGGCACAGACTTACGGTTGAAGAAAACTTGGCTTCACTTCGAAGAGACCAAGCGAAACGATTACTTGCGTGCTCTGCTTGCGCAAGTAACGACTTTAAGCTTAATGGTTAACGTTTTGACATTTGCGTGATTTTATACAATCCAGAAACATAATGTTGTATGACTTACGTCATCAGAAATGGTCATCTGTGTAATCTGGTCCCACCAGATACCGTGGGCTTTCAAACAAGTCAAACAAGTCTGTGCCTGGTTTGCTGGGACCAGTTACCACATTACGTCATCGTTGAAAGCTGGGACCAGAGTACATGGTGTGTATATGTATGACTAGCTCTCAGTGATGACGTAAGAGAAATGGTCATCTGTATAATCTGGTCCCAGCAGATACCACATTACGTCATCTTTGAGAGCTGGGACCAGAGTACACGGTGTGTATATGTATGACTAGCTCTCAGTGATGACGTAAGAGATATGGTCATCTGTGTAGTCTGGTCCCAGCAGACCAGGCACAGATTTACAAATTACAAATCACATTACAACTACATACAGAGTATGTAGTTGTAATTTGATTAGCAGTATACTGTGGTTACTTGGTTCCAAAAAGTGAAGCCAAGTTTTTTTTAACCGTAGGTTTGTGCCTGGTTTGCTGGGACCAGTTACAACATTACGTCATCGTTGTGAACTGGGACCAGAGTACATGGTGTGTATATGACGTAATGTTGTAACTTGTAACTTGTAACTAGTCCCAGCAAACCAGGCACAGACTGTATGTAGTTGTTCTAGTTACAACTACATACAGAGTATGTAGTTGTAATTTGATTAGCAGTATACTGTGGTTACTTGGTTCCAAAAAGTGAAGCCAAGTTTTCTTCAACGGTAAATCTGTGCCTGGTTTGCTGGGACTAGTTACAACATTACGTCATCCTTGAGAGAGTACATGGTGTGTATATGACGTAATGTTGTAACTTGTAACTTGTAACTTGTAACATTACGTCATATACACACCATGTACTCTCTCAAGGATGACGTAATGTTGTAACTAGTCCCAGCAAACCAGGCACAGATTTACCGTTGAAGAAAACTTGGCTTCACTTCGAAGAGACCAAGCGAAACGATTACTTGCGCGCTCTGCTTGCGCAAGTAATAATTTGGTTCCATTTGTACACTCTCAGAGTTAGAGACATGCCTATAAGGGTCCATTTGGAACCCCTTCAGGTAACCCTGAACTTAGGTCCCTCACTTTGAGAAACACTACAATTATATGTATGCAATCTTACTGCCTACTGTGATTGAATTTGTCTTTATCTATAATTCTAAATTTATAATGAAGGCCAAAAGTATATAGGCTACAGTGCTGTTTTTTATTATTATTATTTGTGACATTTTTCATAGTGTGTGGCAGCAGCGCCATCTAGTGGTTTCCAGGACGTTCGGCACCACGGTCTTTGACTGACTAGGTCTATTTGGATTCAGAAACACAGCATCATTCTCACTGGCACTGCAGCAATGTCAGACAAGAAATCCAGAAGATTTGTACCTAAATGGCTAATATGCTTTCCTCGGCGTATAAAATTGTCCCAGTCTGGTGTTTCTTTAAATAGGTACCGAGTGGCAAAGCCAAATACAAGGGGAATTAGCTCAAATGGTAGAGCGCTCGCTTAGCATGCGAGAGGTAGCGGGATCGATGCCCGCATTCTCCAAAGTTTATTTTCTTCTTTCCACAAGTCGGTTTGCACATAAATGTTTCTTTGTTGTTCAATACATGCATATACATTATTATTATTATAATCACACTCACCATTGCTGATTTGGCGTCCTTTGCGAACACGAACTGTCCGATCCTCTCCTTCTCTTCGGGCTGGACAGAGCGAGCCGCATGCAGCCATTCAGCCCTGCTGGGCTTCCATGAGCCGCAGCGAAACGCCCACCGCACAGACCCCATCACTGGTACTGCAGACCCCACCACAAACAACCTGTTACCTGCCTTAACTGTTATGGACCCTAAAGGTTTGTAAGTGTACAAATATATACAAAACTGACGTCACTTAAATTGACACTTTCACAGTAATTGAACCGAAGTCACTACCCCACAACTTCGGCGCTGGTTCATACTAATGAAACTATCACTAACTACTAGTAGAGAGTCAGACTACAGACATGAACTAACAATAATATTCCACGGAGCTGTCAACGGACCAATCTATCTAGGAAGACATGCACATTTAAACGTAACCTGTCCTAAGACGCCTGTAAAAGCAGTGCCAGTATGTGGAAACATTGTAAGATTTCGCGCTGTGCTATCGTAGTGGATAGTGTTTACATTGTTGCATCTCTAAGCATGAGTCCGGAAGAGGAAGACGGAACTCGTGACGTATGTCTCTGCATTGTCCAATGGGAGCGTGTTTACAGTATCTCATCAACATGACGTATCTTGGGTCAATTCACTTTTCAGGCTAAATAAGAAAGAATGAAATTCAACCCTACAATTCATAATTTATATATATTTTCTTTTAAAACACTTTCTGAAACACTGTTGTACAACTCTTCAACTCCTGGCTTTGTGAATTCCATAACTTTATACCTGTAACAGAAGTGCACATTTGTTTTAATGTTGTCCAAGCAAACAGATATATGTTTAAAATCATATCTTCTTCTATGGTCCATATCCTCTGAACTAAACTCAAATATCTTCTGTAATTGTTTTGGTAACAATCTGTTTTTCGCTCTGTACACCACTAATAATGTTTGTAGTTCAACCAAATCCATGATTTTCAGCAAGCCTGCTCTGAAATCCTCTTTATGAATAATTATTATCGCTCTTTTTTGTAACATAATCAAAGGAGTCATATTACTCTTATATGAGTTGCCCCACGCTTCCAAACAGTAAATAAAATATGGTAAAACCAGTGTGCAATACAACATCCTCATGCAGTATAGGCCTACATTCGTATCCAACTCATATTTTACTTTGTTCAAAATAAATATACTTTTGGCCACCGTGGCCAATCAGGATGGAATATGATAAATCAAACAGACCTGTCTTGATCACATGACTATAGAGATCATGTGTACCGATTAGCGTGAAATTTGGATAAAATCTGAAGGAGTAATAAGTAATGTGTTTTACATATGTGGGCCTCCTGATGTCGCTATAAAGAGTAGATGTGAAAAATACAGGGCAAAGGTTTTTCCTTGGCCTCTAGAGAGTGTGCATACAAAGTTTTAAACAGATCTGTGCAGTTATAGGTAATAGGCCAGTTATAGCGCCACCATGAGGCTGATTTGAGAAGTTTCAAGTCGCATTTGTTCCTCGGACTATAGTGGGAATGTGCCTGCAAAATTTCACGGAAATCACACAATGTGTTCATGATTTGCGGCATTTTGTTCAAAACTGAATACTCATGCATTATCTCAAAGGGCACCTACGGACGGCTGCAATTCGAAACTGGCCCCCGTAAAATCTGAATCTGAAAAAATGTGAAAGACCAGTTTCGTTGAGTTGCTACAGAGAGACGATGTACCAATTTGCATGATGTTTGGACAAAATCTGTAGGTGTAATGTCCAAAAATGTGTTTTGCAAATATCTGGGGCAGAGGTTCAGCTCTGGCATCCAGAGAGTGTGTGCAGAGTTTGGCTGCGATCAAGCCAACGGAGATTAGCTGTCCACAGACGTACGGACACACGGACACACAGACACACGGGACTGCAAAACATACTCTCCCCCAAGCCTTTGGCTGGTGGAGACAAACTGTTCTTCATTTAGCTGCATAGGAGCCTAAAGGTCAATTTATGCTTTGCATGACTAATGATGTCAAAACGACAAAAATGGGTTGTGGAACTTGTGGAGCACCTTTGCAGATGGATCACCATCACGTACCTCTGAAAAATGAATGGCCACAACATTGTGACGCCTTCACAATGTTGTGTAGTCGACGACGACGTAAGACGACGTAAACTATACCTATACCACAAAGACAACTTTCACTTCCTTTCAATTCCATATTTCGTGGAATTTTGGTTCCATTTGTACAATCTGAGACCTAAATTATCACTAAGGAGTAAGGATTGTACATTGTAGAATGGTGTCCCAGAGATAAAATTCATATCAAATGGGAGTCCGTGGTCTATCTATTCTATTGCATCAAACTGTAGGTCCTTGAAAAAAAATCACACCTGTGTGAAGTGACTGGTGCAACTCCGTGTGGGGGTCCCCGGGGAGTCCCCAGAAGTGCCAGACAGAGTTAGCGTGTGGCGGTCCCCAGGGGGTCCCTGTACCGTTAATGTGTGTGTGTGTGTGTGTGTGTGTGTGTGTGTGTGTGTGTGTGCGTGTGCGTGTGCGTGTGTGTGTGTGTGTGTTATGCTGCGCAACGGGAGTTCCATTTGTACACTCTCAGAGTTATGGCGGTCGTTTGAGTAACAAGTAAACACTGTGCTGCACTAAACCCAAAAAAATCAGTATCAGGTAGGAAGAGGCCAAATATCTTGCATAATATGGCTGCTGAATGCGTAGAGCCTATAGTCCTCACAAAGTGTTATTTCTCAAGTTCTACTTGAAATAATGAGACAGGAATGATGTCAGCACTCAGCAGCAGTGGATAATATGATGGTATATGCATGGGACCAGAGTGTCATTGAGAGGAGGCAGCAGGAGATTGGAGGAGGTATGGAAGAGAAAATGGGACTATGGCTCCTGCAGTGCCGGTTCTAGGCCTTTTGAGGCCCTAGGCAACATATTTTTCTGAGGCCCCCCCCTCCTGCTTTGCCACGCCGGGGGGGGGGGTCCGGGGGGGGCGCAAGCCTACCCGGGGTCCAG
This sequence comes from Protomyctophum bolini, assembly GCF_963924005.1. Classification (NCBI taxonomy): domain Eukaryota; kingdom Metazoa; phylum Chordata; class Actinopteri; order Myctophiformes; family Myctophidae; genus Protomyctophum; species Protomyctophum bolini. Next base: position 16,333,585 of record NC_137870.1, on the reverse strand, counting down.
AAAAAATTGTAAATTTGCCATGAAAATGCTTCAATCTGGTGCACTTTGAGATCAAAATTAAGAAGCTAGGTGGGGGCCACATGTGGCCAGTAGCCCATGTAAGGGATAGGGGATACATGAAAAAATATATACAATAGCACGCCGTTTTTCATCATTTTTGAGGATTTTAAAAAAATGAAAAAATGAAAGAAACGATGGGTTATAGCCCATGTTTTTTGAAATTTTGAAAAAAAAAGTTATCCTCGTTTCTCATCATTTTGGACCATGGGCTATAGCCCATATCGTACGGCATACTATAGCACGCCGTTTTTCATCATTTTTGAGGATTTGGAAAAAATGAAAAAAACGATGGGTTATATTGAAGCGTGCACCTACACACACACAGGCGCACATGCGTATGCACACCTGGACCTGTAAATGAACAACACAAAAACTAAGGCACTGGTGTCGGACTTCTGGTTTACCGGAACGGGGTTCAACTCCCTGCAGTGCCCTGCTCAATGTGTTGTATTTACCGGAAAGGATGGGAAACATTAGCAAATTGCGGAGGATGGGAAACATTAGCAAATTGCGGAGTGTTTAAAAAAAAATCCGCAATTTCCGCAATTTCCAATTTCCGCAATTTCCGCAATTTTCAATTTCTGCAATTTCCGCAATTTCCAATTTCCGCAATTTCCGCTCCTGACATGGAGCGGTCGGTCGGTGAGAGAGCCAGAGAAGGGTATGGGTGGAGAGAGAGAGATAATGCGTATAGGTGTGGAGAACATAGGATGGAGGGAATAATGTGTGCATGCGTGCGTGCGTGCGTGTGTGCATGCGTGTGAATTGGGTGAGGCTAAGCGGGTTGAGCAAGCGATTAAAGTTGTCATTTCAGCCCATCTTAGAGAAAATGGGAAAGGCTTGTTCGTAATGACCTGGGAGTGAGTGAGTGTGTGTGTGTGTGTGTGTGTGTGTGTGTGCGTGCGTGCGTGCGTGCGTGCGTGCGTGCGTGCGTGTGTGCGCGTAGAGGTAATGGGAAATGCTTGTCAGTGGTGGTCGTGCACCAGTGAGTGTGACGTCCCGCGGGATGAAGGAAGTGGAAAAACGGCCAAATCACAGCGAGGGATCTTTAACCCCTTGTCTGCCGCTCCCACCAGAGGTCATTCAGCTGAGAAATGCTGTCTTTCTATAGCGCCTTTTATCCAAAGGGCTTCACAGTCAAGTCCATTACTCACTTTTACATTGAGTGTGTCATTTTCTAAATACTTTTTATTTCTACTCCAGTGGCAAATAATGTATACTTTATTACTTTATTACTATTAGAAAATGTTACTTTATAGATTTAGATTATTAGAAAACGGGCAATTCTATTTTACACATTTGGTCCACGATATCCCGATATCCAGGATGACCAACGTCATGTTCGATAACTGTTTAATCTTGTATATCCATATTTTACCATTTTATACTTTGTCGTACTGTATGACTGTGTTGTACAAAAGCAGTTAAACTAGTTTGGTTTTGGACATTTGAAAGTGGTTAAGTCTGTGTGAATATCATAAACATCTAAGCCTATTAACACAAGTTTGTAACTAAATAACTAAATTAGACCCATTGGAACACAGGTATTTTTCCATTTCTTGGAAAGTAACAGGTTTTTGCCATACAAGGTTTTCACCCGACAGTGACTTCATGTTTGCAAAGAAGCACCATATTGTCAAACAAATAATCACGCAGAGAGATCAAAGTTTGGTATTGATGTTTTACTAGAAAAAAAATAAACCAAATCAAATGGAAAGGAAGAGAGAGAAATAAGAGTGTTAAAGCCAAGAGTGTTTAGTGGACAGTAAACAGCAGAGATCAACTTTTAGCCGCCTGGAAATTAAAATATTGTGTGCTGGAGGTGGCTTAGCAAACAGACAGACAGACAGACAAACAAACAAACAAACAAACAAACAAACAAGCACCATCATCTAGACATAAATGTTCATGTAGGTGTTTTGGAGAAGGCTTTCATATAGCGTAACTGTCTCTTTTTATGGTTTTTATCTTGACGGCACCTTTCAACAGAACAGTATGATGATAATCATATAATAGGGTGAAACACTCAAAACAATTATTATTTGAACTTTTGTGAAAACCCATTTGACATTTGAAATTGGGACAACTCTGGCCACACCGGGACGTCTGGTCACTGACCAATGCTCAACACAAAGTGGAATTTGACTTTAACTGCCCACAGCACTCCTCTGAGACACAGACTTAGCAGACACCGATGGTGCCATCTTATAATGAGCATTAGTGGGGACCCATTACACGAAGATAAGGTCTGAAAGTGATTAAGTGCTCGCCCGAGTGCAGGTTCAGGCCATCAGAAGACGTCAGGGGTTCTATTCTCCAGTCCTTTTCCGATGTCTGGTGTGACTGGGGATCATTGAGATGCACTTTGCGCATTCTGGTAGTAAACACAAGATGAAGGGGAAAGGTGAGAAGATGAAAGGAAGATGAGATGGAGAGACGTTGGTGGGAGGGGGGCGGTGGCGTGGGGTAAGACGGTGCAGTGATGTGGATGGATATGAGGCCAAAAGACAGGAGAGGGAAAAGAGAGGTGTTGAATGGAAGGCTGACACCATTTTCTTAGAGATATATATAATCTTTTGTATCTTTATCATTATATCAACAAATTGACGCAGAATTGTATTTTGTTATTCAATTGTCCTTTTATAAATTATGTTCATTCTTCACTCCACTATATGTAACACTCTGAAATGTGCTATACAAAGATAGCTAATTTGCCTTGCCTTAGTAAGTACAACATTGCTGTTGGGTGGAAACCTTTTAAATGCCCAAATCATTCAAAATGGTGAAAATAGCCAATCGACAACCTCGCCTCGCAGTGTTGTGAGCTTGTAGATCGGCTATTTTCACTAATTATGTGCAACACTCTTGTATGATGAAGATGAAGCAATTCTTTTTTTTTAATAAACAAAAAAAGAACATGAAACGTTATGAGATTTCTGCCCGACAGCAGCGACAATATTTGTGTTACTGTAATTCTATAATACTCCAATAATCACATTTTTGCTTCCTCAAACTTTCCCATCACAAGATATTTCATCTGCTCTTTATCCCAACACAGCAGATTCAGAATTAGAAAGTGGCTCATTTGAATGCAGGCAAGTCAACCTTTATCCAAATGTCCACAATAGCTCTTGTCAAAGTGAAAAGTGCCACTCATTTTGAACGATGTACAGACCCAAAGTGAATGCCCAAAGCAGCTGATATTATTTAAAGGGGACCTATTTACTTACGTTATATGTTTTTCAGTGGTTCCCAAACATTTTAGTTCAAGACCCAAAAGCGAAATCTTATGTCTCCCCAGGACCCAAACTAGTGGATTTTTTCCCCTAATTTAATTGCATTAATAAAAAACAAAACAAACAAACAACAAAAAACGAATCTGTGTTTTGGGAAACAGTGCTAAAAACATACTGGTCCAGTGACCTCTCCTTCCCATCAATGAAAATGACAGTTGACCAACGGTAAATGACAGTTGACCAACGGTAAATGACAGTTGACCAACGGTAAATGACAGTTGACCAACGGTAAATGTCAGTTGACCAACGGTAAATGACAGTTGACCAAACGATTGACGAAAAAAGCCTAAAGAAGAAAAAAAAGGTGAGACGAACCAACGAAACCATGAGGAAACAAAACACTGATACTTCTCATGTGGGTGCAGAGGAAACAACCCTGTGTATGACACATGTTTACGTGTGACTGTGCCTGTGCAAGTGTCACATAAACATTCAGTGTTGACGAGGACACACAAAGACAAGTGGCACATCAATATTGTCTAGTTATAAAAAACAGCCGTTGAACAGAACAGTATGCCGTGGCCTCCCACAATCTGTAATCGTTGTTTTTCTATAGCTTTCTATAGACGTATAGATATATATTCATTTGTATTATATATAATATGTAGATTTATAAAAAAAGATTTCTTCTTAATTACAAGTAGTGGCATTTTTTCATCTTTTATATCCATTATTGCAATGAATAGTTTATTTAAGATGGTTAAAAAAGAGAGGTGAATAAAGTTTTGCTATGCAAGGTATTTACAACGGTTTCTTAAAAAGCAAGCTTTCTGATATGGTCGTGTAACCTTTTCCCCACACACTGTTAAATACATTGATCCCAAATGACCCCCAACGTGATCATTAAATAAACTACTTTTGAAATAACTGTATAGTAGCTAAGTCTATAGAGCCAGACCGATATATCGGCCATAATTTTACAACATCGGCATCGAGATTTATACAGCTAATGTGTCACAATTTCAAACGACTTCCAACCTGGTGTCCTTATAATTGGGCAATCTAAAAAATAGCAGATCTACAAGCTCATGAGTTATTTTTGTATCTATCTAAACCTGTTTACAGTTCTGCAAATAGTCTGTTTTTCAAATTGAAATAGAAAATGCTGCACTGTTTTAGGTTGGATTAGCATCCCGACGCAAAGATCTGGCATCAGTCGGGCTCTAGTTACTGTACATCTGCTGCACGTAGGCCTATTCTATAGTGAAAATAACGTACAGTAGACAAAGATTGGGAAGGTGGTTGTACAAACAGTGACATGTGTGACCATGCACAAAATGAGAAGCTTGGAAACCGCGATTAATCTTTTCAAAAGAAAGGCTACTTTTCCCAAAGTTGTAGGAAACAATAATAGACACATTGATACCTGAAGTGCATTGGTGTTGGTAGTCATTTGAGATCCACCCCATGTAATATATTGTATATACACATATATTTTACACATATGTATATACAGTATATGTGTTATGTTTACGACGTATATATTTATAGCTTTCCTCCCCATCATGTTTCACAATATACAGCCTTCTGTTTCACACTCTGCAAAAAAGTGATCATCTATTAATTATTTAGCATTTACTACTGTCATGAAGATGTTTGTTGATGAAGAATTTCATTAATTACTACGTTTTTATTTTCTTTTTACAAACACCTGTGGATTCTATGGCTGTGTTTCAGCCACCTGCGCAGTGAGTTGGAGGTTATTTCTGTTTTGTCTTTCTTTTCTTTTTCTTTTTTTTTTGACCGAGTATCATCATGATTTCGTCTTGGAAACCGGCCCAGTATGTGGAGTAAGAAAGCATGTTTGCTCGTTCAGTTCGAACAGTCCATGGCAACGTATCAGGTTTGCACAGTCCGAAGATTTTCAAGTTTACAGTTTTCTGGTCTTCTAAGGATGAGTTATTTTTTTCTGTCTCTCCTGGTGCTCAGTCTTTGCAGGCAAGTCAAAAATGACGATGAATGACGATGATGATGACGATGACTCGTTTGTTCTTGAAGTGTGATTTGCTAGTAAGGCGTTGTCAGGGTTGTTGGTGTGGCTTTAAGGTCGATATCGTCCAAAAGAGCAGTCCTTTCATCGTTGGCCTTCGTCATCATCATTGTCATTTTATTCATAATAACCGTGTTTTCCTGTCCCTTTGTCAAATGGTTAATGGTGTGTCCCCCAAAAAATACTCCAATGAGATTTCGGGAGCAGTCGTCATGGTCATTTGTTTTTTAGTTTTCTTGTCCCTCTTCGTTGAACTTCACTTGTTTGTAGTAGAATGGCATCAAGAGAGTGAGATGGCTGTGTACTGTGCATGTGTGTGAGTGTGTGTGTTTAAGCGTGTGTGGCGTATGTGTGTGTGTGTGTGTGTGTGTGTGTGTGTGTGTGTGCGTGCGTGCGTGTGTGTGACTGTGTGTATGCGTGCGTGCGTGCGTGTGTGTGTTTGTGTGTGTGTGTAAACATGTGCGAGAATGAGCGTCGTCTTGACGCACGTGTACGTCCTAATGTACGTACCGTATGTCACGTGCGTGCCGTGTACCACCGCATACACATGGAGCTGTATGTAAATGTAACCCAAGTCAATGCATGAACGTTGTCGTGTATGCGTAATTCACCTACTTGTACAATGTATGCATATGAAGTGTGTGTGTGTGTGTGTGTGTGTGTGTGTGTGTGTGTGTGTATGTGTGTGTGCGTGTACGTGCATGTGTATGTGTATGTGTGTGTGTGTGTGTGTGTGTGTTGACATAAGGCACGACGGGTGTTTTTGGTTCTCAGGGCAGGCCGGAGGAGATCACCGCAAGGCCAGGGTGTCGGAGAGAGGCGTGGCCTATGTGAGAGGCGTGGCCTATGTGCACGGCTTTCGGGCAGTCCGGGGTCAGGACACGCCCGTTCTCCCCCACGCTTCCCGTGATGGACAGACGGGCCTTGTTGCGCATGGCTTCAGAGAACGTCAGCTGTCCACATGAAGTGAGCAGGACAGGAGAGGTGGGGGGGGGGGGGGGGGGAAAGAGAGAAAGAGTGAGATTTTGCGAGAGAAAATGCCCTGGACACATACGCTAATATACACACAAAACGTATGTGCATGCATGCGCACACACATGCATCCGTCTACATGTACTACACACATGTAAACACGTTTGAGTTGTGGAACGCCAGGCAGCTCATAATCCATACACGTATTCATGTTATGATGATGACCCTTACAGGTCCATTCATACACTCGCAGAGTTACAGACATGTACAGTAAGTGTCCGTTTGGAACCCTCTCATAACCCTGAGAGTCCATGGACCCCACTTTGAGAACCACTGATATAAATGATCCAGTCCTATAGCTGATCAGGATACAGCAGATAAACAAAGTAACAGTAACATTATCACCGGTAACCTGCATTTACATAGCCGTGACTAAACCAATTTACTGCTAGGGGCCTATCACCAAAGATGGAAGGCTTTCAGTAATTTAATGGGCTTAATGTAGGCTACTCTAGGACCAATGGTTTCATATAACAAAAGCATGACTTTGTATATCACTTGAAAACAAGGCAGGTGCATATACAAAACGAGATGAGCCCATTGCCAGCTCAGCACCGTTCCAGTTCCATAACGATAAGGGTCGGGGTCAGTAATATTCTATTTTAATAAGTTGCACATAGTACCTGACAATGAAAGTATATAAGATTTTGCATCTAGAAATGATATGAAAACGGGTATTGTTAACAAACTTTCAAAAGAGCAATTGCAATGAGGAAGAAAAGCATGGCCAATTCATCACAAGCCTTGACCCGTCCTTGGTTATCAGCTTCGGGTTTTGATTTATGCTAAGCTCCATCCCGTTGGTGCCAGGCCCCTCCCATTTGGAGCTACATATTTTAACATACATGTCACAATGAAACAGTGTATACATGTAACATAACAATGCACATATTAATGGCACTGACGAAGGCCTGCGCGCCCAAACACGTTTGTCTGGTTTGACTGCGGATCATCATTATTAAACAAGACTCTTACTACATATTAATTTAATAGCACTATGAAACAATATGTATCATAATGATAATGGATTATGGGTTGTCTGGCATTCATGCAGTAAAGAGTGAGCTACGTGAAGGCTTTCTATCACGTCACAGATAGTTCACATGTCACAAACTATAGGCTACCACGTGCTGTGCAAACATGAACAGACCAACAAACAAACAAACAAACAAAAGCAGAGAGCAGGCAGCAATCAACAACAATTTTCAATCGACCCGTGTGTTTTGGTTTTAGACATCTGCATTTCAACATGTGACCATGCATTTCAGGGCTCTGGGTATAGAGTCTCAACAAGGTATGGTAAAGATTTTTCGAAGGAAAGGATTTGGAAGGTGAGGACTTTGCAGAGACAAAGGGGAGATCTTGGGAGTGATTTTGGTGTCAGATTTATAGAGAGGGATCGACTGACTATACTGCTCAGAGAAGGCATGATGCGTTGAAGAGAGTTACTCAGTGATGTTTCGTTAAAGGATGACTGTTAATCTTGGATTAAAAAGTACATTTACTCAAGTGCTCAATTCAGAGGTTCTTTTACTTATTTTCTTTTCAGTACATATTTGAAAACTGTAGTCACTTTGTTGATTTAGATTATTCAAAATGTACAGCTTACAATGCGTGGCATCACACGTCAGCAATTTTCAAATTGGTGTTAGACACATTTGGCATGTTTCTTTGTTTCTTTTATAGGTATGTTTTGATGCCAATATGTTTGTACTAAGAATACAGAACATTTCCTTGTAACACTGCATTTCTATTGTTATATCGTTACACATTTTAACAACAACAATGTCCTGCTGACAATAGATGAGAGGCCTTATATACTAAAATGTTTGAAATATTATATTGGTTTTAGAAGTGATTCTGTCCATATTAGATCAAAGATAAAAATTTAATATAGAGACTAAAACTGAGAAAAACACTTTAATTCTGTTATGGAATATTTTAGGACTTGACGACTATCTGCTTGATCAGTAAAGTAAGTTAGCCTTGCCGAGCCATAAGGTCCATAGGGCAGAAGCCTAAATTTTGTTTCTGTAGCGTGAGGCAGCTTGATGTACAAGTAAAGTACACCCCACTGGACATTACGCTATTATGTCGCAGGGACCCTTAATGCTGAGTGCCAAGCAGGGAGGCATTGCAGGGTCCCATTTGTCAGAGACTTTGGTATAACCTGGTCGGGAATCGAACCCCGACCTCCCAGTCCCAGGGCGGACACTCTAACTGAGCTGCACTGCTTGATCAGTACATGAGTATAACGACCGGGATTTGAACCCAGGTGTAGCGCACAGGAAAGGTCATAATGTCAAGGAACATCTTCCTAGGTCCATGGTTCTCAAACTATTTAATTTCAAGGAACAACTCAGAGTTACAGACCCTGTGAGGGTCCATTTGGAACCGAGTGTCTCTGGACCCCACTTCTGAAACCACTGATACGCCAAGTTATGGGTATCGGAATCGGGAAGGAAAAACGATATCGGTACGGTATACATCTCTACTTGAGACCCCATGTCTCTCTGCTTCATCAGAACGGTTGTTTTCTTATTACTTTCTGTTCTTTCCTACAATATATCTGTTATGACTCATATCCGCTGTTCACTTAATGCATGACCAGCAGATATGAGTCAGACTCATAACAGGATATTGTCACTGTTGGGAGCTGGAAACCCTTTCTGTCCAAAATTGTGTGTGTGTGTGTGTGTGTGTGTGTGTGTGCCAAACAGTAACAAATCGATACACAGTGATAAAGTAATAATAACCATAGCGTTCGGTACGTGATGTGCTGATCCAGCAGATAAATGTCAATCCTAAAATGCATCGTAATCATAACAAGATTATATCAAATGCTTTGTCCCAGAAGTTGTCTCAGTTATTAAAGGAAACTACAATCCAGTCTCCGTGGCACGCAGGTATACGTTAAGCTTCTTCCTACATGGTGCTTGTTTATGTCCTGGCATGAGTCCTGCCTACTTTATTAAACTCTCTGTATTACAGCTGTGATGGTTGAGAGAGAGAGAGAGAGAGAGAGAGAGAGAGAGAGAGAGAGAGAGGGGGTGAGGGGGTTCTCTCTTCTTCACAGACATGGATTAAGCCTAAATCCTACACTAAAAAGAACATTGAACTGTCGTAGAAACGAAACCCTATAGTGTCTTTCCCTTTTCACAGAAGGGTCAACATCACTGTTCAATGGAGATTGTAACACCCCCAATCAAGGTTGGTGAACATGTCAGCAGACATTTTTGGACTGTATAAATACGCTGCAAAAGCATGTACTGTATATACTAACATACATACTTTACATATGTACGCACGAACGCACGCACGCACGCACGCACGCACACACACACACACACACACACACACACACACACACACACACACACACACACACACACACACACACACACACACACACACACACACACACACACACACACACACACACACACACACACACGCACACACGCACACACACACACACACACACACACCTTTACTTCAACATCACTGAAGTAGCAACTCTATGAGGTGTTTAGTTGACCAGTTATTCGTTATCATGACCATTTCTCCTGATTAGGACGTTAGATGAAGGGGAGCACAACTCCAGCCCTGAATAACACTAAATAGTTCCAACGAACATCCCAACAGTTTCTTGCCATCTCCCCTTGCTACACCAGCAACCTGCTCCATGTGTCTTGCGGCAAAAACAGTGTGGTAAAACACCAATAACTTTCTAGTTTCCTAACCACCTGACGAAATGACTCGCTTTTTCATGCCCTTAGAGATCATTCTGCAACTTATTATGTTTGAGCTACTTGGCAAAATTGAATGACAGCTTTATTTAGTATTTTTGTGTTAAAATGCTGTTGTAGGAGTGGTTGTGCCACAGGTTTGCAATACTTTGGCCAAATGACAAAGTCATATTTGTAACAACACTATATCCATTTAAGGGTATTTTTGCACATTTGTCACAGTACATTTGCACATGATTACATGTTGTACCTCTGGTAAAACAGACCTGAGTTGCAACTGCACTTGGTAGGCTTTGTTCTTTCAGACTATAGCCTACGCCAAATCTCGCTGCCTGAAAATAACCGATCTACATACGTACTCACAACACGACACATTGGGGCGCATTGACAATTTTCCGCAAACAGTGTAGAACAGTGTATAAAACAGTGTAAAAATGACACTGTTTTATATACTGTTTTTACACACCCGTAAGGAACTGTTTGGAACCCTGGAGCCTCCCCCCCCCCCCTCCCTTATGTAAAGTACTGACTGCGGTGCACAGAGAAATGCACATTCTGTATTTATCCTGTTGGATATGTTGGGCATGGAGTTGTGTGTCCCCAGTACTACAAGGCTGAGTTCCTTCTTTTTTTCATCATTCCTAGAGTACAATGCAGGTGCCTAGTCAAGTCATTAACCAAGATCATCATCATCATCATCATCATCATCATCATCATCATCATCATCATCTGCAGCCAAAGACGATGGAACCAAATCTGCAGTCACACAAAGCGAAGCCCCGGTCTAGACCAGGGTGAAGCGTACTATAGATAATGACTTAACAAAACACAAATCAGAAGCAAACAATCTGAATGCAAGGAAAAATCGACCAAATGAAATCCATGAATTCAATCAATGAAAAAAACATAAAGATCAATAGTTAGAAATGTAGAATGTGAAAAGCTCTCAGAATGGCGAAAACAAACAAACGAAACATAAACACGAAAAGACGATGTTGGTTCCACAATGCTTGACCACATACTCAATACCACGGACAACATGTTAGCACGGGGCACACATCCTGCCGCGGACATCTACATGTCACAATACAAATAAACTCTACAGCCACATACAGTATACCCCCACCTAATAGGGTAGCACTCTAAATCCTACCCCTATATCTTGACCCCCTCGGAGCCGTACACGTTGTACCCCTCCCTATAAGTGGCTAGATTCTGGGTGCTGGGGGAGGGGCTGGGGCAGTGAGGGGGGCTAAGGTCCACCTTCATTCGCTTGGCTTCCGCCCGCGACTTGTAGCAGAACTCCACCAGGGCCACCAACATGGCCAGGCCCAGGCCCCCCACCAGGATGTAGAAAACCCCCGCCACGTTGGACAGGCTCAGGGCCTGGGACGACTTATCCTGGAGTGTGAGTGGTGGGGGGGGGGGGCAGGGAGGAAGTAGGTTGGGGAAGGGTGGAATTAAGGAGATGTGGTAGGGTGCAAGGGAGTAATTAAGGGTTTAGGGTAGAGTGCAAGGGAATAATTATGGGGTTAGGGTAGGGTGCAAGGGGAATAATTGAGGGGTTATAGGGTAGGGTGCAAGGGGAAGAATTGAGGGGTCAGGGTAGGGTGCAAGAGGAATAATTGAGGGGTTAGGGTAGGGTGCAAGGGGAAGAATTGAGTGTTTAGGGTAAAGGTGCAAAAGAAGAATTGAGTGTTTAGGGTAAAGGTGCAAAAGAAGAATTGAGTGGTTAGGGTAAGGTGCAAGGGAGGAAGTAAAGGGTTGGGGTAGGGTGCAAGGGATTAATTAAGGGGTTAGGGTATGGTGCAAGTAAATTGGGGTAGGGAGCGAGGGAGGACGTAAGGGGTTAGGGTAGAAAGGAAAGGGAAGTGCCATGGAGGCGGTAATGAGAACAGAAAGAGGATGGGGTACAGGGATAAATGAGGACACAAGGTTAGACAGAACAGGAATATGAGACAAGGATACAAAGTACTTGTCATTTTATCATTGCACTAGTATCATATACTACACTACGACTAGAGTTACTACTACTGTTACTACTACTGTTACTACTACAACAACTATGACAGACACTGCTTTAGCATCAATCTATTCAAATACACATTTTGCTACTGATTCTACTACGTCAACACATGTACAACACAACATAGATTAACAGCTACTCAAAACATGTCATTTTACAAACCTAAATGTGTAAAAAAAAACACAAAAATACTTTAAAAGATCCTACAGCAGGCCTTTGGTGGTGCGATGATCGATTCTGATTGACTGTCAGACTAGAGTATTATTCATCTCTGAGAGCTTCAGTGAAATTATAGATTATAACAGTTTCTCATCTATTCTTAGGCTGCAGTTTTTTTCTGATGCTGTTTCAACTAGAGCAACCAATGTACATCTTATTAAAAGATATACTGAAAATATGAATTAATTATAACAAAATGATCTCATTACAAGATACTATTTCCAGCGAATAGCCATGCATGTGTGCTAAGAATGACACAGATGCAATTGCTATAGCATTCATTCAGACTTTATGGGTCAGTGCATGAGATCAAACAGTATCAAATCTTCAGTGAATATATGGGTGTTGTTAACATGAAGAAACATAGCTTAATTGGTGTCTATGGGCAACTTTGTAATGAAAATAGAAACATTATATCCAATATAAAAGAAACCATGGCTGCATCCAATATTCAATACTACTAACATACTATTTAGTACGCCGAATTATTGGTAGTATATGACACTTTTTTGTATGTCTGAAATCTACTCAATAGTGTGAAATGTTTACAAAATTTAGGGAAACTTAAGCCCAAACCACACCAAAGGGTCGAGACGGGACGAGACGGTTTTAGCGGTGTGATATGTCCTGTTGCACGTCGACCCACGTCGACCCAAGTTGAACCAAGTGATTCAACTGGTTCAATTCAATGGCCCAAACCACACCAATGAGTTGCCATGCAACTCCTCGTAACCGTTTGGTTGCAAGGAGTTGCATGGCGACCCTTTGGTGTGGTTTGGACTTTACAGTATGCAATACTGGTGCACTATACACTTATAAATAAGTGTATAGTGCCCCATAATGCAATATGGTCGCTGTGACAATAACATACATGGCATGCAGCGACCAAACCTCTGGCGTAAAGTTAATTGCTCATCTATTTAAACATATTATTTCTCAATTATTAAACACACCGGCCTATAATGTAGTTATTTGTGTATAACTAAAGACGTGTCCAACAAAACATCATTTAACTGCTTTACACAGTGATGGAACAGTAACAGGTATGTGTAGTACCTATACTTTGTCACAGGATGGGGCACTTTCTCCAATATTCTGCGTGGTCTGATTAGTACATTCAAACTTAAACATGCTATTGTATTGTATGCTCTCAAAAGTATGTAGGGAAATCACAATTATGCTCTATGTGTGTGTGTGTGTGTGTGTGTGTGTGTGTGTATGTGTGTGTGTGCATACGTGCGTGCATACGTGCGTGCACACGCAGTACCGACCAGTGTATGTGTCTTTTCAAGTGTGATTTGGTCCTGCTTTTATCCGTTGCTACACACACACACACAAGGTTTGGCATAGAAGGGCTGCGGCCACCGCTTAAAAAATAGCATAGGGCCTATACTGAGTAGTATGTGCATAGCATGTGATTTCAGATGCAGCCATTGTGTTGTGTAGTCAGAATACTGAAGATGAACTGAGATGGTGCTGCTAATCTAAGCAACAGTTAAATAGTGTAATCTGGAGGGTGTTCAGGATGAGTTCAGGCTAGCGTTTCTGCGTGGGGGTTTCGCAGTAGCATGAGACTGACCTTACTTCCTGAGTCCTTGGGTCCACACTCTCCCTTGTCATACCACCATTTGTTTTTCAGTTTGTCTAAGACGCCTGCTTCGCTCAGTTTCAATACTGCAAGGTTTACCGGGGTTCTTCGCGTGTAAAAATAACATAAATAACATCATAGGTCATGTTATTTTATGTTATTAGTATAATTCACATTTGCATTGGAAAGTTTAGTCATACAAGAAGAGTAACGTCTTCAACAAAGAGCGAGTGACCTAGAGTGGGTCCCACTGAGTACATGTGTGTACGCTCGTTTTTTTGTGGGGCTGGGGGGAGCGAGGGGCTATAGGGGCGAGCTACAGACATATGAGTGGGACCCCCCTTTGTCACTTCATGGTAACGCACCCATGCTGCCCCGGCTGTCCCTGTCCCCAAACGGATGTCAGAGGTCAGCACCGTGAAGACAGGAATATTGGCCACAGGCTCACTCTATATACTGACGGGCAGCGAGAGAGACAGAGGGACAGCGCTGATGTTTTACTATCGATCTAGTGGTTGTCGTAGTCTCTTGAATTAGTTTTAGTCATAGTTTAGTAATCTGAAATGTTTTAGTTTTAGTCTGGTTTTAGTAGTCTAAATACCATAAGATTTTAGTTGATTTTAGTTGTATAATACTAAATGTATTTTGGTGGGTCGTGATGACGTTGAAATGTTTGATTCATACTCAGCTGTGTTCCAAAAATAGCAGAACTACAAGCTCACAAGTCACAACGTGTTTTAGATCAGCTATTTTTCGGACAGTGCAAGCAAGCAACCAATCATAAAGTTATTTATTTTAGTAATACCGGATCTGCTCTCCACCACTACTCCCTCCCTAACATTTTAGATCTGATCTCGACCACTACTCCCTCCCTGCTTAAGCCTTACATAAGCTTGTAGAATGGCTTTTGCTATTTTTTGAACATGTGGGCAATTATGAATGTTTTAGAATTTCTTAAAAACCCCACAATCTGGGTTCCTGATGGTGCCTGGCTGCCTGCACCTCATAACCCGGTGAAATATAGGGACTGCTTTTTATTAGACTACATTGCTATTGTTGTGATTGGTTGGTTGGGGGAGAGATAAATCTGAACGTCTGAATTAGCAATATTTGTCACAATATCTCATAGCTCGTAATACGATAACATTTACATTTCAAAAGAGTCTGTAGAAAATGTAATTGATACAACATTTTTGAGGAATGCCAATCAATTTGAGAAAAAAGAGAATAAAGAAAACTATAGCCTGCCAAGCTACAGTCGGTACAGGATTGTCTCTTATCTTAATTGGAAGTCTTTTAATCTTTTAGTCTCTATTAATTACATGTGGATACTATCATTTATTGATCTGCCATGGGCCTGCCATGAGCATGCAATATGCATGCATTTCACATGAACCGTTCTTTCAATTTCCATATGTTTATGTTCTTCTCTGCTGTCTCTGTCCTTCCCCTCCTCTCCCCAGAGCTGCCATCATATATAATTTGACTCTGAGAGGATACAACATACCCTTTCGTAGTCAAATTAACACTTCAGATTTCACTGTCTTGCGTGGGGCAGAAAATATTCCTGCCTTTGTGGTACAATAATTCCTCTTTTTCTTTCTGTTTCTCACCTTTGTCATTCTCTCTCTCTGTCATACTGGGTAAAAATAAAAATCCTGCTACAAATTTCCTGTGGGACAAAAACATATAATTAAGCTTTCTCCCAAGAAGGGAAAAAGCTCCCAACTTGTACCATTTTCACTTGGTGTTCATTTGAAAAAAAGAAGAAAAAAACCCACAATTAATTTACTCCTGAAATGAAACTATGAGCAACGGCCTTTGTTTGTCGTGGCTCACAGAGATTAAGCACCTCTCCTGTGTCACTGTGACTGCAGGAAAAAAAGCCACCCACCAGGGACAAGAGATGTGACATTTGTACAGTAACTGATCCTTGACACTTGTGCGCTTGAGATGTCACTTTTGTTGCCCCCCTATATCCTCCCTAACCGCTTTGCGACTGTTTGCCAAGGGCAGATGCGAGCGTTACGTACATCCCCGGGGTGGTGGGTTGGGGCAGGGGGCTTGGGGGGTGGGGGTGGGGGGGTAAACGGGCTAGCTGGTGAGCCGGGTCCCACCCCCTCCCCCGATGGTGGGGTTGGGGATGGGCAGACAGTGAGGGCTAACCTTGGAATCCCCGCCCCCGCTGCCACACTCTCCTTTGTCATACCACCACT
Source organism: Protomyctophum bolini (assembly GCF_963924005.1). Classification (NCBI taxonomy): domain Eukaryota; kingdom Metazoa; phylum Chordata; class Actinopteri; order Myctophiformes; family Myctophidae; genus Protomyctophum; species Protomyctophum bolini. The sequence goes on along the minus strand of NC_137870.1, from coordinate 16,317,409 downwards.
TGTTTTTCAATTTGTCCAACAGGCCCTGCTCGTTGAGCTTGAGCACGGCCAGGTTGACCGCGTTTCTTTAAAGAGTGAAGAAGGAAGGGGGACAAGATAGATAAGATAGTTTGGTCAGAGCAGAGGAGGGAGGGAGGGATGGAGGGATGAGTGGAGCAGGGATGGATGGATGGGGAGAGGGAGGAAGGATGCACAGAGGGAGGGATGGATGCAGTTCACAGCAAAAAGGAGAGGGGTGGGGGGAGGCAGGCTGAGGGAAGAAGATGGGTTAGTGGGAAAAAGATTCACCCTGGACAACTCTCTCTCTCTCTCCTCTCTCTCTCTCGCTCTCTCTCTCGCTCTCTCTCTCGCGCGCACTCTCTCTCTCTCTCTCTCTCTCTCTCTCTCTCTCGCCCACTCTCTCACTCTTGCGCACTCTCTTTTTTATTTTATTTTCTAACTAGCCAAACACCCGCTGGCTGAACGTTGTGGGTGAATGGTCAGGCACTCAATGTGTTTATGATTTATATTGTCCCTGCGTTGGAATTGGGATGCTGCAGGTCCTGCAGGACGCAACTCAAATCTAGTGGGAGCGGGCAGTGTGTAAGTTGGTGTGGCTGGGAATGTGCGGTTCAAAAGAAAAGGTTACCCAAAAAGGTATATGCATCTATTTATTAACCACTTCAAACGAGACATAAACAATACGATTTCTGAACGAATCGGACCACTGAATGTACCGCTATTGTCTCTCCCCCTGTCTCTGTCTACCATGCAGTAGCATGTATTTCTCTCAGTCTTGTCTCTCTCCCTGTCCCTGTCTACCATGCAGTAGTATCATGTATTTCTCTCTGTCTCTCTCACTGTCCCCGTCTTCCAGGCAGTAGTATCATGTACAGCCAGGTATGTCTGTTTGTCTTTGGCACCATGCACTATTATAATGGGTGGCTGTAGGAAGGTGTCATCCACATTTTATCATCTCGCTGATCATGTTTTTCATGCTGCTCGCATGTTAATGTCCCGCTAGTCTGCTGACTGAGTGTGGCTGAGTGTGTGTGTGTGTGTGTGTGTGTGTGTGTGTGCGCGCGCGCGCGTGTGAGTGTGTGTCATGTCACGTGTGTGAGTGTGTGTGTGTGAGTGTGCAATGCTGTGTATGCATGTGCACACGCAAGTTGTTCACAGCCCTGGGGAGGATGACCTCCACACACAAATCAGGGACACAGAACAAGGCTAAAATAACACGGTCATGCTGTGTGCATGACGTCCGTCACATTTGCCAAAAAAAAAGCATACACACACAAACACATGGGCCCCATTTGGACAGTGACACACGACTTCAAGCTAGCTTTAGTTCACGCAGAAATACTTACTTTCTATCAATTACACACCCCATGAAGCCTTGAATTCACTCAATTTGAGAGTGAAGTCAATTTGAGACTCAATGAGACTAAATAAGTACTTTTTGTTTAAATTAATACAATTTGGTTCCGAAATAAATCGACTTATTTGTTCTATAATGGAGACGGTGTAAATGTATTCTGTGCTGCTGCGGCTTTTCTTTAGTTAGATTTAGCACCCTCTCTCTTTCACATCTCTCTCTCTCTGTCTCTCCCTCTCTGAAAGGCTGTAATCAACAACGCTCCTCTCATCCCAAAAGGTTAATTGAAACTGTCTTGTTTGGTATAGTCTGTCCGTCTGTCAGATAATCTTTCACCCTGTCAATCTGTGTGTGTGTGTGTGTGTGTGTGTGTGTGTGTGTGTGTGTGTGTGTGTGTGTGTATGAAGTGTCTTTATAACAGACACTTTATAACAAAGAAATATTTATAATGAGCGTTTAATATGAAGCCTCATAAGTAGCCTACATTATAAATTCTACTATAATGCATTCTATGCTGCCACATGTGGAATGACCTACTGTACCAAAACCCATTCAAGGTCTCGACTCCCTCCCCAAACTCAAAACTAACCTAACTAAATGACCTGACCTCAAAATACGTGGACACTTAGGTAGAAGCATCCTCTACCCCCCACCCCTCATTCTCTGTACATTTTGATGATTTGATGATTTTTACACGATTATGTATTGTATTACTGATTAATTAAGCACTATGGACCACAATGGACACTAGCTCCCAGGGATTTTTTTGTTAGGCTTAATGCAAATTTGGTGACGTCGGTGTTCTACTGGTGAGGGGAGGAGAGGGGAGCGGGGGAAGGGGAGGAGCATGGGCTCATACATTATGTTGGTGAACCAATAGGAAGTCAATGTCGGATTCCAGCGCTAGTCTGTCCCGCCCCTCTATGAAAAGCATAGGTCTCTTTCAGGCTATAGGTTAGGATTAGTTAGGCCTTTTAGCATAACTGTACTATACCTGTACTGTTAACAAACGAGCTAATAGTTTTGAATCAATCAATCAATCAATCAATCAATCAATCACAAACTGAGAGGTTTAGAGAGAGAACGTGTCCTCCAGGGTGGCCAAACAAGCAATGAACAATTACATCCAAAAAGGAGAGAGGTAAGAGTTATCACAATATAACATTCAGGTTAATACATTGACATTAATATAAAACAAAGCAAACGTTAAAATAAAAACTGTATCCATAGCTAATCAAATTAATACCAGTCTACTATCCATAATCATCACAGACATTATTATAATCTCAAATAATCTCTCTAATTCTTGCAGGGCCGGCCTGACGTGCACATGCATTCCAAGCCACGTGCACGCTCTTGAAGGAAGGTTTTCCAGTGGTTGGGAGAAGCCAGAGACAGCCGTGGATAGTCCTGTGAATGTCACGGGGGGCCAGGAAAAAGGAACTATCCACCCGCTGTCTGTCACTTTTCCCACGAAAACGGAAAGACCTTCGTAACGCGTTGGAACAATGTAACGTGACTTGGATTCTTGGGGGACATCATTGCGTGACACACAGGGTGAAGTTATAGAACAGGATGTGAGTTGTGTTGTTTGAGTTTGTTTGGGTGAGGCATAAAATGTCAATATTCACTAACAGACTTGGAAAGAAAGAGAAGAGCTCATTAATCAGAATTTGTTGAATCTTGTCTTGTTATTTTTCTTTCTACATTAGACACCAGTACTGTCAAGGAAAGGTGTATATTCTTCCATTCTAACAAGCTAACAATACAATCGCCTAGTGAAGAAAACAAAACCAAACAAACAATTCATATCTCAGAATCATATATTCTGCCACTGGAATAGTGAATTTGGAAAGGTAATGCAGTCTTCAACTCCCTTTCCTCGTCTTTTTTTTTAAGGGAAAAAAAGGAAATGCTGATGGTTTCTGTGTTTCGGTACCCAATCGGGATTCGGAGGTCTTTTCAAATGACCAGATGGGATTGACATTGGATGGATTCAAGTATAATTCAATCAATATTTATTTCATGTTTTTGTAAATGGGATTTTTTAAGTGGGATTTTTCATTTAGTGTTCAGTCCCCCCTTTGGCTAGGCCCCTCTACTTCCGGTTTTCTCACGTCCTGTTTCCTGTTCTTCTATAAATTCAACCCTTGTGGCTCTGGGTGTCATGGCAACAGTCAGGCCACAGCCTGCAGTGGTAGACAACTGGTCTAACATCAGGCTAATCATCATCATCATCATCATCATAAATACTAGCAGCATTATCATATATCTGTCACTGGGGATGGCATGAATGAGGACACAGTGGTTCCCAAAGTGAGGTCTGGGGACCCCCAGGGGCCCGGTGGTTCCAGAGAGTCCCCAGTATAATTATTAATTTGGCTTCAATATTTTACACTTTGGCTATTCAAAAATAGCACATCTACAAGCTCACAATGTCTCACAATGTCTCACAATGTGACACGTTGTGAGCTCGTAGATCAGCTATTTTTTTAATTGTTGAATTTTGGTGAACTTATGGAATAACTTGGAATACAACGCAAAAACTTCTTACAGAGGTCCCTGGCACTTAAACCTTATCAGATGGGGGAGTCCTTGACATGAAAACGTTTGAGAACCACCAACATAAGAGTCAGGACGGAAGACAACATGTACAGATTTACCTGTAAGGTGGTCCTGCGGAGAAAAGGGGGGGTTATGACGAAAACACAGCAAGGCAGGGACAGAAAGGACGAAGGACTGGAGGGGACAAATGAAACAGGAAGACAGCAACAGAACAACACAGCGATGGAGCTAAAGGGCCTCTATGTCAACAGGAGGGTAAAGACACAGATTGGTGCTGTCGAGTGGAAACCTTGTATATCCAAAACTGTTCCTTATTTATTATATAAAAGTAAATAGTGAAAATAGCCGATCAACAAGCTCACAGCGGGTCGCATCGAGACCTGTTGTGATCTTGTAGATCTGTTATTTTCACTGAAATATGGAGATAGGTTTCTGCCCGACAGCAAATAAGTGGATGTGTGATAAGAGCATCACAAATGAAAGACAGAGAAGTCAAGAAATGCCCAGAAACGAACATTGTCTCATACCCACTTCCCAAAACACACACATATCAACCACGTCATGTGAAAACCTCATATCTCCAATTTTAACCTTTTTCGATTTCTTAAACTGGAAGGCGGCATGTTCCTATAGTCTCATTAACGGCAATCTAAAAGTCAATACATTTAGTGTAAATATAAAAACAAACATCAGACGGGAAAACTTAAGACCCTTAATACTTGGAAAACGTCCTGACTCTCTCTTTTGTACCCAGCCGGAGATACAAGGCTTCCCCATGACAGTGGCGATACACATCACATCAATAGACATCCACTGGCATTAAAAACTACACAGTAGGGTAGATGGAATACCATAGCAATAGTATACAGTATGGCCCGTGTGTGGGTTACTGCATCCTATTGTTACACTACTCGACCCACCTTAACTGTGAGCCTTTTGGGGTGGCGATCCCGTAGCCTTTAGAGTCCAGGTTGCCCCCGACTTTCATGGTGTCGCAGGGCTTGCGCTGCTCCGTGTACTCGTTCATGGTGGCCTCCAGGAGGAAGGCGTACTTCCCCTTGGACTTGCGGACGCGCGCCACGCCCTCGGACGTGGTCTTGGTGAAGACTGTGGGCTCGGCCGACTTCATGTACGACCACATCTTCTCGTAGACGGCGATCTTGGACCGCTGGGGGGAGAGGCAAGCGAGAGAGAGAGGAGTTAAGTGTTAAGGAAGATCAAAAGTGAGTTTGAGTTTCATTTAGAGAACTCTAAATTGTGTGTGCTTATGTCCTTGTATAGCCTCGGGAAGCCTGGGGTTAGGGCCCAGGAAATCTGGCCTATAGGAGTGGGAGTGAACCTTGTATTTTCTAACCAATCAGAGTGCAGAGGGGCGTCGTTCCAAATTTGGTGACGTCAGTGTTATCCACTGTGCTCTCCCGGGGAGGGGAGGGATGGAATATGACAAATCTGACTCTTGATCACATGACCAAAGACAGAGTTTGTGCCAATTTGTGTGAGTTATTGACAACATTTGTAGGAGTAGTAGCAAAATATGTTTTTTTGCTACTACTGACGTGTCACGAGGCGTGAGGGACTGACGGCCATATATGGTGGCGTGACGTGTCACGAAGCGTGAGGGACTGACGACCAGTGTGTTGCAGAGTGAAAATAAGGCAGCGTGTCAAACTGTCATCTTTTCCAAAAGCCTTCTGTTATTCCCTCGCTCCTCTTCTCTTCAATGCAGTGATAAAGTGTTGTTCTGTCTGTCTCTCTCTCTCTCTCTCTCTCTCTCTCTCTCTCTCTCACGCACGCATGCACGCACGCACGCGTGTGTGTGTGGCATGTGGAGCCCTGGCTTAATGCACAGGCCTTAAGTGCTGCACGCCTGCACCCCTGGGCATCAGGCTCTGGGGGCACCAAATGCCTGGGCAAAGATGAAAGAAGATGTACTATTGCCAGTAACAGTGCCGGCGTATTGTCCAGGGCCTGCTGACGTCTAATGTAGTGGTGAAACCGTGACGAAACACATCAGCAGCACCCCTCACCCCACTGTTGAAAAAGAAAATAGGTCTTCACAAGAGAATAAGTTGGTTTGCCTCCTCCCAACCATCCCCAACACTGTTTGAGTGTAATCTATATTAATCATATATGTTGTATAATTTCAATCTCAATGTCGTTTGAGAATTTGTTATGAATGCAGAATGGAGAGAATCAATTAATGAATGCCTTTATTGCAGACTCAAGGTCATGTACATGTTAGACAGGCATTTGCGACCGTTATAAATTCAGGCTTTTAAGCCAATGTCTCGTAAGGCTATAGAGGAGTATCTATAGTGCAACTCCTCACAGGGTTACTGATGATGCTATGCACAGACTGAACAGCTTGAAAAGTATTGACTCTTGCAGCCACAAACATTTCACTCGCACTGCACCATCTAGGCCTTTTGAGAGAGAGAGAGAGAGAGAGAGAGAGAGAGAGATTCACTAGTGCATGACGGACACCTATACGCCATAATAGTCACTCATGTCCAAAGGAACATGTTGCCCACACCATAGAATCCTCCCTTTATTCGCCCCCTCTCACTCCAGCCACATTTAGGAGAGGTAGAATGCTATCACATGAATTACCTGGCCGTTGGGTATAGGGGGATGGTTATTTTTACCATTGATGAATGCCTATTCATCCATGATTAGTGGCTTCAGATGCACAAGGGTACAATAATCCATCACCCAAATCACATTAGGAAACCCAGCAATCTCATGAAATTATCTCTTAATCACAGTTTGCTGAGCAACATTATGCAGGAATTGGATGTAATGCAGAGAAAGGGACTTGTTAGCCATTCAACACTGCTGGCACCGTTCTGCTAATGCATTGTCAACCATGTGAATCTTTGACTGGGAGCCCTGCAAAGCCACAGTGTGCAAATTCTATTTTTTTGCGTGACACAGAGAGCCAAGAATACAATAATGTGTCGGGGTTTTTCCTCCATAGTCTGTTATTGTTAAAAGTAAAAGCTGTTATCAATGAGGGACAGAACATCCTATAACTCCACTTGAGCTGGGTTGGGGTAAAGTGGTGATAACATAATGACACTGCATGCAAGTATCTGACAATATGTTGATGAGGCGGTTTTACTTTATTTAAAAAATATATAAGGTTTTCTTTATTTCCTGAAAAAAAACATATGTAGTTTTTGTGTGGAGTTAGCTGGTTTCTGCCCGAAAGCAGAGACATACAGAAGGTTTCCTCCTTACAGCAACGCTGTCTTTGAGTGAATATGTGGCTGCATATAGTCGCTGTGGGCAGAAACCTTGTATCTCAATAGTTTCACACTTTATGTTTCGTTTCGTAATATAATGCTTCATTATACAGTGATGGGCCAGAGTCATGTACAATCTACAAGCTCACAACGGGCCGCTGTGAGCTTGTAAATCAGCTATAAAATATATATATATATACCGTATATATATTATATTAAAAAACATACAATGTTTCCACCCGACATCGTCGATATGTCAGATTCTCTGACTACACTGCAGCACAAGTCCAAGCCGCGACATCATATCCGATCGTCAAACGCGATCTCGTCAAATCGACGTCAGATTGGTACGCGCCGAGCGCTGCGTGGAAGTGATCGCACAGCCACTTTTCTGTCATGCACTTGCTTGATAAACGAGGGCCTAGTGTGCTAGTGTGCGTTTACCCCTGTGATTAAGTGTCTTTGAGTGGGTGCGTGATTACGTATGTGTGTGTGTGTGTGTGTGTGTGTGTGTGTGTGTGTGTGTGTGGTGTGTGGTGTGTGGTGTGTGTGTGTGTGTGTGTGTGTGTGTGTGTGTGGGGGGGGGGGGTGTATCACGTTCCAGGTTCTTTAACAATAAGCGTCTGAGGAGAGGGAATGGATGATGCAAGTCACCTTCAGGCTCCACCACCGAACACAACAGAGCACTGAGGAAAGATGCTTTAGTGGGAGAGATGTGTGCGCACGCACGCACACACTTCCATGGATACACATACAAATTGGATGCACAATGCACATACATCCACACACATATTCATGGTTGCATGTATACTCACACACACATGGCGCATGCATGCGCACACACACACACACACACACACACACACACACACACACACACACACACACACACACACACACACACACACACACACACACACACACACACACACACACACACACACACACACACACACACACACACACACACACACACACACACACACACACACACGATAATTAATGGTGGTGAATCCCCCTCAGCTGTGGGAGAGTAAATTGCTTTTTCACCCTCCACAGATTTCAGCTGCTCGTTATGTTGATGGTGCCAGAGTGTGTGAGTGTGTGTGTGTGTGTGTGTGTGTGTGTGTGTGTGTGTGTGTGTGTGTGTGTGTGTGTGTGTGTGTGTGTGTGTGCGCGCGCAGGGGGAGACTTTTGGGGCTTGGGCACCTGCCCTTTTGCCTCAAAGTGCTCTTATGCTGCCCAACATCCTTGGCCATTTCATTTGTACTGTCCAATGACATATTGTGCACATCTTGCTCCATCAGCATAAGACATCCAATGTAGGCATTTCTGATGAGAAATGGCACGACAAAAGGTGTGTGTGTGTGTGTGTGTGTGTGTGTGTGTGCTCACGCTGCGTGTCTGTGCTTGTACAGTGGGTGTGTACTACTATTCAATTTTGTATTCCTGATTATCCTCCGTGTAGCAATAAACCCTTATGTCCCAGAGCTGTCCTGTATTCATGATTTGCGGAGTGTTATTTGGAGAGAAAGTGCACAGCAAAATCTTTATTCTGATGCTGTAAAATATGGACCACTTTATTTACAATCTCACACTAACACTCTGGATTTTACTATTATATAGCTCGTCAAGATTTTATTAAGCGACGCCATCTTTTCCAATTAATATCGTTGATGTTATGTGGACAGCAACAAAGTGCATTTATTTGAGTTCTGTACTTAAGTACATTTCTTTATTTTTGGATTGACTCGTGTACTTTGAGTATTTGTGTTTTTGGATAGGCCCTACTTATGACACAAGTATTTCAAAATCACATTACACTTCTGACTGCGCTACTGTACATTAATAGGAAGGGGAAAAATTACATAATTATAACCACTTAAGCCCTATTTCAGATATCTCAGTCTGAGGAATAGCTTTTGGCTCCAAAACGTCACCTCTTGGTGGTAAAAAAAACCAAACTAGTTTGGAGCATGGATCCATGCTCCAAACTGGAGCAACACTATGTGTACGTGCTTACCCTGAAGAACTCTTTGGTGGAGCCTGAGTCCAGCGTCCCGTAGGCGATCTCGGTCTGCTTGGCCAGGTCCTCGGCGCTCTCGATGGGAGACACCATCCTCTCCACAGTCAGGAAGGCAGCCAGGTTGGCCGTGTAGGACGAGATGATGATGAGGGTGAAGAACCACCACACACCTCCCACGATACGCCCTGACAGTGACCTGCATGAAAGAGAGATATACATTAGACTGCTGTTACATTCAAACCTTTTGTTTTGTTTTGTAAATTAACTCCCTACTACAGCGTCACACAGAAGCATCAAAAGTAGTAGATCCACAAGCTCGAAGAGTGGAGCGAAGCGACGCGTTTTGAGCTTGTAGATCCGCTACCTTTGCTGTTTTTTTATTTGAATCCTGAAGAGTTTGGACATCGCGGTTTCCACCCGACAGAGACGATCAATATCCCAACCATAAACTGTTTAAGAACTGCCTGGAATGGAAAACAGCTACGCACTCTCACGTTATGAGCTGCATTTGTCACTGGTGTCACTTCTCACATTCCATGCACTGTAATTGTTCTGTCCTGTTTATTTGTCTCTGTATTTTATAAGTACTTTAGTAAGTAAGTAAGTAGCCTAAGTAAGTACATAAACAAATAAATCCACTCGCAATAGTGTGCAAAAAGCTTCTTCCTGTGCACGTACAATCAGGTACATGAATGAACTGTCAAGAACAAGAACAAACCAGGGCAAAGTAAATTAAGCACTATAGGTATACCATGTGTTGTTATAAGTCTGTCTCTACCTCTTGGATTTAGGCTCTCTGCACCTTCGTGTCTCTGCACCTTTACCTCTCGTGTCTGTGTCTTCGGTGTATACAGTAATTCACCTGCAGCAGCTTATAGGCTGATCTGGCATCACGGACAATACAAGCCGTTGACATGCGGTTAACAATGCAAATTTGCACTGGACTCTGGCTGGACTTCAGCAGCCCCTAATCCCTCTTCAAGAATGCACTAACAACCCCCTGGAATGAGGAAGATCCTAGAAAAGCTGCCCCACAAAATTGCCTGCGTCACCAACTCAACCACTTTAATAACAGCATTATTGAAGCTGCTGCAGCTCTCTTTTTATTTTCTCCTTATATGCTTACCCCTGCACGCACGCATGCGTTGTGTGAGTAGAGTAGGTGAAGTTGAATGATATAACACTAAACATTTGTTTATACCTCTATTAGGATGACAATAGAGACGCATGATGGGTGAGAGAGAGAGAGAGAGAGGGAGGTGCATTGTGGGTATTGTCAGTGGGTCTCAACACATTTCAAAGCAACATGGAGTCTCATTAGCAAGAAAACTGATGTTTTCAAATAAATAAAATATTCTATGTTCATACAATGACAGGGAGGACTAGAGTATTAATTAATTCAGGGCCTTACCATTGTTGGCAGAGTTAAATAGGCCCCGGTGGAGCGATAAAGAATAACAAAAACAATAATGGTTTCGTTGGCTCTCATATTTCAGCTATTATAATTATGGGACCGGGGAAAACAGACCAGAATAGGACTCGAAAAGTCACCCCCGCCAGCACCCGTCCTTCAAAGAAACCAACGTTTCAATGACATTTAAAATAATATGCCTGTTGAATACAGGCAAATTTATTGAAGTACTGTAACAATGTTGTATACTTACTGGAGTATTTATATACAGTATATATATACATACATATATATACACACACACACACACACACACACACACACACACACACACACACACACACACACACACACACACACACACACACACACACACACACACACACACACACACACAGCTTGTATGTACATTTCGAAAATATTTGATGTATGCTGAAGTGGGTTTATGGTAATATGTATTTCCACGAATGTATCTAGGCTAATACAATCAAGAAATGCCTCTATTGAAGCCCATTATTTTCACAAAGTAGGACTAAACATAAAGCACATGAGTATGTATTTAACGAATAGTGATACATTGTGATGTATCCATTGGCATTGTAGCGCGTGTGTAAGGTTTAACGATGTTCTTTCCTCATTACCATTGTTTGTAACGCCTCTAAACAACAGCTCTAATTATTGACGAGTGAATGTGTGCAGTAGATCATCACGGTTATTGGCATTAAAAGGTGGAAGAAGAGCAGCTATAAAGATGATAATGTGGACAGTGGCTGTACATGTTTAGTATACACATACATACAGTATTGTACATGTTTAGTATACACATACATACAGTATTGTACATGTTTAGTATACACATACATACAGTATTGTACATGTTTAGTATACACATACATACAGCATTGTACATGTTTAGTATCTATTATTACAATTGTGAAGTTGGTAGCCAATGAAAAGCGCCAAAAGATGTGAACATGTCCGCCACATCTTTTGGCACTTTTCATTGGCTACCAACTTCACAATTGTAATAATAGACTAGCCAATGAAAAGCGCCAAAAGATGTGAACATGTCGTCAGAGCTCTCAGCCCCTCCCCTTGCGAGCCTGCAATTTCATTCCTCTCTCTCCAAGACCCGCAGGAGAACACAAACAAGGAAGGGCAGGAATTCGATTTTGCTTATTCATTCTAAATCTCTGTATATAAACTATATCTCTCTCAGCGAGCGTGTTACTTACATCAACATTGTTGACTGTTCGCTACTTGACACATTGCATGCACACACACACACACACACACACACACACACACACACACACACACAGTCCCGGCTCCCGAAGAAGCACCACACACGATTAGAACTTATAGATTCGCGATTACATACAGTTTCATTCATGCAAACACGGCATCTCTGCCGCGGAGTGCGTGGCGAAGTAACTCTGGGATTAGAGTGGCCGCGAAGCGGGCGCGAAATTCTAGTACACATACATACAGTATTGTACATGTTTAGTATACACACATATACAGTACTGCTCATTATTTTATACTTTGACCATTTAAAACAAATATTTTTCTTCTTGAAAACATATATTTGAGAACTAAAACTTTAAATGTTTTGTAATAATAATAATAATAATAATAAAGTTGACAATTCAACATGGCTGGTGGGGGATGAGTGTCAACAGGGGGCGCCATAATGCAACATTAGACCCATTCATTGCACCCATTATATATATATATATATATATATATATATATATATATATATGTGTGTGTGTGTGTGTGTGTGTGTGTGTGTGTGTGTGTGTGTGTGTGTGTGTGTGTGTGTGTGTGTGTGTGTGTGTGTGTGTGTGTGTGCGCGTGTACGTGTGCGTGCGTGCGGTACAGTGTCAACAGGGCGGTGCCATATAATGCACCCATCCAAACATTACATAAAGTATACCTTTGCATGTTTACACGCATCCTCAACCATTTAAGACCACAATATAGTGAGGCGGAGACAGAGGGAGACATGCTGACCACAACACAACACAGGAGATGATTAAAAACATATACAATAGAATGTCCTTGACGTGTGTGTGTGTGTGTGTGTGTGTGTGTGTGTGTGTGTTATGATGCGTTTCATGCAGTGTCATAGCCTTGGGGGAAAGAGGTGTATAAAACTGTGGTGGTTGATGTAGCGTGCCTGTGATGGAAACATGAGTGTGTATGTGTGTGTGTGTGTGAGTGCGTGCGTGCATGCGTGCGTTTGTATGCTTGTATTACTACCACATTTATATAAAGTATAGCATAATTAGCAAAATAGATACTTTTCCTGCTCCTCACAAGAGGAATGGTTGTTTTATGGTTACATGTTTTTAGACTCATGAAGTCATGGGCTTAGACATGGACTCAGACTTAGGAGCAGGAGTTTTCTAAATGTGATACTTAGCCTATCTTGATCTACAAGCTCACGACGCGTTGCAATTTAATGTGTTGTGAGCTTGAAGCATTTTCAGTTTATTTTTTCTCCATTTGTTTCTCTTTTTTAGCCATTTTCAATGGTGTCCTAAAATATTGATGTCCTCACAAGTATGGAATTGTGTGCATGCATGCGTGTGTGGCTGCATGCGTGCGTGTGTGTGTGTATGCGTCAGGTATGTTGATATGCAACAGGCAAGTCAGCGGCTAGCAGGCCATGGATCATCTATGATAGGCAGCAGATTGCTTCCACTATCCTACGTGGAGGAGATTGATGCACGCTGTCTCACACTCTCACACACACACACACACACACACACACGCACGTAAAATTATCCCTGCTGCCTTGGATAAAGAGGTATGTGTTGCAAGTGTGTGTCTATGTGTGTGTGTGTGTGTGTGTGTGTGTGTGTGTGTGTGTGTGTGAGTGTGTGAGTGTGTTTGTGCGCGCGTGCGTGTGTGCGTCAAGGTTTCTGTATACCGGCCACTGGCTGACTAGAATCTTAATTTATTTCTTACTATATATTGGTTATTTATCATAACAATTCTTATTGGGCTTTTAAATAAAGTAACACAACATGTAGATTTACAACCATTCAAATATATATATTTCTTTATAAGAACATAAATTGACTGATGAATCAAAGTGGTTTCACAAGAGCCTGCTGTCTACTATAGTAACCCCCCCACACACACACACACACACACACACACACACACACACACACACACACACACACACACACACACACACACACACACACACACACACACACACACACACACACACACACACACACACACACACACACACACACACACACACACACACACACACACACACACAGCAGGCCTGAGTTGCACAGTGGCGACAAAGCCGACATCTCTTGCCACATTTTATTGGAAATGAATGGTTGGATTTAGAAAAGCTTTGACATAAATATAACATAGAGAGCAGCGCAAAGAACGATCAATGTATTGATTTCATCACAAAAGTGGCTCAATGAAAGATAAAGCCAAGCTGTCATCGTCAGATAAACTCATATCGCTGCAGCTAGAAGTTGTACAACATATCACACAATTACATCAATTAATCAATCCCTTGCAATGAGTTACTTTCTTGCTTATCATTGCTGTTGGGTAGAAACCTCTTACGTGTATCTCCATAGAAGACTTGTGTGTTTTTTCGTAAATGAATGATGTTGATTGTACTACCGCACACAAAAAAAAGAAAGTTATAGCAGATCTGCAAAGTCGAAATGCGTTTCGAGCTATTTTTGAATAATGAAAAGTAACTCTCATATTAGGTTTCCACCCGACAGAGTATCTATATCTAATAGTGACATGGAGAGAGCTGAGGGGAAATGTGATGGAAGGACTTGATGAAATATTGCAGGCAAGGGACTTATTTTGGTATCATCAAACTGTGAACAACGTAAAAAAAAAAAAAGAAGGAAAGAAAATAATGCACGTCATTGCCTAATCACACTTATTTGAGATAATGTCAATTATTTAGCATAATTGTCATGATTTAGCTTTAGGAAACTATGAATAAATGGGGGGGGGGGGGTAGGGGGCACAAAATCTTTGTGTGCCTAATGCCTATAGTATAGAGCCAAAGGTGAAGTATTGAGGATTAAAGTGGTTCCTTAACATGATAGTAGTTATCACCAGTAAGACGCCTGAGGGCCAGAAGCGACCTCGCCCAGAAGGGCGAGAAGCGTGCACTGGCCAGCGCTCACTGGCCATATAGAGCGTGTACAGAGTGTACAGAGTGCAATGAGGTCAGATAATAACATAATTATGGAATGTCAGAACAGGTCAGCTCCAAGACCATGTATGGAGATCTAAGGGTGGCAACGGGAGCAGTGTCTTGAATGTACAGGGTTTGATGAGGGCCCAGGTAGGGCCGGGCCTTCATTTTCGGGCCTGTTGAGAACTGTAGTTTTCGCCGGCTGCCGGGAAGGGCTGCACACATAACTTTGGGGCAGGCCCGTCTAGACCTGCCCCAAAGTTATTTAAAGTTTTAAACTTTAAATGGACAGGTATCAGTCGAAAGGGAGACATCGAAGAGGAAGGATGGATAGGGAAGGATCACATTGCCGTATATGGGCTTAATATCCCTGATGATATCATAGTGATGTCACGAGACCTGGGCACAATATGGGGGCTTTCCCCATGTATGGGGCTTTTAATATCATCCCTGATGATGTCATAGTGATGTTACGAGACCTGGGCACAATATGGGGGCTTTTCCCATGTATGGGGCGTTTAATATCATCCCTGATGATGTCAAAGTATGACGGGTGGATATACAGTACCGTCGGGTGGAAATGCCGTCACATGCACGCACACGCACATGCACAAACACACACACACACACACACACACACACACACACACACACACACACACACACACACACACACACACACACACACGGAGTGATACAGAGTACAGACTAGAGTTTGTGACTCTCCATTAGTGGTTACACACAAGGCAATCAATATTTTGTGTTGGGTTCTTATCATCCATGAATATGCACTCCCACGGTGTGTGTGTGTGTGTGTGTGTGTGTGTGTGTATGTGTATGTGTATGTGTGTGTGTGTGTGTGTGTGTGTGTGTGTGTGTGTGTGCGTGTGCGTGCGTGCGTTTGAGGATTGTATTGTTTTGTCTCCGTGCCTGCCTGCCCTGCATGCACGTGTGCGTGCACGTGTGTGTGCGCTTGGGAACATCTTTTCACCACCATTGATTCCAGTTATGACAGCTTATACGATTCCGCCGACAGCTCTATGACATCTACACAATGGATGGTATATACCTGTGGCAATAATACTGGCAAGTGGCCAGCTGTGTGTGTGTGTGTGTGTGTGTGTGTGTGTGCGTGCGTGCGTGCGTGCGTGAATGCGTGCGTGCACGTGCGTGTTTGTGTGTGTGTGTGTGTGTGTGTGTGTGTGTGTTCGTGTGTGTGTACTGTGTACAAAAAAAGCAATCAGACTAGTATGATTACTACAGGGAATCTACGGGAGTCAGATACACTGAACAATACGACAGCGTGTAAACACAGGACACCAGGACACCTAAGCCTCGTGTTCACCACATGGGGGTACAGTATACCTACAGTACGTGCAGCCTACGCGCTGCATTCGCACCGCATAGAGAGCATGCAGGTCGGCTACTCTCGCCGCGTGACATCATTGCAGTGTGACGGCATTTCCACCCGACGGTAGTACTGTATATCCACCCGTCATACTTTGACAGATATAAACCGGGCACCAGTGGTGGAAAGTAACTACGTACATTACTTACGTACTGTATACTTTCATGTACTGTAGGTACAGTTTTGAGGTATTTGCATGCATGTTACTTGAGTATTTCCAATATCCAATACTTTTATTTCTACTCCACTACATCTCAAGTCAATGTTGAATTCCGGACTTTTACTTGTAACAGTATAGAGTATTTCTATATTGCAGTATTGATACTTTTACTCAAGTCAAAAAATGTGTGTACTTTTTCCACCACTCCCGGGCACAGGGACTGGACATACTACAGAGGGTGTAGAGAAAGTGGATTTTTTTTAATGCTAAAACACTGACAAATGTATGAACTTGCTGATGTTTGTTAAACCAAATTAAAAAAATAAAAGAAGAAACAAGACCAACACAACTGTTACTGACAATAACGCAATACTTCAGTTACTGCCTTTTTATTTTGATCATATTGACATCACAACTGGACTTACTGAAATGCTATGGCCTGCACATGCATGCAGTGCTCACATTAATATGCCCAGGAGGAAACGGCTGCTACTTCTTTTATAAAGACCGCCAGCTGAGCTTACGTCAACGAGGAATCTCAGGAACGCAATGTGTTGACAGCTGGGCGTGACGTATATTAGCAGCAACATTGCTTTCATATGTAGTTTCAAGGCTATTGCGGCCACATTCATTCAATTTTCTCCAGAAACTAGCTGTATCAAATATGAATGGACATCATAAACGACGCACAGCCACCCCTCTGACAGAAAGGCTGGGATGGGCCCAGGCGGTTAGCTCAACCGTCAGGCTGCTAGCACACAGTTCTTATGAAGCGACCTAAAATCCCCCTATTGGGATTTCAACCTGTGTACTGGCGCCCTCTACTGAAAGTGACGTCAGACTTCAGTGCTCTATAGTTGTTAATACTTTTCCTTGTTGCAATATTCATAGAACACAGACTTAACCACTTTCAAATTGTTTCAAAAAGTTGCCAAAAAAAGCCGATCTACAAGTTCACGACATGATGTGTTGTTAGAATATGGAGATAGCGGTACAAGGTTTCTCCCCAACAGGGACAGTATATATCTCTATTGATTTCTGTCTGTGAGATATCATTCGTTGCACAGAGGCAGAGAGAGCGAGAGAGAGAGAGAGAGAGAGAGAGAGAGGAGAGCGAGAGAGAGAGACACACACACAGAGAGAGGACAGAGAGACAGACACACAGAGATAGTGTCAGAGACAGAGACAGTCACAGAGAGAGACAGACACAGAGATAGTGTCAGAGACAGTCACAGAGAGAGACAGACACAGAAAGTATTAGAGACAGTGAGCCCGTCACAGAGAGAGACAGACGCAGAGATAGTGTCAAAGACAGACAGACACAGATCATCCAGTCCTTCCAAATGCAAATGGTGACCTTGACGGTAATCATTAATTAGAGAAAAGGGCTCCATGTTCCTGATCACTTTAGTCATGCTACAGTATATCACATGACTCGTGCTGCTGCCATTAACCATTCAACACACACGCGCAAACACACTCGCCCCATGTGCACACAGAGGTGAAGGAGGTGTAATTTCAGAGGTTTTATTGACAGAGACAGGGCCGACCCCTCCGGGACATACAGTGGTGGTGATCAGGTAACCACTGTGTCACGCATTCACTCCCTGGATCTTATTCTCTCTCTCTCTCTCTCTCTCTCTCTCTCTCTCAGAACCCCATCTAGTGTGATCCTGGTCAACAGATATCAGAGTTCATTTGGTTCATATTCCTCATCTTCATACCCTCCTCCTCTGGCGTGGCCTCGTCTCGTCTCGTCTCGGCACTGACCCGGAAAAGCGGTGACATTTTAGAGAGCCATTAACGAGCGCCGCCGAAAGATGACAGGTGGGAGGAACAAATGTCAAGCCAAGGTCACTGAGACTGACAACAATGTGACTGTGCGAGGTGCGAGCGAGCGCGCATGTGTGTGTGTGTGTGTGTGGAGGGCCCACATGTGCACGTGCACTTTGTCATAAGGATGCAAATGTATGCACGGTTACAGGCATGCAATAGAAATGCAAATGTGCTTTAATAATGATCGTTTGACTACAAAATGGCAGAGACGTGACAGACGTCACATACTGTATAAATACATTGAGTAGAATGTAGAATACTGAGAGAGAGAGAGAGAGAGAGAGAGAGAGAGAGAGAGAGAGAGAGAGAGAGAGAGAGAGAGAGAGAGAGAGAGAAATAAAGTGAGGGGAGGGAGGGTGGGAGAAAGGAGCGACAGACAGACAGACAGACAGACAGACAGACAGACAGACAATGGAAAAAGACAAATGAGAGGAGATGGTGATGCTTGAAAAGGTGAGTGTGTGTGTGTGTGTGTGTGTGTGTGTGTGTGTGTGTGTGTGTGTGTGTGTGTGTGTGTGTGTGTGTGTGTGCGTACGCACGCTCGTGTGCATGCGTGTTAGTTACTCCCAGACTGCGGAGACGACTGCAGCAGGGGAGGGACATACACTGAATACCAATGGACCTATAGCTGCTCAGTACATAATCCTAGGCACGCACGGCATGCACGCACGGCATGCACGCGCACACACACACACACACACACACACACACACACACACACACACACACACACACACACACACACACACACACACACACACACACACACACAGGGTGCATAGACAGACATGACTGATAGACAGACATACTGTAGAAGCCAGACAGAGCAGATGGATCTGCATACATCATACAGTACATATAGACAGGCAGCCACTGGCCACTTCGTGCAACGAATAGCAACAATACAGTATCTAAGCTCCAGCGGTGGATTTATTTTAATTATTTTATTTTTTGTCCAGAACTTGAATAAAAGTACAAAAGTAACACATTCTGCATGAGTACTTTTACTTTTGGTACTTTCAATACAAGTACCAAAATATGCAGAATGCCCCATTTCAAGTTTTCAAATGTATACAAACCTTTTGAAAATAGCAGATCTACAAGCTCACAATGTGTCACGATATGACGCATTGTGAGTTTGTAGATCGATCTGGACAGTATACTGTATGTAATGTTGCCTGCCCCTGCTCTAATGTATAGTCATTTTGGATTATGTCCTTCACTCTTCAATAATTCTGCCACATCCATGCAGCTGCACCTCCAGCTGCACCTCAGTACACCCTCCCTCTTACTATTGCTGTTACTCTTCTGTCACCGAAAAGTCCTATCCACTTTCCTCCAAACGTTCCACCCTGCGTGCACTCTCCTCTTCACCTCTCTTCCACACTCCTCATTACTTTGCATAGTTGACCCCCAGGTATTTAAACTCCTTCACCTTTGCCACTTCTACTACTTGCCTCCTCACTGCTCCACTGTTCTCATTCAGGCACACATATTCTGTCTTATTCCTGCTGATTTCCTCCATCTTCTCTCTAGTGCATGCCTCCGCCTTTCCAGGCTCTCTTCAACCTGTTCCCTCGTCCCTCCCTCATACTCCACGGTACCTCCTGTCTGACTTCATCAGGCTCAGAGTGCGCCCACTAAGGAAAGTAGGCTTTCTTCTTTAAATGTTTTATCCCACAATTTTGTGGGATAAAACATTTAACATTTACTCTCGACTTCGGCGGAAGTCGAGAGTAACATAGCTCTAAATGCAACGCATTAGAGCTATGGACCAGAGCTACTGTTATGGTAGGTTACAAACATCTCCGCGATTTTTCATGTATTAAGCAAAAGAACGTTAATTTCACTTAAATCAAAGTACATGTTGAGTGATATGAATGTTGTGGAAATGTTTTGGGCCGATCAAATCATTAGAAAGAAGAAAATAAAGGCTTTGTTTTTCTTCTTATAAATTATTTGATCGGCCCAAAACATTGTGTTCATTGTCATGATTTGTCACGATCCGAGTTGGCTTTGTCCGCGGCGTAACCGTCTTTAAATAAATACTTAAAGAAAATCCTATGGGAGAAATGCATTGCATTTAATTTCCTGGGCCACTCGTCGTTCTGAAAGGGGGAGGGACTGTGACGCTCTATAGTGGGTCCTTCGGCTGCCGTGTTAAGTGGTCGGATGGGTGGGTCAGAAATGCAGGGCGACCGTTTGGGATGCAGGGCGACTCGCCGGAACCGGCCCGGCCCCCTGGAGGTCTGGATGTTCCGGGGACCCCCACACGGTAAATTATGTCATCTCTCGACCACTGTGGACGCGGGGCGGCTCGCCGGAAACGGGACGGCACCCTGGGCGTGTTCCTGTGGGTCTGGAAGTTCCAGGGACCCCCTGGGGACCCCCACATGGAGTTGCACCACTCACTTCACACGGGTGTGATTTTTATGAATATATTTGTGTGTTTATTTTATTTCAAAGTGAAATATCCCTTTAATCAATGTTCTCCAAATCGTCCAATGTCTTATCCAGAGCAATGATGTTAATATAACTGCAGTTCACATCGCTCAAACTACAAGGGTAAGCTAAAAACAGCGTGTGCATTATTGCATTACGACGGAACAGATTGAGAGGCACCGACAATCTCTCACATATGCCCACCATCCTAATGGTTCAATCTATCCAGGCTTGTTAAGCAGAACACCAGCCAGTCACTCACTCCTTCACGCTTCAGGCTCAGCTCTATTGCAGCTTGTCTCCTCCTCCTCCACCTTCCCAGCCTCCTCCTAGCTTTTAGGTCTTTAGTCTGCATATTAATACTCCTGTTAATAGTCCTGTGGATTTCTTATAATGTAGCACATTACCAATACCAAATTATGAAGGTGCTGGTGCACTGTTCATTGGACGAAGAAGATAAAATATCGGTATCAGACCCAATATTCCTGGGTGGTAATAGCAAATCAGCCCCTCTTTTACACCATTTACACACAATACAACAACGTCTGATTCTGAAACACGGCACTGCACCTCAGGTCAATGTCAAGGCTTGCAGGGTTTTAATCCACGCCTCACGCCAGTGCACCTGCCTCAAAATTCGCTCCATTATTTGAGTCAGTCAGTCAGGCTGGTCATTTAGCCAGTCAGGGGAACTATGAAGATAATGTAACTCTCTTCCTTTATTCCCGCTATAAATGTCAACCTGAATGCTCTGCTCATGCTGATCTCCAGAGAGGAGGAGTGGAGTGAGAGTGAAAAGGAGGAGAAAGGTAGTGGTGTTCTCAGATTTTTTTATATCTGATTTTATATTTATATATTTTCTTTTTCACTAAAAGTAGTAAAAGTAGCAATACCACAACATGTAGAAATACTGTTCTTACAAAGCTAAAAAAAAATTAGTCAAGATTCTGTAAATATGCTGGCATACTGTATGCTTGAACAGATGAAGTATAATAGGGTTTAATTGGTTAATGTTAGTTCTTTCTGTTGCCACAAAGGAAAAAGGATCCATCTGATGCATTTGCATATTTCCTGAATGAATGAGCTCTCTGTCAATGGAGAAGTGAACGGCTGCAAGCAACACCGTTGTGTTGCGGTGATACACAACAATGAGTAACCCATGCTTTGCAGTCTGTGGTGACTGCGTAATGCATAGATACAGTATAAAAACCTATAGATGCCTCATTGGCCGATGCAGTTCATTGGAGCGACGGTGTATCGCACGGGTTCCCAAAGTGGGGTCCGGGGACCCCTAGGGGTACTTGAGGGAGTTCCAGGGGGTACCTAGCTCAATTAGAGATATAAGGAACTAAATGTACCTAAATGGACCCTTATGGGTCTGTACAAATGGAACTAAATAGACCCGTTAGGGTCCATTTAGTTCCATTTGTACACTCTCTGAGTTAAAATAACAGTGGTTTTACAATATAAATTGGGATACCAGAGATAGAAATGCCATTACATCGGGGGTCCGTAGCATAATGTGTGTGAATTTGGGGGTCCATGAAATGAATATGTTTCGGAATCACTGCTAGAGCCGTAAAAATCCTCCCTTATCGGGTCACTGGCATATGTTTTCAAATGGGGGGTCCGTGGACTAATACATGCTGATTTGGGGGTCCTTGACACGAACAAGTTTGGTAACCACTGGTGTATCGCACTGTAAGGCGGAAGTCAAGCGGAAGTGCGGAAAGCACGCTGCGTCGCTGCCACCCAGGTGACTACTGGCAGCGCGTCTTTTCCGAGACTTATCAATTCAATCCAAAGGAGCATTATTGGCATGAGTAAACAAATGTTTACATTGCCTCTGATTGGCCTATACTGAACGTCCCCTTCTGTGACGCAAGCTTACATACGCCCCAGAGCTAATCTAACATATTCAATAGGTCACCACTTTCCGTGTATCACACACAGTGACACGGTTGGTCTTGTATAACATTCTGTTGTTGCACGTGTGCGGAATGACAGAGATTGAGAGAAGACGCATAGTTTATCGTTCAGTAAGGCTGTGGAAGTATTATTATTTTGGATTTATTGGTGAAAGATCAACATCAATGCAAATTAGTTATGGTGAAGCAAGCCCAGCACAGCTCCACAACACACCAGTAGTCACAGCATGGGAGCGTAATGTAACAATGATAAAAATGCACGCGCACACACACACACACACACACACACACACACACGTGAAGTGAAACTGACATTTGAAACAGGTCACTGCCAAACAAAACATCATTATTATGTTTAATATAGACCTCTGAATTATGGTTCTAAATCATTTGGCCTGACTATGTAATCATAGTGTGTTGTTTGTGTGGCACTGGTGGCGGACAAAAACTAGGCCTCAAATATTTAATTTCAGAATGTACCCTGCGTGTCTGCCTGCATTGCATACTAGTGCATGCAAGTATGCCATTGCCAGCCTGTATGCATGTGGCCTCTTAGAGGTGGACAGTAACTGAGGAAATGTACTTAAGTACTGTACTTAAGTACAGGTTCAGATTTTTACTTTACTTGAGTATTTGATTTTTTAAATACTTTATATACTTACTCGAGTACATTTACAAGACAAATTATTTTACTTTTACTCGAGTCAATTTCTAGGCTGTAGAGTACCAAGTACTTTTAGGTTGGCTGTTTTTTAAGGGGCGCAATACCTGCCTTAGTTGCTTTTGAGCAACATTTGGCTCAAAAGGAGGCTTCACTAACACTGTGTATGGATCGTATGGAACCAAAACAAGATTCCAACACAGATAAGGTAACAGCAGCTGAAATAACTAGTGTTTATACCACACAGTGCAACACTCCCAGTCATACAGATCAGAAGACTGTGGCAATCAGTCATGTTTCCAGACTGTGATATTGCAAAGAAAAGAAAATGGCATGTGTTTGTAACAAGGCAGCATCCATAGTTACAGATGTGCTTGCACCTGCCTCTGTGCATAGTTGTTTTTGAGTTAAAAATCACACCTGTGTGAACTGAGTGGTGCAATTCACCCCCACCTCTCTCTCTCTCTCTCTCTCTCTCTCTCTCTCTCTCTCATTAGCAGGCAACAGTGCAGCACTATCCCTCTCTCTGTTTCTGGCAAACAGCACCCCTACTGGTACTCAATAACGTCACATAGGTGAACACAGATGAACACATAGACACGGACATTGCTGTTCCTTGGAGTGGTTGCACCACTCAAAAAAGAAAAAAGAAAACACCAGTGGTTGAAGAACTCCAAAACTACCCTACACTCCATTATTTTCAGTTGCAGTAGTTGGCTTTGTTAGGAGGAAGATGCTTTGATAAAGTAAACATTTCTTTATTGGCTTTATTGGCTCCTTATTGTTTGTAATAATACTCATAAGACTCATGTCTTCACAATCAAATGATCTTGGTTGGTTGTATTGGAATAGAAATGTTATTATGTTTGTTTTTGTGTACAATTCTTTCACACGCGCAACACAACCCCACATGTGTCCCACATTGTCCCACACAAACACACTCTTTGTCCCACATCTGGTGAGTTGGGATCTGGTCACCCTAGGAGACAGGCATTAGTGCCGAAATATTTCAAACCATAATTCAGCTGCACTGGCTGGTAGTGCCCCCCCAAAAATGAGATACCCCTACCGGGCTTAGTAATACTGATTAGCATAATTAGCTAATTATTCCCCAAAACAAGAAGTAACTATAACTTTGCTTCACTTAACTTAGAAAGGTGATCTACGAGTCTAAGTTTATGTTTGTGATGTTTAGAAATGCATCTGTTACCATGGTGCAATCATGCCACCCTTTTAATTTGCATAATTTGCATAAGTCGTGAAATAAATGAGGTCAAAATAAGGACATTTCTACATTTTAGGATTTAAGGATTATCTCTCTTCGAGTCTATACATGTCCTGAAAATCATAACTTGCCATGACTAAATTATTCAAACTCTGTCAAAGTCTGTTTTGATGTCCATAAAATAATGTCTTGTCATAATGAAGTTAAATGTAACCTTGAACCTTTAATTCTGCGACAAACCTTGAAGGAATCAAGCATGTCTGGTCTGACTACTTTCAAGTCTTCATGCGCACAACTGAAGTTGAGTATGTCCCGGACGTGGACACCATGTGGCTGGCCGTGGAGTTAAAGAGCCTGATTGCTGTTGGTACAAAAGTGTTCTTGAATCGTTTGTTCTTACACGTCAAAGAACGGAACGGATCCTTGTGACCACTTTTCTGGTCTGCCAAGATGTTGCGGAGAGGATGACTCGTCCATTATGGGTGCATCTCTCCAACAACAATATGCTTTCCTTTCCTTTTCCTACTTTCAAAGTGCGTCATATTAAACACAATCTCAGAAGCCATTCGGTTAAAGACACAGGAACTTGGTTTGGCTCCTCCCCTTTCTTAGACCACTTCCTCCCGGGTGCTTCTGTGTTTATTCATACTAACAACACTACATGTTTAAGGCAGTGGTGCCGAGATAGTAAACATGGCAATTATGTTTAGTTTTGCAGTGACCCCTTCAAATGTCAGCTCACTGGCATGGTTGCATAATAAAAAAGAGCTGTTCACTTATACTTACGCTGATGGTTGATGTAGTTCATTTTAGGGTCAAAACGGTCAAGATCAAAAGACATAATTAGCCATAAGAACAGATCAGGAGACCAGTGTGGGCAGGGTAGGCTATACACTACACCCCCTGGTGCCTTTTTAATTGATTTGCTGCTACAGCATTTCATTTAAATCTAATGTCTCTGTCAAGGTTATGTGATATCTGGCTGGAGGCTCGCATCACTACAGTATGTCCAAGCAATAATTAATCAGCTGTTCTTTTTTTGGTTTGACAAAATGTTCGGAATCTGACTGGATTTACATGAACAAAGAAAGTCCTTGCTCTTTCGGGGGCAATTTCTCACTATCCACTGTGGATTGACTGACATATGTTTTGCTATAGCCTGGAAACCAGTCAAATCTACTACAGGAAAAAAACACAGTGATTAGTCAGGCCATGCCAGGTTAATACCTCAACCATTTCTGGATCAGGACCCACTTGAACATCTCAAAAGCATTTCCGGCCCACCCATGTGACCACTTAACTCATTTTCTGCTAAGGACAAGTTTTATTAACACATTGCCGCCTGGTGGACAAAAGTGGTGGTGCTTGGGTGCCGGATGTTTTCAGGCTATTCCACTATGACTCGCGTCCGGTTTTGGCTTCCATCTTGAATGATAAAGTATTAGCATTAAATGAACGCTTATACTTTATTATTCCGTTAATGCTACCGAGCTAAAATAAGGCCAATCCTTGCTCTAGAAAACACCAATGTTCCCATCACGCTCACCGGATAATCAGAATAGACCTCCGAACATCGCCGTTCTGGTCAACACCACGGACTGCACATTAGTTTCCGAGACGAAAGCCTGCAAAGCGAATGGCTATTGAGAAAGAAACACCACTGCGGGCGGGGCCCTGGCAACCGTTTAAGCTGGTAGATTGGCTTTTATTTTTAACATGCACAAATAAGGGAGACACAAAGGTTAAAATTCAGGACACATCAGTTGCATAATTACCAATACCAATGACAACAAAAGAGTCGAATAATGGCCAAAGCATCCTTTTTCCTCTGTATCTGTCCTGTACTGCAGCACTGCCATGACAACTGAACATCCCCCGCGGGCTCAATAAAGGTCTATCTATCATATACTCTTATTTTATTGTATCTTCCTTGAGCACAGTTTTTCTTTGAACATGCATCTCATGGAGACCCGAGTGAATGCGGAGCAGAGGGAATTGAATGAAGGCCAAAGAAAAGTGATATGAAAAGCCTTTTGAGTGGCAGGTTCCTTCTGTGGGGTGGAAACCTTGTATGTCCCGACCTGTTGGACTGTTGAACCCATGGAGCTCGTAATATGTAATACAAACATTGAACTTTGGTTGTAATGTGTATAAAACCTATGACACACTTAAAGGGATATTTCACTTTCAAATAAAATACATATTAGAATGTCCTTCTAATGCGTGAGCTGGCAGTGATTTTCCCATTACTTTATTTTATTTTAAACTGAAATATCCCTTTAACGAGTTTCACTATAAAAAAAAGTTCAAAAATAGCTCATGTGACACAGCCATAACCATAGTATAAGGAGTTACCACCAGATACAGACAGATATCTGGACCTCTAGTTGACACAAAACCCATAAAAAGTCGATCCAGTTCTTTAAACTATAGTTCCAAAACGATTTACCTATCTAATTAATCAATATCTAAATAGTGTGGTAAATAAACCAGACTTTATTTACTTAGCACAGAATGTGATGATGTATGATGATAAGAGCGCCCCTCACTTCACATGAGTGTGGTCCTTTTTTTTACTACTTCCACATACTTTGTGCTAGAAATCTAGTTCAAACTTCAACATGTTCAGCTTTTTGCAGTTATTTATGATTGTATTTTTCTTTTTACAATTATTTCTTTTGTAAAATGTTTTTGCATCAGGAAGGGTTAGATCATTCCAGGTCCACACAGAGCTGCTATCTGTGGTTTCTATAACAACGCATTCAAACCTCGGCCGCTTTCTGGGGGTGCAGTGAATACAGTAAGTCTCCATCCATCATCACTGGATCTACTGTACATCATATACATACATTGCGGGTTTTCAGCGAGCCCACACAGTTTCTGCAGGAACTGCTTTCCAATTGTTTTTGTTCTACAATTCCCTGCTTTCATAAGAAATGAAAATGGAAAAACCACACAAGTGAGGGGCACCCACTGTATCAGCCAGATAGCATCTTACACTGACATTTACTGCCATAAAGAAACATTCAAGTCCATAGACCTGGCTGGGGGAAAAAAACAAACATCACAACTGCCTTAAAAAAATAAGGAAATTATGTCATTTTGAGCTTGCATATGCTGTGAGACGGAGAACAAAGCTGACTTGAACTCCATGGCTATCGTCTCAGATTATGGATTAGTGTAGCTTGGATACATCTTCTCAGTTGTGAAGATGTATTTATGTTGACCACATGACGTCACACAAAGACATCACGTGATGTCATTTGCCATTGACTTGGCCTGAACACACAAAGCCAGACCGTTGTAGGGGCTACGCCCCTCCAAAACTCAATGCGAAATTCCGGTCACAAATGGAGATACAAGGTTTCTGCCTGACAGCAGAGATGTAAAAAGCCCATTGAGTGTCAGATTCCCTCTCTCTTTTGGATATAATCTGGCATTTCTTAGTACAGAACCTAGCATCTATCAGTTGCCATGACGGCAGTAAGCCGGTTCTATTCAACAGCACTGACAGCGTCAGGTGATTTCAATGACGAATGCTTGCTTCATGTTAAGCATCACATTATCGCTATGACGACCCAAGGCCTGTACACACTCGTCTATGGCAAGGCCCTGCGAGTGACAGAGAGGTGTGTGTGTGTGTGTGTGTGTGTGTGTGTGTGGGTCTGGGCGTGCGTGTGCGTGGACGTGGACGTACACACCAACTATCACACACATTGTCTGCCTGTACAGTGTGCACCATCACAGCGGTGTGTGTGTGTGTGTGTGTGTGTGTGTGTGTGTGTGTGTGTGTGTGTGTGTGTGTGTGTGTGTGTGTGTGTGTGCGCAGCGTTTGTGCATGCACAGCATTAGTGTGTCTTCCATTTTTCTGAGTTTCAGGGCTGGAATTGGCCTGTCACTCAAAGTAAAGCAGGAGAGGAGGAGAGTGACACAGTAGAGAGAGAGAATGAGGAGGGCTATATCAGCAAGCAACGAGTGCAGCGGAACGGACATGAAATTTGGGTGAAAAATAAGTATGTTTTTGTAACTTTTTGCACAGGCTGTTAAATGCAGATGAGGAGCCGAACGAAGACCCTGCTGTCCTTCATAAACCGTTAACTCGTAGGAATACCTAAATACGTCCTAACAAGAGCACTGACTCAGTTAACCACTTACAGTACGTTTTAACAGCGGGCGACAGCCAGACGAATTTTCCAGAAGTGCATTATTTGTCTATGGGACCCAGTGACTCCCGGCGATAGCAGGCGAACAGGCGATGTATGGTCGAAAAGAGGGTGGAGCAACGTCATCCAAAAAGATAAACATAATTCATCTTTTTGGGCGATACTTTTTAATGACCCCCTTAACAGTGTAACCAAATGCACACGTTAGGGTCCATTTGCTTCCATTTGTATACGGTCAGAGTTACAGACTTGTAAGAGTCA
Source organism: Protomyctophum bolini (assembly GCF_963924005.1). Classification (NCBI taxonomy): domain Eukaryota; kingdom Metazoa; phylum Chordata; class Actinopteri; order Myctophiformes; family Myctophidae; genus Protomyctophum; species Protomyctophum bolini. The sequence goes on along the minus strand of NC_137870.1, from coordinate 16,288,514 downwards.
ATTTGTCAGTTTCTTATAGGCTTGTGTCGGTCAAGTTAGAACTCCCTCAAGGACCCCTGAAAGTCCCTGGACCCCACTTTGAGAACCACTGACTAGTCGAGCACCACTCTCTTAGATCACAACACGTCACAGAGCTTATAGATCGGTTCCCGCCTAGAACAGGGGTGCCAGGGTTCACGTGGTTAAATGCTATATTTGGCCGGGGTACCCCGAGGTTATGTGCTAGATCCTGTAGCATTTCCCTCTACACCAAACCTCTTTGCCATAAAATAGCCGATCTAAAAGCTATACTGTAGATCTACTATTATTTTTGCCTAAATATTCACCGCCAGAATAGGGACACGTGGTTCAAGTGAGTGCATTTAGTACACAGGCTTGGATTTAGGTTAGAGTTAGCTTCAAGTAAAGGCTAGACTTGAATAGTTTATTCAATGCCATTGCATCTTTTTACATAATGTATTATAGATAATTATATACAGAGATCTGTATAGGAGACTCTCTCTCTCTCTCTCTCAGCACAGGAGTATCCACCTCCACCATAATTATACAGTATCAGCTGTATACAGTAAATGAATGCCCTACTTGATCATACTACAGCTTCACAAAAGCATAACAAGTAGTAGATCCACAACACGTTTCGAGCTTGTAGGTCTGCTACTTTTGCAATTAAAAAATAAAATAAGTGACAGTTTTGGTTTCCACCCGACAGAGATGATATCTCAGCGGCTACCAGCCGAATGCCAACGGACATAAAAGCCTGGTTACCGAGGCTAAGCGACTACCAGACTGTCACATACGGTAGCTCTTCACTCTGTTCTGTTTCATAAATGTATACGGTACTCTCTCTGTCGTTGCACTCTTCACAATCACCTCCAATCCTGCATTCATTCTCTGCCCTTTTATGTGAAAAACTCTGTTTTTTTCCTAGCCGCTCCCTCCACCGCCAGTCTAGCGGATGTGATGGATATGAATATTTCACTGAACTGCATTCTCAGGTTATCAATAATAAAATGCCACATTCCCTATAAATATTCTACAAAACTCGAGCTGGACGGACCTCTGGCCCTTCAGTGCTCCATGAAAGATTCATGCATACCTACGGTAGCAAAATGCAAGCACGCCAATGTGGCAGCACCATATGGCAAGACCAAAGGGCTATGGTGTATGAGGGAAATTGTCAATTACTTACATTCCGACGCACTGCCATTCCGACCCTGTCCCTAACCCTTAACACACGCGGAAGCCACATAGTAGTCGGAATGCCAGTGTGTGTGTGTGTGTGTGTGTGTGTGTGTGTGTGTGTGTGTGTGTGTGTGTGTGCGTATGTGTGTGCGCATGCGTGCGCATGTGCGTGTGTGTGCACGCGATTATATGGCTGTACAGTATGTGTGTTTGTGTATTCCTGGTACATCTAACCTCTATTTCACCAGTAAAAATGCATTGAGACTTGAGTCTCATTTACACGTACGGACCTGCACTGCATGGCAACGATGCAGGATATTTCACAAATTCCATGGGCAGCACAGTACAATAATCTACAGACAGAATGTATCTAGCTCATTGCTAAAGAAGGGAGGAAATGTGAGAAAATTGCCACAATTTAAGAAACTTTTCAATGAAGCCATTGTTATCAGAAACTACACCTCCTGAATGCTATGTAGTCAGAAACTACACCTCCTGAATGTTATGTAGAGTCAGAAACTACACCTCCTGAATGTTATGTAGAGTCAGAAACTACACCTCCTGAATGTTATGTAGAGTCAGAAACTACACCTCCTGAATGCTATGTACCTACACCTCACCCCGAAAGCTGAGAAAAACATATAGTTTTGAATTCCCATTGCCAAACAGCAAGCTAGTATATCCTTTGACTGCAGAAGTGGGGGTGGAGGGGCATCAGCTTGACCCGCTGGCGCTGGGTCATTTTCAGAGCTGTCATACAGACTGTATGGAGGAAGCATTTGAAAATGGAGAATACTTTCGTGAGAGAACTCCTAGATAGTCACACAGAGTGCAGAGAGAACTAGAAGTTTATAAATGGCAAAATCGACCATCTCTCAGAGCAACACACCAGCAAGAAGCACCATTTAGCATGGAAAACAATCAAAGAGCTGTCGGGCAAGAATTCAAACTCCACCATCTGAATCAAGGGAGGGTCAGCCAAAAAGCGTACTATCGAACAAAGGTAACAAGAAGAGATACAAGGAGATAGAAGAGAGAAGTGCCCACACACAGTTTCACTCACCGTGGCGAGATGTCACAGCCCTGCTGCATGAAGGCACCCAGTGAGAACCAGAGAGAGTTGAAGATTCCAAACTCGTTGGGGGGTTGGTCAGTGGGACCCAGCTCAGTGGCGCCCTCCTCTGGCTCCTCAGCATGCCACTCGTATGGACTGAATCGACTCACCTGCGGGGTTAAAACACCAACAGAGATATTTCTGCGTTGGTTTTGTTCAGATTAACTCATACAGAGTTTAAGTGTTTCCTCCAACTGCGCCTTGGTCTGCCCCGGGGTCTCCTCCCCTGGGACATGCCTCGAGGACCTAGTATCCTAATAACCAGATGCCCGAACCACCTAAGCTGGCTCCTTTCCATGCGAAAAAGCAGCGACTCTACTCCGAGTCTCTCTCGTGTAACTGAACTTCTCACCCTATCTCTAAGGGAGATGCCAGCCACCAAATTTTGTCCGCTTGTCACGATCCGTGACGTGCTGGTTTTCATGTTTTCTAGCAATGGTTGGTGTTTTACTTTTCTGTTGTGTTCCTCAGATTTTTGAAGTATTGTGTACTTTACCTGTGTGCTTTTATTTTGTAGTATTGCTCCTAGTGTTTCCTGTCTGCCTTGTTACTTTTTGCCTGCCTTGTCTAACCTGCACTGTGATTAGCCTAGTGTTTCCAGTTTGTCCTGTTAGTGGGTTCATGTGTTTGGTCCGACGGAGCATTGGTCCGAACGACAACCTACCTCAAACCCTCACCCTCACCCTAACCTCCCCCGGGGCAGCACACCTAAACCTAACCCTCACCCTAACCTCCCCCGGGGCAGCACACCTAAACCTAACCCCAACCCTCACCCTAACCCTAACCTCCCCCGGGGCAGCACACCTAAACCTAACCCCAACCCTCTCCCTAACCCTAACCTCCCCCGGGGCAGCACACCTAAACCTAACCCCAACCCTCTCCCTAACCCTAACCTCCCCCGGGGCAGCACACCTAAACCTAACCCCAACCCTCTCCCTAACCCTAACCCTAACCTCCCCCGGGGCAGCACACCTAAACCTAACCCCAACCCTCACCCTAACCCTAACCTCCCCCGGGGCAGCACACCTAAACCTAACCCCAACCCTCACCCTAACCCTAACCTCCCCCGGGGCAGCACACCTAAACCTAACCCCAACCCTCTCCCTAACCCTAACCTCCCCCGGGGCAGCACACCTAAACCTAACCCCAACCCTCTCCCTAACCCTAACCTCCCCCGGGGCAGCACACCTTAACCTAACCCCAACCCTCTCCCGACCCCCAGCGCACCTCGGACCAATGCTCCTTCGAACCAATGCTCCGTCGGACCATAGTATGCCTCCCCCTGTTAGTTCCCTAGCCTTTCCCAGTGTTGATTTTCAGTTGAGTTCACCTGTGTCCTTGTGTGTTTATACGGCCCTGATCCCAGTGTTTTCTAGTTCATTGTGGTATGTTACGTGTCTCTTGTCATGACACCTAGTGTGCTTCCAGTCTTTTCGTTTGTATTTCTAGTTTTTCAGTTATTACATAGTTTGAACCGACCTACTCTGCCTCAGTGCCTCTGCCTTCTACTGCATTTGGGTCCTAAAAGCTCTCCTGACTTGAACCGTGACACCGCTTGTATTCGCGATCTTATTCTTTCGGTGACCCACACTTGACCATAGGTGAGAGTAGGAACGAAGATTGCTCGGTATAGACAGAGAGCTCTGCCTTCAAGCTTCAAGCTTTGCCTTTGCCGACAAGGTTCTGCAATACAATAATCCTGAGTCCAACACCAAAGTAATGTAATGTCTCTGACAGGCACTTTCTCTGATGCATGCGTGCAGCCGCAGCACACAGTGCTCTTTCACGCAGATAGCTTACATGCAACAGATCACGTCCAATACGCTTTAATAGCTAGATAAACGTGTTGTAGCTACTGCCCCCCTTTACCATTACATTATAGAGAGACATGCGTAGCATGGAATTTAATGTGATATTATCCAGCAGCAGATAATAGCAAAATGTATTTATCATTTAATGATAAATAACAAGTTGTTGGCATGGCAACAACAATGCATAGAAAAAGGGCCTATAAGCATAATCATCATGCAAAAGAATAAAGCCACTTTATATGATCCAGCAAGTAAACAGTTTTATGGTCTACCTTGCTTTCTTTGGGGTGAACTGTGAATAATTATATTAACGTGTCGCTATGACGCGCTGTGAGCTTGCAGATCAGATATTTTCAAGATGTGGAAATTCGCTTTTTTCCCCCACCAATATAATATGCAATGTCACCCCCCATAGGATCCAAAATGAATTGAAGCTTGGTAAAAAAAAAAGCACATTCTATGGTTTGGTGCTCGAAAGTAAAAAGAAATCTATTAAATTAATTAAATACAATGGTTCGGGCGTCCCAGCCGATGCTCAAATCCTAAAAACCGGGAGCTTCATGCAGGTTTCCACACCATAAGACGTGATAACTTAGTACCTGCCCTTCAACGCTGAGTCTATAGGTGGTTTGAATGAGCCACAGTGCATCTGGTTTGGCCAAGTTTCTAAACGAACACAGTTGGCTGTGTTGGGGAGAGGGAAGCCAGGCGGATAGTGTCATACACTTCATCTCGGACGGACGTATATACACATCTTTTCTAATCAAACCGCAGGTGGCCTTGGACACCAAATGGTTCTCAAACTTTACATTTCGACGTCCCCCCCACCCTCGTTGGACTGTCACCCCTCTCCCCTTGATGAACTATTGTGAACACATAGGTTGCATATAAGTGTATCAGATTACTAGTACTTATATATAACTATTTTAATATATTATGCTTTTAAGCAGTAGTGTTTTACAGTAGTCATTTTTTTATAGTATTTTTATATAGTGACTGTGTATGTATTGCTTTTTCCTGTTGTCTTTTAACCACTGCACAAAAGAAGTTTCCGAAAGGAAAAATAAAGTTTGTTGAAGTTGAAGTAAACACTGTCACACTTACCAAGAACAGCACAACGCTGACTCCGATGTAGGCGAAGACGATGCACATCCAGATCTCGTAGGCCAGGGGGTCTAGGAAGGAGAAGACCCCCGGTTTGGACTTCTGGGGCTTTTTGATCATGATGGAGATGCCCAGAGACATGAAGGGCTTGGAGAAGTCGATCACCTCCTCCCTCACCAGCGTGATGGTCAGCGGGGCCACCGCTATCTCTGCTTTCTGCAAGACCAGACAGAGAGAGAGAGAGAGAGAGAGAGAGCTCAATGATTGGACGTATACTCTACGGCAGTGGTTCTCAACCTGTGGGTCCACATGGGGGAGGGGGGACCACTCTAGGGGTGTAATAGTTAATTAATCTAATTGATTAGCAATAATTAAAGTAATTTCATTAAATAATGTATTCATAATTGATCCTAAGGGTCCATTTGGTTACACCTGGGAAATTAAAGACCCTGTGTGGTAACACCTGTGAAGGAAGTAATAAAGGGAGGCCCAACTTCTTTCCAATATGGCTGCTGTGAAAAGAAACAACTCATGCATCGTGAATCTCTTAAATCTAAAATCTCTGAGAGTCGGTGAAGACGAAGGAAGGAAGGAGAATAAAGATAGCAGCGAGGACAAAACCTGAACATTTATATTCCGTTTCCATCACACGTGGGTGTCATGCTCCAACACAAATAGCTGATCTACAAGCTCACACCACGCTGCAGACACATTGTGAGCTTGTAGATGGGCTATTATTGGCACACGGCTATCAAGGGACAGGGCCAGGGTATATGAACGGACGGAGGAGAAAGGAGAGAAGAGCAAGAAAGCTGGCGAGAGCGGGCATGAGGGGGAGACGGAGACGGAAGGAGGGGAGGTGAATGAGGGAGGAGGTGAAGATGGCGGAGCAGCAACAGAGGAGTATTTCATGGACACGTGGAGGGAACGCACATGGAATATAAATCATTCATCAAGGTCTCACTCACTCGTCACGGATGCAGAAGCGCTTGCTCGCAAACACACAGGCCAGCTCACGAACATGCACGCACACGCACACGCACACGCACACTCACACTCACTCACATACAGTTCAGCCAAAAACATAATTTCTCCAGCGCTTGGTGAAGGATGTGAATTAGTCCAGCGGCCATGACCCCACATTTACCGAATCGGTAGGTACCATCTGGGCAATCTGGGCATCTTCCTATACATCACTGGATTACATTTTTACATGATAGACCTTGCTGACTGGTAGCTCATTAGTGTTCACCTCTTTAAGTAATGACTGCTGTCATTCAAAATGAATGACAGGAAGTGCCTTCCCTGGAAATCTAATTTATTTCATTATATCCTCTCCCTGAGGTATGTCTGCATGCATAGATACAGATAATAGATAATAATCTCTTATGTCATGTTTGAAGTAATTTGTCTAATAAACTGTTGTTGGTAGATTTTCAGGTTGGTTAAAATAAGTGTTAAAAAGCTTTATTGTGATAGTGTTCGTGATCAAATTTGATGGGTCCGTTTCAATATTATTAACACAGGAAAACATATATGTTCAAAGTCCATATTCAGTACAGAACATCAACCTGAGTAGTCGTGTGTTTGTGTGTGTGTGTGTGTGTGTGTGTGTGTGTGTGTGTGTGTGTGTGTGTGTGTGCGCGCGCGCATATGTGTGCGTGCATGCGTGAGTGAGAGATATATGCTGACTTTCGTGTTTTCTTTTTTGCATCTCATGCTCTCTCTTTCAATATATAATAGCCTATATTTCTGATCATGCAAACTTGCCTTGGCGTCAAGCTCTGCAAATTGAGAACACTTATTTTTCTAATTCGGTAATGTAGTGTTTTTCGTCTGATTGCTGCAAGGCAAATTATGTTTTTCTCTTAGCCTTTTGAACTGATATTACTGCAGGTCTCGAACTGGTCTCACCATGCAAGTCTATGCAATGTGTGTCCCTATGTGTGTCTGTCTGTTTAGGTTCCCTGTCCCCCTGGGCAGACCTTAGCGCACAGCCGCGGACAGAAGAAGCTGCATAGCGGCTGTGCGCTAAGGTGGAGTTTGTCTGTCTGTCTGTTTAGGGTACCAACAGGTGACAAAGTGGCGCTGTTGAGCTTCACACTGTGCACAGGTGCATGGTGGGAAGCTGAGTTTTTAGTGTTAGTGTAACACCAGCACAGAGCACAGTGCTGTACAGACTACGGTGTAGCACATGCACAGGTGCTACACCGATGAGAGGCAGTACAGAACAATACAGACTACATACAGTAGTCTGACAGCCAATAGTCTGACAACCAATAGTCAGCCAATAGTCCGACAACCAATAGTCTGACACCCCAACAGCAACACTCAGTTCAGACAGGTCTGATATTTGTTGTGGCCTTAGAGCCAGGCCATAACACTGTCTATTGATCTTTGGGTTTTGTTTGATGAGGATGTTTTATGGTGTGGCACCGAAGGGGCCAGCCATGCGTGCGTGTGTGACAGAGTTTTCCCATCTACTGGATATAGTCTTAGTTCTGGTCCAAATGTAAGTCAATTGTACTGTTCCTATGAGCAGCAACAGTACAAGTTGAATAAACCACTAAAGTTTCAATAGTGGGGAGGAAATCATAAAGCATCTTTGCTTCACCCTAAAAGTCTGGCCCCTGACTCAAAAGTAAAGTTAGGCACCATTGATAGAGTGTAAACCTACAGTGTCATGTGACCGATGCAATAGAGTGCCAAAGTCTTAACGTCACTCGCTCATCCCCTGGTTCGCGGGGTTTTTCTCTATGGAAAATATTAACTTAAAATTGTCTAATATAAGAATTGTGGTCCAAAAATAAACAAACTGTCTCTGCAATATTGTTGGGGAGGTATCTCTGTATCAGTATGTCACTCATATTTGATACAGTCTGTTTCTAGTGAAAATGTAACTAATTCGGCAGCAGTAACATTACCGTTTTCTCCCAGTCAGTTGATTCTTCATATCCATATGAGTGAAACCGCTGGGATGAGTTGTTTATTTTTCAAACACAGTTCTTATATGAAGCGATCTAAGATACCCCCTATTGGGATTATAATATGAATAAAATAGTACACAAATGCGTGAAATAGCGCCCTCTAGCGATATTAACGCCAGACTTTGGTGCTCTATTAGGTAGACCTGGAACAGCTCTATGACGACTGAATGAGGAATTCTCAAAAAGCTCAGTGAGAGATGCCTGACGGACTTCATGTTGGAAACTGTAAAATGCTCCCTAAGGCTTCTTCTATGTTTGCCCTTTGTGCTGCTCTGCTGTTTTAGTTGCTTTAGTTTCAATATTAAATAGGATGATGAACTTAAGTACAGTTCTTGAGTAGCCTCGCGTTGCGATACTAATATATCAATGTGCTGCAGCATATAAATATGCATTTAGGGGCGGATGAAGTCTGGCTGCGCCAGGCTAGTTCTTGAGTACTTTGTTATATTCCACCATTACTGTATGGCATGTAATATCTCATTTAGTGGATATCTTCATTTTGTTGTTGCTTTCCGCTGCAGTTCACTCAATATCTCTGATCTCTAAAGCTATGTAGTGATATTACTGTAGTGTATAGTAACGATCTCATAACAAGGTTCTCATTTAGTGGATATCTTCATTTTGTTGGGGTTTTCCCACGGTGGCAGACAGACAGTAGAGGAGTGATTTGTTGACAGCAGGGAATGATCCAAACCTGATGAAGCAGAACTGTTTACTGTCCCTGTTCCACACAGGAGACCCCAGGCTAATTAACCTAGCCTCCAAGGAATTGCAAAACGATTGTAATGAGGCTGTCTGCAACTCTGCACACACACACACACACACACACACACACACACACACACACACACACACACACACACACACAGTAGTGATTTTATGAATGCTATTTTTGCATTTTTGCCATTTTAGCCGCCGAAACATAACAGATCTAGCTCTATTGCATGGTAAAAGTATTAACACAAGCAACTAAATAATAACTACACTGGATCCAACGGCACAAAGGTTATTTCCTGAAAAAGAATATAACCTTTTTGGATATAAGGTTTCCACTACGATATAATCATCAAAGTTGCAGACAGTAAATGCATACTTGCAAACCAGCAGCACACAGACTACCCAACCCCAGTGATTGAGTCACTTATAAGTAGACACTCCTGCTGGTCAAATATCACCCAACTACAACTGAAAGTTGCTTTTTTGATTTTGATTGGAGTCAAAGTACTGGAGCAAAGTACTGGAGTGCTGTGTCACAATGTTGTTGTGCACGCCTGCAAGTGCATTGTGCATCTCAGTGCATTTACAGAGCCTTGTAAAGTATCTGAAACCACCTAATGAATTCACCACTCTAGTAAATAGACTGTGTTACTGTCCACCACTGAAAACTCATCCAGTCTCACAGCTAGCAGCTAACAGCAGCATACAGCAGTCAGTCAGTCAGTCAGTCAGTCAGTCTGTTTGTTTGGAAAGAAGGAGAGAGAGTTCTCCTTCTGTCAATTAGTCCCTTTCTGGCCCTCTCCCAACTGCCACCATTTCATATCCTTCACTTCAGGAATTCCTCTGCCTCCATCCCTCCCTTTGCTCACCCCACCTGTCCGTCTGTCCTTCCTTCCTTACCCCGTACACAAGCTCTCCCACCATTCCGTTCCATATCTTGGTCTCGGGGTCTCTGGCTCCGTACTTGCCATCCGGTACGATGGCGATCTTGTATTTGATCCCGATGTGTTTGGCGATCTCGGCGGCCAGGTCCACGCAGTAGCCCTCGAACTGGTCGTTGCCTTCGTACAACTCCCAGTTCTTCTTCAACATGACGTAGGGCCCCTCCTACAAAAACAATAACAATTTTAAAAAATCACACTTGTGTGAAGTGAGGGGTGCTCTTATCATCATACATCAGCCAATCAAATCATCACATTCTGTGCTCAAACACATTCGGTGCACAAACACACTTACACACAAAGCTGTGCATAGGAGGGGCTAGCGCCCCTCAAAAACATGTCTATTTGGAATGAAGCCAGGAAGTAAGAACTTTGTTAATTCAAAATTGTTACATAAGGTCAAGATGCGTTGCAATGCAACACGTGAACTACAACTAATATGTTTGTGTGTGACGTGTGAGAGGAATAAACTTTAAAAATAACCCGTCCAGTAGAGCATAAAAGTCTAAATCCTTTCAGTGAAAATCCCATCAGTCACAACGCACAGCGTTTACATGGCAGGCGGAGAATTCTAACAGCCTTCTAAAAAGGCCATTGTGTTTGGGGCTGCTTTGTGCATACGACACGCTCCCCTCGGGAGCTGCACCTGACTCAGCACAACAACACCAGCACTGACAGCAAAGGAATGAACAAAGGAAAAACAAAGAGAATTGCGCCGTCTTTGATAAAGTGCCATAAGAAGGCAATTTGTGCATATCCTTATGGGGCATGCATGCAACTGCACATTTGGAGTTTTGTGGTACTGTGGAGATGGATTGTTGAATTGCATTTATTGAATGACAGCACACTTTAAACTCAAAATCAAAAGAGACTTGCCTGAATGCACACAAGACACATGAGCAGGCAAATGCATATGGACGTATGGAGAACACGTGTTCACATTGCCATTTGTCTTGTAAATTGTTTAGTTATTTGGGAACCACACCAGCCTCTACCATCGCTACAAGAGGTGGTTCGGGCACCCCAGTGCATCGTGGGAGGTCAGCTTCCATGGAATAGAAGCGATGTGTAGCCAAAGCTGAGCAGATCGTCAAGGACAATCACAACCCCAGCCACAGTGCGAGTGTGTGTGTGTGTGTGTGTGTGTGTGTGTGTGTGTGTGGTTTATTGCGAACGCAGTGAGCACTTACTATGAGACCTAGCAGATCATGTCTGTCCGTGCGTGTGTCTGTGTGTCCCCCCTTTGTGCCCATATATGGAGCTGAGTGATTTGTTTGTGATTGATGCAACACACTCCATATTTGGACGTATAGCTGCTTTGGGGACTCCTTATATGGTTATGGCTAAGTTAAAAACGTAACTTAAAAAAATAATAACTTAAAAATAAATCTTAAAAAACCCCAAATATGTACGAGCTGCGTTCGCTTCCCGCGTTTGCGCGTCTTACTGGTTGGAGTGATTGTGCAGCTTGTAGAGGGGCTATTTTCGGCGCACAACACGGCAGCGCATCTAATTCTAAATCAGGCATAATTCCCCTAAATCCAACCAGAATCTGAACACACACGCACGTACGTGCACGCGCACGCACACACAAAGGGGGGACCTTTGACTGACAGCCTATCCATCAGTTAACAGTGTGCTATGGTAATGTGCCTGCGGGGCTCCCCGCCCTGTAATCCTGCTGAAATAATGCAGCCTATTAAAATACTATCCAAGCCGTTTTAATCAAAACACTAATCTCATCAAATTAATCACACCCGCTAACACAATGCCCACCACACCCGAGCTATAACCAAACACATCATCCAATACAATGGAACAATGATGGCGTATATCGGAGTCCCTTTCTCCTTCTGGGAAATTGATTTGCACAGCCAATGAGTGTCTAATCAAAAGGGTGTTTTACATGCAGAGGCTATAAACAATGGTTACATGATAATCATTAGCAATACAACAATAGGCATAGCAGCATGCCATTGTCAATAGAGCTAAAGCAGGAACTTGTAGATTGACTATTTTTGTGTTTACATTTTTCAATAGGGCTTATGTGTTAAATAAAAATTAAGTTTGATTGTTAATTGTGTAATTAAAGTGGAATGCTCTTTTCATATACCAGTATTAGATGTGCATGCCACTATGCCTGTAAATATAATTATTTTAATGCCAATACTTTGTATTTTTACTTTTTACTTATTTTGTAAGTATTTTTATATTGTGGCATTTTACTTAAAGTAGCACTAAGTAGAAGGAAAACGGGTTCAAATCTGGGGCAGAAGAGGAATGTTACAACATAGTGTATCTTTAAATATTTATAAAAGTACTTTTTTCCACCCCTTAGTAAAACTAATAATGGTGTGGCCATGAATGTGCCTAATTGAAACCCACATACAATATCATTTAATGTCACACAAATAAATAAAGAAAAGCATCACGTTTGCACATTAAAGTGTAGCAATAAAGCAACACTGACACAATTTATGATAGCTAGCTTGTATATCCTTGATTGCTCAAATAGTTTCATTGTGTGCATAACTGCATATAGCACAGCCTCCATCCCTACCTTTTAGTTTTTTCAGTTTTTTCTTGGTTGCCCCACTTCGTGATTGTGTTGCTGTATCTGTTCTCTTTTGGAAATTAAAGGGACACTTCACCCCTTTTGCAACCAGATCTTATTTGAATTATGTTTGGGAGACAAGAAACACTTTCCTGGGGGGTTTTATGTGGGTAATATGTGTTTTTAGATATTTTAGTATTTTAAAGTGTCCATGATGTCATGGACACTGGTCTCACTTCCTTCCTGGACTACAATTACCATAATGCTTGGTGCACTCACCCCATCTTGTGGAGAGGGAGAGGGCTGTCTTACTGAGACAACGTAGTCCAGGAAGTGATACCAGTGTCAATGACATCATGGACACTGATGACAAAATCACTGAGTGGTGCAACTCCCCTCTCCCCCTGCCTCTCTCTCTCTCTCTCGTTCTCTCTGTAATTAGCAGGCAACAGCAATGATACCCGCCACCACATATACATCTGTCAAGTCATGAAACGATACGATACAAAGGAACAAGCCAGAACACTGTATCATCATCATCATCATCATCATCATCTTCAGCCAGAGAAATAGAACCACCCATCCTGTTGTGCATACAAAAACACATTTCTCCTCAAATCTCATTATCAGAGACATTAGCCAGCCTCAGGGCGCTCATTTCACATGGCGCTATACATGAATCACTGTGTTAATGAACAGCAAAACACAGCCCAGAAAACAACAACTGCAAAAGTATTAAAAGCGCAATACATCGACACACAACACCACCACTGCCATTATATGAAGACATATGGACCCAGCACCTACCAAAGTGTTACCACCTAGCTCATACCTTGTGTCAAAATGAGGTAGGTCTCATGTATGCCTAAATACTACTGCACATCTGCTTGTAAATTCGAAGTGTATGCAATCTCAGATTTTTGCCTTTCCTTGTTTAATTTTCCTCCATTCTAAAAAGAGTGGGTGGGTGTAACCTTCGCATATCTCCCAAGGGAGTGTGCATTGTAGATTTTTTAAGGTCGGTCCGATCAGCGACCACGATTATATGCGAAGTCAATGCAAGGAAAAATGAAAGCCAACAAGCCAACTTGCGCTTTGCACACAAGTGCATACTTGTGTGCGAGCAGAGCGCACAACTTACCCCTGACTCTTGTTAACTTACCGTCCCTCCCTCTTTTTTTTTATTTAATATATTTTTTATCCCACGATTTTGTAACCCATTTTTCACCCCTGTGTCAATCATCTACTGTGATCCTGGGCTCTACACACCCTCCGCCAACCTGGGGAGAGCAACGGACTTAACTCATGCTTCCTTCATGCTTGAGTGTCCAAGTTGATCCTTTACACCTGACAGGGGGGAGTTTCCCTGGTTGGACGTAGCGCGTGAAAGGAACACGTATTCCAACCAGTTCCTTTCCCCTCCATCAGGCGCCCCGGCTGGCCAGGGGGAGGCGCGTCCCTCCCTCTTTAAAATATAACAAATAAAGACGACATACACACGTGCGTGTGTGCGTGCGTGCATGCGTGCGTGTGTGAACCGCCACAGAAGGCCTCTGCCCAGGCTCTAGACCTCCATATATGGAGCTGGCCTGTACTGACATCACAATATGTTCCGACATCTACATAGACAGTAGACTCCATATGTGGGCATGCCTGTCAAAGTACTCCATGGACATAAACGGGACACAGACACAACTAGAACTGCACTCTGTCGAGTGCCTACGAACTTTCAAATCTCAGCCTCTCTGTGAAATAACGGTTTCAATATTGAATTAATAGGTTTAGCTGTGCTACGTACCTAGTTTTTGGAGGTAAAAAAATTGTATTTTGAAGTATGGTAAAAGCTTCTATCTATAGAAGAAATACAGTCCCATCGATTTAAAAGTGTCCAGGATCCAGGATCCCTTGTAGTTTCTTAAAGAAAAATAAAACATGGATATCAGATGAATTATTTTTTTTAGTTGAAACGAAATATGTTATCACGTATATAGTATAATATTATTTATTTTAAACTTGCACGCGCTACCTGGTTAAGGTCGTGGTTAACGGCCTTAACCAAATAAGGTCATTTTATGCGTATGCCGTGGCTGCGTATGACGTAATGAAGATATGTACCAATGCCAGGGTATAACTGGCTCTCAACGGTGACGTAATAAAGATATGTTTCAGTGTTGGGTGGATTAAAGGTAATGCCCCTATGTATACAATTACATGTATGTAAGTAATCTGACACCAATGCCATATCAAGCACGAATTAATCATTACATCATACGCTGCCACGGGACATACTGTACGCATCGGAGCACCGGACAAACAACATTACTTGCACGCTCTACTTGCGCAAGTAATAACTGGGTGGGGCATGCATTTTCAATTTGCATCGTTCCAAGTAGGCCAGTGCCCAACGGGCACCGCTCTAGTAATATTTATAATGAGGGTCAAAGGGACGCGTCGCTACACACACACACACACACACACACACACACACACACACACACACACACAAACCACTGGGAGCTCTGCCAACGTCGGGCCTGGTTCACGTTTAAGCCTCCTCAGGGTTTGTTATCAGTATGCCCCAGACTTCTTTGTCGCTGTGTGTGTATATGTGTGTGTGTGTGTGTGTGTGTGTGTGTGTGTGTGTGTGTGTGTGTGTGTGTGCGCGTGTGTGTGTGTGCGTGTGCGTGTGTGCGTGTGCGTGTGTTGCATTGAACGTTGTAGGTATTTAAAGCCAGGAAGAAAGTGTCATGTATGTAGATATAAGTTTTACAAGGACATGACAAGCATAGAGAGAGACCCCACTGCGTCTCACAGGCAAATATTGTACTGTTTACTACACTTCAGTCATTGGAGAACACATTGACCAATTAAGTCTTCGGCTGTTCAAAAATAGTAGATCTACCATGTCAAATTGACGCGTTGTTTAATCTGGTACTGTAAGTATATTTTGATGCAAATATTTTGTACTTTTAGTCTTTTACTCAAGTTGTGTATACAGTACTCTTTACCTTAGTACTTCTTCTACCATATTGGAATGAGAGAAGAATGGGAGGAAGCGATGAAAGTAGGAAGAGGCAGAACTAAGGAAGGGAAAAAGGGCAGTGAGTAAAGATGGAGTGGAGAGGTGGAGGAAGAGGAGAAAGATGAAAACAGTGTGGTATAGAGATCATAGAAGAGAAGGGGGGATGATAGAAACTTGTCAGGATGGATAAAAGAGAGAGAGAGAGAGAGGGGGGGGGGGGTGGGTACTGTAAAGTGCTAGTAGGAAAGTGAGAGCAGTAAGATGGACTACTGGAGGAGAGCAGCTTTCTTTGTAGCAGCAAATGGTTGCGGCTGATAAGACCTGAATCACTTTCTCCTCTGGCTACAGAACATGCAGACCAGACTGCATAGTTAACCAGTGAAGCACCACAGCATAGACCATTGGTTCTCAAAGTGGGGTGTGGGGACCCCCAGGGGTGTACATATAGTGCATGTGTTTATGTTTTGTGATGATATTGAATTATGTTATTTTTCAGACCAAGTGTTCTACTGTACTCTGTTGCTGTTTTATGTTTTTGTCTAATAAACCAATCAATCAATAGATCAATCAATGCTTGAGGGGGTTCCTTGGGGTCCCCAGATAAATAATGGATAGTTAGGAACCAAATGGACCCTTATGTGGTTGTAACTCTGAGAGTTTACGGATTCAGTGTACACTCTTAGAGTAATGGTGGTCAGCTATTATTTTTTTAAATGTTCACATCCCAATTCTTGTATGGGGGGTCCTTTCCTTGGCACAATCTTTTCAGATGGGGGTCCACGACAAAATACACATTCATTTAGGGGTCCTTGCCATGAAACAGTTTGAGAACCATTGATGTTAGACAGCAATGGCATACTTTGGTGTCACCTTGGAACCCAAACGCACAAAAACCTTCTCCACACCAGTGCGCGCTTGTTATAGATTAATTTCACACCTGAATTTTCCATTCAAACAGAACCGCGACCCCCATGTCTTGTCCCCGTCACGCACGAAACATGCATGCACGCATGTGTCCTATTTTTTGGGATTTCAGAAAATGGTCACCGAAAGTAAACAAACAGTGAGTCAACGGCCGCAGCCATCTTGGATTCCTGGGTCATCGCCTGTTTACATCGCGTTAGGATTCCAGAGCTAAGCAGTTAGCTTAGGACCGCAACCAACCTTAATCAATATAAATCATTAAAACATTGAGATCTCCGTCCATGGCACTCAGCGGTTGCATTTGAAAAGACGGAGATCTCTGACCATGGCAGTCAATGAGGTGTACACTCCAACTGAATTACTTGTATAATCTGTGAAGGGAGCACCCAACATATAGGTGACTGGGCCTGGCAGAATGGTCCTCATCTCGCCTAGAATTAAAAGGCAGGAAATGGCAAAATAAACTAGATTTTTTTTGTGTGTGATTTTCGTTCATATTAACACAGTTCGAATGTTGAAGAAGGTTTTCATTCCAACAGATAGTTGATTTGGGGACATTAAATGAGTACATTTATAAGTCAAAGTAGGCTTGTTTTTTCCGTTAACTTTACCTGTGTTTTGGGGACGGAGAGGTACAGGCTCCGAGATTTGCATACTGTTTTTCGATTGGTCTTTGGAATGTCTTTGTCTCGGATCTTTGGAATGTTGTTCCTATCTGCTACAGAGGCTGAGATTTTTTTTAAATTATGTTATTTGTTATAATGTTATTAGCTTTATGTATATATTATTTTATATATAAGTCTAAAGAGTCTGCGAGAGCGGGGGCGGAAGATGACTCATTGGCTGACAACCCGGTAACTGACAGGAGTGCCAAGTATGAAGCTGTGGCTGGTCCAAGGTTAACATCCATCAGAGACCTAAGAATTCATCAAGGGCGGATGAAGTGCTTGAAGAAAGTGAGGCTGGGACCTCGCATTGAACATTATCTCCTGAGAGAAGGAGCTTCCGGTTGAGGTCGGGTGTAGAGGATTTTTTGCCACGTCCACAACCAAGCTTCTTAATGGAGATGGAAGTGCAAGGACAGGCGTTCCGCAAAGCCGTCAAGTCGCTGTCAGAGGCTGCCGAACGAAGCAGCAGCTGGCTATGGATCAAGAGAAAGGACCCCAACTGGGCTGCAAAATGAACATGGAGGGGTAAAAGCTGAGGGGGGCACACCTAGGACGCAAGGTGTCGCCGTTGAGCCCTTTGGAGGTGTCATGGGCCTATCAACGAAACACGTATGAAGGAGGGTGCCCACCTGTTGAAGCTTTTACCCTTACCCCACTCGATGCCAAGTTCTGATTCGGATTGTACTATCTAGTCCTATAAGCTCAACTCAGAGTTTGTACATTTTTTAATGAAGATTTGGACCAAGAAAACTAATTATATGAAAAGAAAATGAAAATAATGTCATTCTTCCCTTGACAGCTAAAACATGTGGGGGTGGTTTGGATGATTAGTGAGTCATCATGGGTGGAGTTAAGTACCTATTGTCCCTCTCATTGTCACACCCACTTCTGGTCAGCTCTAGGTGTTAAAATGTTCTGAATTTTCAAAGGGCATTTTCTGAGCTAATAATTTAAAAATGGTAACATCTCCATGTAAAGAATCGGTAAAAAACAGAATAATTACTCTGGTTGAAATGAGGGCCTTTTTGCCAGGCCCAGTCACATACGTAGGAGGAAAGGAGGAGCAATTACCATGATTGTCGTCACGACGACCGTTCTGTTCTCCATCGACGTGCTGTCATTGGACAGAGCGGTCTCACTCTGGACCAGCACCAACTTGTCATTGTCATTCCAATAGCCAAACTGATAGAGAGAGAGAGAGAGAGAGAGAGAGAGAGAGAGAGAGAGAGAGAGAGAGAGAGAGAGAGAGAGAGGGAGGGGGGGGGGGGGTGGAAAAGGAAGAGAAAGAGAAAAAGAGTTAGATAGGGAGAGAAAAAGTTGGCATTATACAGAGCAGCGGAGCCCCAGGGGATATACCCACATTGTATTTCCTCAGATGACAATTAATTGGCAATTTAAGGACTTCTAAGACCCTTTTAATCCGTCACAAAGAAAGAAAAGAAAAAGATCATTACGGTGTCAAAAGTAATCAACAAACTGTACTATAAATAAATATAAAGACAGACAGACAGACAGACAGAACGAGGAAACAAATCAAAATAAGCATCACAACAACAGAGCTACTTCAGTCGAGCAGATTTCCCTTTGGAACTGTATCGATTGCGTTGAGAGATGCTCTGATCTGGCAGCTGAATCTTTCATTAAACATACAGTACACTGCTGTCCAAGGAACACTCAAAACGGAGACGCAGGCTAGGCTTGTCTTTCATTAACAAGCGACGATACATCCCTATCAAATGGAAGCATCATTACGGTGTACTGCTATACCGTAACCTCACTCCAGAAAGCCCCTGCATTTACGTACTACGGTACTACACTAATAAAGCTTTGAAACATATTCCATTCAACTAGATCAGGGCCTACTTGAACATCTCGAAAGCGCTCAATTAGTGCATTCCATGAACATATTTATTTTAATGATTAATCAAATCGAATCAGATTTTGATTAACACATTGTTGAATGATGCTCTGAATTGTAACTTAATGCAAACTTAGGCCTGGGCTTTATCTACAGTATATGGAGCTTTTGCAAAACGGATATTTTCGTCCTCCGTTTAAAAAAATATCCCTGCCATATGACAAAGATATCTGTGTCCACACACAAACGCATATATAATAGCGTTGAACACAGGAGAAAATCACTGCAGTAGGCTACCACGTTTCAATTGTAGGAGATATTATATTTAACAGTGATATAAAAACATGAACAATCAGATAGATATCTGTGTAGTTTCCATGCAGGCGCAAGCTGCATTTCTCACCTAATTCTATTAAAAACTAGAACTGCACTCTGTCGAGTGCATACTTGCTTGTTGCACACTAGTAGGCCATAAATGGCCAACTAGTGCGCAAGCAGAGCGTGCAAGTACTTTCGACCACTACAAACTGTCAACCAATTACATATACATACACTATGTATATGTAATTTGTCCGTCCCAGCCAACCCGCCACTTTTTATGCGTATGCACCGTCCCAGCAAATTGTGCCTGATACGGCAGTGGTGCCAGATTACATACATGTATACACAGGAGCATTACCTTTAATCCTCCCAACACTAAAACATATCGTCATTACGTCACCATCGAAAACCAATTACACTCTGGCATTGGGTCCTTTAATCCACATATTTCTTACGTCATCATTGAGAGCTAGTTATACATATACTATACATGTAATTTGTAAGTTGATTAGCGGTATACTGTGGTTACTTTGCGCCAAAAACCGTCCCAGCCAACCCGCCACTTTTTATGCGTATGCAATTAAAACAGCAAATTTGTGCCTGATTTGCTGGGACCAGATTACATACATGACCATATTTCTTACGTCATCATTGAGAGCTCGTCATACATATACACACACACACACCATGTACTCTGGTCCCAGCAAATCAGGCACAATTTGCTATTTTATTTTACAGATTATATATTATAGTATATGTATGACTAGCTCTCAATGATGACGTAAGAAATATGGTCATGTATGTAATCTGGTGCCAGCAAATCAGGCACAAATTTGCTGTTTTATTTGCATACGCATAAAAAGTGGCGGGTTGGCTGGAACGGTGCATACGGACCGGGCGAAAATATTACTTGCACGCTCTGCTTGCACAAGTAATGAGCGGTGACGTCATCGTTTCTCAAAAGCTCCATTTCGCATGACTACACAGATCCACTGATCCGGATATTTTGGAAAATCTTCACTTATTTATCCGTTTCCAAAAACCTCCGTTTGAGTGGCCGAAAACGCTGTTTGCGTGTGGCTGAAAGGCCCAAATGCACAAATAAATGTGCATTCGGAAAAAGATCAATATAGGTGTAGCCCAGGCCTTAATGTTGAATGTATTGTTTATTTATGCTGTTTGATTTGATGATTGATTGATTGATTGAACACTGACCGGCACCTGTGAATGGGCATGTATTATTGAACAGATGATTTGGGTGAGATCTAATTCTAAATAAGAACCCTCACAATGAGTGGGCCACGCTCGGATGAGCTGTGTGAAGCAAGTCACGTCTCCAAATTGATATTTATTTATTCCCCTGCCGGTGCTACTGTTTGTGTTGATCTGAAGTTCTTACGCTGGAATTGGTGCAGTTTAAGTAACTCTGCCAACACACTTGATTAACAGCATGTCGATCGTGTTCCAAGTTGTATCAACAATACCAACAGAGTATACTTTATGTTGATTGTACAGATTTCAAACATCATATCAATGTTATATTATCATCAATAATAATATCAAATATATATATATATATATATAAATATATCAAATGTTAGTGTTTTGAAGCTTTTGCCAATGATTTGGGGGCCCACATGTTGGGAATCACTGCTAAAAATCATTTCAGTCTTTTATATTACAGCAGCACTGATAATCTGCTGGGGACAGGCAGACTAATGAGATTCACTGCAAACAGCTTTGCTCAGACTTCAGGCACTGTTCAAATTATCCACTTGTTCAAATAGTTAGAATGGCTGACCAGTTGTCAGACCCGTTGTCAGTGATACAAACCATATATGTGTGTGTGTGTGTGTGTGTGTGTGCGCGCGCGCGCTCGCGTACGTGCGTGCATGTGGCTGTGTGTGTGTGTGGCGTCAGGCTACCTTGCGTGGCCCGTTGCTCTTCAGTTCAAAGACATCCATGGTGTAGTTCACCCGTCGCCCGTAGTGATCAAACTGGATGTTTCCTGTCAGGCCCTGAATACGCACCTGGAATCATAATAACGATAACAGAATAATTAAGATGAAGGAAAAAAGGTGTGCAGGAACAGGTGGGGGAAGAATAAATAAAAATCAATGTTTTGCATTGCACATTACAAGTACATAAGAGAAGCTGGCAAGCCAAGACCTTTTAGCTCTTCATCAGGCAAATGATGAAGCTATGAAACAGTGAGGATATTTGTATCCTCTCATTGACCCTCGCCTTGATGTCCAGCACCCCATGGCGTAAATACTGGCATAAGATGTGCACACAATCTTCTTATTTGTCATATCCACCCTGTGCAATTCATGATTAGCACTGAGAAAACTGTTTCCTTTCTTTGTCCTTTTCTTCAAACTTGGTCTCAAACAGAAAAAGACTCGCTTACTGTATGAAACATGAAGGAAAGCATGTTGGAATAAAATATTTATTTTTCTTAACTCTCTGTTTAAGGAGTTTTCCTTCATTTTTTATACAGTGAGCAAGTCTTTTTCTGTCAAGTTTTCTAATTTATGATTAGAACAGAAACACATTTGTAGTTGTGACAGTCACTGCTGCGTATTGAAAGAGCACACATTTCTTCATCTCGTTGTTTGCGTGCGTGCATGTGTGCGTGTCCATGCGCGTATGCACGCATCCATGCGTGTTACCTGTTTGAGTGTGCGCTCCATATCTATGCCTTGGTTCCAGGGAGCGGCCGGATTGGCCAGGCAGTCGCCCGCGTTCCCACGGCGACTGATATCAATCTTCTGGCGGCGAAGGTTCCGGAATGCCTCAGCCATCACCAGAACGCCATCATAGGTTAGAGCGGACGTGTACTGATATGAGAGAGAGAGAGAGAGAGAGAGAGAGAGAGGGGGGATTTGTGGTAAGATTTCTTGACAGTACTTAAACACCATTTTGGATATATAATTTTACTCAATACCTTGCTGAACCCATTAAGACATGAAGCCGATTCTACAAATGTCTCCTGCATCCTAACAGTTTTCTGAAAATCGTTCTATAATCAGTGGTGCTCAATGTCATGACAGAGACTGTAGGTGCAGTTTTGAGGAAAACTGCTTTGAATTGCTATTATTGTTTACAAAAGACAGAAATCAAGGATTATATAAATTAAATATATAATAATAATATAATAATAATAATCCTGAGCATTCTTCCTCCTGCACACTGGGAGATAAACAGCATCTGAAAGTTTTACATGTGAGTGCAGTGACCACCTCTCCCTCTTTATGTCTGTGTGTTGGTTAAAAACAAGAAACAAGGCCACAAAACTGTAACTTGCAATATGTACTACCAACTTGTCAGGAAAACAAGCCCAAAGTCACATATAATAAGGATCCTTGGCAACAAACTGGTCCTGTTGTGCCTTCCAAGCACGCTCAACAGAGAGAGAGGGGGGGGGGGGGGGCATGATTCTGTCATGACAGGGTTTTATATCATCCTCCAGAACATTATTTCCAATTATGACACCTTCACAGTTCACACTGTTTGTGTTTCTGGTTCAAATCCGCCTACAGAGCCAATCAAACAAAGCAATGGGAGAATTTACTTGAAGAGTAAACCGTTATGTGATGAGGTAATGGCAGTCGAGACAATATTCTAAATGGAGAAGCTGGTTATGCTTTCATTAAACATGATATCATAGGTGAGAAGTACGTTAGATGCATCATAAGGCAGTTCTACTAAAGGTCACAGGGCTCAGAATCATAGTTGTACACAGTAGCTGCTACAAGGACGTATGCTGACTCAGAACAACAGACATCCTGGCTCCAATACCAAATATCATGCCATATAGAAATTAGAAATGTATTGTGTTTAATAAATGAATGAATGAACCCATATTCATGGTAAATGGTGCAAATAGCGCCTTTATCCATGGCGCTTTACAGACATTGTGCATTACACCCATTCACGCACACATTCATACACAGATGGCGAAGGAAACCATGCAAGGCACCAACCTGCTCATCGGGAGCAATTAGGTGTTCAGTTTGCTCACGCACTAACTCAGCTGGCGGAGCCCGGGGTCGAACTGGTGAACCTTCTAGTTCCCAAGTGGCCACTCTCCCCTGAGCCACTGCCGCCCCATCTGATATTGATCGCTCAGGGCTGGCACAACGGAAATCCGAGATTCATACAGAATAAATGATATGTAGCTTGCAGAGTTAGTTCAGTCAGATATACTTGAGGGGCTCATTCAGTGCTATGCAAGTCCCACACGTCATACGCTGTTGTGGCAATCAGCTGACCAATTGGGCAAGGCTGCCTTATTTCTGTTGAGTTCCTGGTTGTCGTTATGAGCCGTTTTCTCCCACCGCCACCCATTTCTGCTAGATATACAGTACAGGGTGTATACAGTATATAGGGTTGTTTATGTATATCTAACTAAAACAGACATAAGGACACACTCGCATTGCTGTTCATTGGAGTGGCTGCACCACACAGAAATGTAGCAGAGCCGAATGCCAAGATAAAATATTATATGCACACTTATTATTCTCATTCTATAATAATATTTGTTCAATCTATTTGTTCAATCTATCTGACTGAATACTAGTTGGAAATTTGAGCTCCATATTTATGATGGCTGTGAAGAACACTGGTCGAGAGGTCATTAGGGCTGGGCGAGATGTTTATGTTTATCAGTGGTGGAAAAAGTACTAACATTTTGGCTTCACTCACACCATTGATGCATGCTAGATGTAAACAAAGGGTAAGTGTCATGGCCGCCCCAATGCATTTCCAATGGAAGTCACATGGTTTACAACATTTGTGTTGTACGGCTTTCGGCTCATGTGTTTCGACTGCCCCCCTCCCATACAACAAAAATGTTGTGTCAAACCATGTGACTCCCATTGGAAATTAATTGCGAGCTTGCATCAGTAAACAAGTCTCATGCATCAGCTATCAATCTGTTTTGAAGGTGTGAGTCAGGCCCTAGAGGTCAAGTCACAATATCCCTTAATGTAATCTGGATCAATTTACAATTACAATTTAGGCATTTAGCAGATGCTCTTAATCCAGAGAGATTTTAAAGCAAGCAAGTGATTCTAATACATCAATATACATTAAATAAGTCATCAAGAATCATACGCAAGCTATATCCAGTGGAATATCTATATAATGATTACATAAATTGAACCTTTGCACACGCCTGTATGGTCGTCGAGGCTAGGGCAAGTGCTATGGCAAGTGCTATGGAGTCTGTTCTACTGATGTTTTCAGACTACGGCAGAAGATTAAGAGTGAGTTTGATTCTGATTGCAGACTCACTCATTATCTGCTTGGCAAGAAAGGCAATTAAATAATAGACTTATGGTTAGTGGCAATGTCATTACCTCCACCCAGGAGGGTTCATCATTTGTTCATCTGTTTGTTTATTGCAAAGTAATCAGGGGATTGCCGTACAATACAGCTGCATGTGCACATCCTTGCCCCCAAGAGACAGAAGCTTGTTTATTTTGGTGACACCATGACCTGTTCTCTAGCACCACCGTCGGGTCAAACATTTAATTGTCAAATGAGCGTATATCTCCTGCAGTGGGAAAAAAAAGATTCACTGTGACCTTCATGCTCCCAAGAAGAAGATAACTATTGATTTGGGGATTTTCGTGACCCCGCCCTAATGTGCCCCATCCCATGAACCTTACGGCTCTGGGGAGGTTGTTATACATAATTATACAGAGTACATTCTCATTTGGTATGACACAGGTCTACTGAAGGGTAAGGCAGATCCTTCCAGAACCTGAAACTTCTAAAAGTTGTGAGATAGATTTTTTTTAATCAGTAACGTCAGTGAAACTGTGTGCATGTGTCTCCATGTAGCATGAGCACCTGCAGTTGATTACAACAGGGATTCTCAACCTGTGGGTCGTGACCCCCCTGGGGGGTCGCCAAATTATTTAGGGGGGGTCCAAAATATTTCAATGAATGGCTTTACAATGGAAATTAAGAGTTTACATATTACACACAGTACATGCATAAACTTTCCTTAATGATTATATCTGGTTTCAGTATTTATTTATGATGTATTTTCGCTATTATTAAGGTTATTATAGTGGCCAATTTGTATTGGGGGTGGGGAGGGGGGCGGGCGGGGGTCGCGAGACATGGCCAAAGCATTTCCGGTGGTCCCAGATAAATCGTCCCAGCTAAACACTGACTAGGCTACAGCACCACCGCCACACACACGCCACTTAAAAAGACACGCATGCACATTGGCCAGCATTGCATCTGTACTATGAACACACACTACACAGAAGTGGGGTGCACACACGATGCGCGCACAGACATATGGAGAGACGCAGCGTCCATGCACACACACTCAAGTATATGCACGCATGTGCAATGCACACTAAAGCAGCGCACAGCCTGCTGTTTCAATCTTTAATTGGGTATGATTTGCTTCAAGTGGTGCTAGTGAGCAGCCTGTTGAAATACATGGACAGTGATTTCACATTGTTCTAGAGATTAAACGGTATATAGCTCAAGGGAATCAACTCATCAAAAGCAATTCACACTGCATTGTGAAGCAGGCATATTGTGTTCAATTATTTTCAAACAAGTTTTTATAACGTTTTCATTAGAAAAATAATCACCCTTGAAGGGGGAGAAGTCATGAAAAACTATTTTTCAAGTGTCATTTGTATCTGTAGCACTGGGAATATAGCCATGGCTCTCCAAAATGCACTGCAAGCCAACTTGTGATGGTTCAGCATGTGTGTGTGTGTGTGTGTGTGTGTGTGTGTGTGTGTGTGTGTGTGTGTGTGTGTGTGTGTATGTGTATGTGTATGTGTATGTGTGCGTGCGCGTGTGCACATGCACGCACACACACACACACACACACACACACACACACACACACACACACACACACACACACACACACACACACACACACACACACACACACACACACACACACACACTTTAATGAGTCGCTTGCAAGTCTAAACGGTTCAAACACAATTTGCTCCGTCTGGGTCTTAGGCTCAAGTCATTAAGGGATAATTACGTGGCAGGAAACATACTCCCAGACAAGTACGGAGGTCACCACAGCGCTTCTTCTCTGTGGCGGACTTGCACTTCCAAATCCAAACCTGAATATTTTCCTAATATTGTAAAAGCCTAAATCTAAAATATACCATTTCTCTACTTCTGTCTACTTCTCAAATTCTACTGGAAATGTGGCCCTCACAAGTAGAGTAATACTAATACTACATGCACGTACGCACGCACGCATGCACGCACCATGCAGCCCCACTGAGCTGACATTACATTAATACATTACATTATTATTATCTGATTCATCTATAAGGCATTTGCACTTCAAAGCATCTCCCCCTCAAAGCCCAGGCAATCCCATCCAATGCAAGAACACACTTAACTTATACCTCCGCTGTACTTAGATTGCTACTAGGCTACCGCTGTACACCTCACCTACCCACATCAATCACATAGCTATAAACATCACTGTAAACATTACACACGCACACGCGCACGCGCACACACACACACACACACACACACACACACACACACACACACACACACACACACACACACACACACACACACACACACACACACACACACACACACACACACACACACACACAATGCATCCATATACCACATAGATACTGAACATATCACATGATCATAATACAATCCATAAAACACATTATAATCAGAGATACCCATAACAGAACTAGATACCACATAAAGTACAATCCACACATCACGTTTATGATCACAGAATCACCCATTACAGAAATATTGCCACAGGGAGGAGGCCGGGGAGGTGGAGGACATGTTAACGCTGACATCAGAACAACAGAGACAGTCAGCTAGCATGAAGACTAAGGACAGTGTAGTGACTGCTTAAAAGAACACCTGATTGAATGTTGGCCTGAGTGAGTTAGCTGGCAGCCAATGAGAGTGAGGGAGTTGACATGGAGAGAGACTGCTGATTTAAAGGAACAGAATGAATTACTGATAGAGAATGAAGGGGAGATTATAATAAACCTTCTGCCTTCCGTGTCTCAATCAACTATCACTGTGCTGGATATGTGCGTGCTCTTATTGGCTGTTTGTTCAGCCTCCTCTACCACTATATACACAAAGATGTCATAGAACTTCACAACTTCTATAAAGTGTCAGGTTGTGGAATGTTCAGAATCAGAATGTCTTTATTTCATCCCTTCCCTTAAGAAATTAATCACATCGACCCTCACTCAAACACACAGGCTCCCATCAGTAAAAACCCACTGGATTATATGTAATGCATGCACACATGGAGCTTGGAGACGGTCACGGAACAGCACGGATCAATTTTGTATATTTGAGGGGGAAAAAAGCGGAACCTCATATTCATCCATGATGGTGATGAATATAGATATAGACGGGCGGGCGGGCGGGCAAACAGACAGGCAGGCAGGCAGGCAGGCAGGCAGGCAGGCAGGCAGGCAGGCAGGCAGAAAATTATGGGGCAGAGCCTGGCAGTTTGATAGCAGAGGTGGTAGAATTGACAGACTTCATTAGTGGTAAAAACACAGCATGGAATAGCAACACACACCGCATGATCACTGCACGCCTCCTCTCTCTCTCTCTCTCTCACACACACACGCACACACACACACACACACACACACACCCCCGCTAGGCCACTACCTCGCAGACCGAGAGACACAGAGATGGAACGAGAAGGGATGGCGGGCTGACAACTCTGCAGACACTTTTCCTTTTTGTGCAGCTAACTCTCTTTCTCTCTGACAGCCCTCTTTCGTATTGATGTGTTTTGGACACAGTGTACAGTCACGTCCTTTTGTTACTTCCTTCCATAGTGTGAAACTAAAGCATGCTTTGTGTTAGTGCAGACATTGAAGGCTGCAGCGGCTGAGTCACAGGAGGAGTCCCGTTGTCACATGACATGACCTTTCAAAGGACAGGCACTCTCTAACCACAAGGCTATGGCTGGTGAATACAGGGGTTAATGTGTCTTTGAAGCTTATTTTCTTTTCTTGCACTAAAACATCACTAAACCTGGGTATACTATATATACCCAATGTAATATAATCCATAACAAATATTTCTCATCTAAATATACAGCAATACATGGTCTTCTTTAATATTTCATATTATCAACATATGGAATGTCAGAACAGGTCAGCTCCATATACTGTATGGAGATCTATTCTAAGGGTTTGAAATTTGAGGTCAGATGTAGAGTTGCTGGCCGGCTCCATATGCAGATAGGTGATTATCCAGTCCACTCCACGTCGCTCCATATTATGGAGCGTGTCACGAGGCGTGACAGACTGACGGCCATACATGGAGCATAGTCACGAGGTGTGACAGACTGACGGCCATATATGGAGCGTGTCACGAGTCGTGATGGACGGACAGGCGGACTGACTGGCGTGTTTTGCAGGTTTTCATAGTAATCTGCGACTTACAGTCGCAACACACTCTCCCTCGTAGCCCGCCCCCGATACTAATCCCAACAAGGAAGTTGGTTGGTTGTGTTTGTGCTCATAGTGCGTTCAGCAGTGTTTGAGTTTGGATATTCCTTAGTGGTTACTTAATCCTATTGGTTACCGGTGGAACATAAGGCTACTGATTGGATAACCACATTCTGGAGGACCAATGCAGGTCAGGATATGGATTACTTAAATGAGTAAAGAAAAGGGTAAAGTTACTGTAGACGGTTTTTAGGCAGAGAAGAATTATTGGCCTACATTTATTGAAGAGAGATTATTTGCCTTTAAAGGATTTAAAGTTTTAAACCACGCCATGGGACGTGTGGAATGGATCTTTAATGGAACAGACCGGCAAGTTATCCAGCTCTTATTCTTGAACTTTTGGCAATTTAATTAAATCTACTGGCCTGCAATTGGTGGATTAAGTATAATCAAAATATTACTTCAAAGTAAGAACAAAAGTATTGGCATCAGTATATACTCAAAGTGCTGTACTCAACCTTTTCCAAACTCTTTTGAAAATAGCTAATATAGCTACAGTATAAGTATTTGATAAGGTAATACAAATACTTAGATACAGTACATTCCACCACTGGTCATAACGTTTATGAACTTATGGTAATTTAATTAAAGATATTAAGTATGCTAGCCTATGTGGACTTTCAATACGTTATACTACTAATAATAAGACCATTTCTCAGCATCTCTGGTGTAAGGTTTGGTTTTGGCAATTTAAACATATCCAATTTAATATGAATGATAAGCAAAATCAATAATTCAGCTATTAAATCTGCTGCCCTGTGTAGACTTTCAAAACTTTTACTACTAAGATTATAATACTAATATTCACATTCATCAGTATCTCGTATAAGGTTGGGTATATTAAACAGATCATTATACGCTGATAAATAAGTTTGTACTAGCTTGGATTCCCCATCGATGATGTCACTGCATGGTGGGCGGGTTTCTGAACTGCCTGCCCACAGCCCTCACATGAGACACAGACGGAGTAGTAAAGAATTGTGGCATTTTATCATGAACATTAGTGAGGACCAATTATATGGTTGAAAAGTGGTGAAGTGGTTCTTTAATAAGAATTGGCAATATTCACTGTATTTTTTATTTAAAAACTGCTGAAATGTCCAAGTCAATTACTTCCTGTCAAATAAAAGCACAACACGTGACTCCATCTGCAGGTCCAAACCAAATTCTAAGAAATAATAAGATGAACGTTTGTCAAAAACAGATCAACATTCGCCATAAAATCTATAAGCTCACAACGCGTCACGAGCCTGTATCGGCTCATTCGTCAAAGAGATTTGGCATAGTGGGCAAAAAGGAGGGCCCATGCAACTACAGACCCCTGGGTGATCCCAAGAAAGTATAATAGAGTTGAAGTGGTTAAACACATGTTATAAAATACATGCTGTGAACCTTTTTATTGTGTGACAGATCAGTGATCAGTGACTCACAAGGCCGACCGGTGACCTGTGAGCTCATTTAAAGACATACCACGGCGTTCTAATTGTGGATCATTACCTCAGAGGGGGTGTGAATCTTGTGATGGATGGTCTGGGGGACTGTACAGTCTACGCTGTACACTGTACAGCCATTAGCCAAGATTATCTTTCTCCGAGGCTAAGCGCTGCATGGCTCAAGGCTTGGTAACAACTCTGGGGGAGATCGGGATCGAACTGGGAACCTCGCGGCTCCCATCCGGCTGCTCTACAGGCCACTCTACCCCTGAGCCACTGCTGCCACAATTCTGGAACCCCCTCATGGTCCCCTGGGGCATGCCCATATCCCATGCTGAGAACCAGTGGCCTAGAGACATTTTGAAAACAACCGTGGACATGGGAGGTATATAGCTCAGAGAAATGGCATTTTCAGTCAGTCTGCTTGCTGTCTGCTGATGGTCGAGGAGAAGTTGTTTTGATTTATTCTTTTGTAACCATGGTTAAAAATGCATTTTTGTTATTTGGATCTTGATCATTTGTTTTATTTTATTATGTTTGAGTTATTACTTTATATAAAAATGCCTGATTTATAATGCTTGATTAATTATATTATAATAATGGTTGATTTGAAAGGATTGATTTAATTTGAAAATATGTATAATATATGCAATTATATATCATTTGTTTTGAATGTATTTTATTTTCTAATTTCAGATGTTTGGTCTCTTTTGTTTTGCCGCTTTATTCTGCACTTTATGATACTTTGGGGGGAAAGCACGAAATGTCGTGCTCTGCTTGTGCACAAGTATAGGCCATACATGGCCTACTCTTGAGAGTGTAAAATGAAACAATTTGTTTTAATTTTATGCTCTCAAGAGTTAAATTATTAAAGTTAAACACCTGCATTA
Organism: Protomyctophum bolini; assembly: GCF_963924005.1. Taxonomy (NCBI): domain Eukaryota; kingdom Metazoa; phylum Chordata; class Actinopteri; order Myctophiformes; family Myctophidae; genus Protomyctophum; species Protomyctophum bolini. Next base: position 16,257,440 of record NC_137870.1, on the reverse strand, counting down.
CTTAATTTAGAAGAAGTCAATCTACAAAATTAGAGAACTTAGAAGAATTGTCATTTAGAGAATGTAATTTTGTAGAAGTCAGTTTGATGTTATCTCGCCTATGGTAGAGGAGATCTTGAAAAAACAAGAAGGTGGCACCACACCAATAGCCAGAGTGCCAATATTTATTAGGACAGCAGGCAAGACAGAATTGCATCCAACGTTTCGGCGGTTAAGATACCGGGCACATAATGGTTCACACTTAAATATGGTGCCAGAGAGTCATGCAACCAATCAGAAGGGGGTAGGGGAACACGGGTTGAGTAAAGCCCATCACACACCGTCTGTGACCGCCACGCGTCAAAACAGCCGCCTCCATTATTTTCAATGAACCTATCGCACACCGGCGGCGTCCGACGCGCGCTGGCGCCTCGCCTGACATGCCGATAGAACCAGTTCCATTTTCCAGGCGGCGCCGCATTAGCCTGCATATTTATCAAATGCCGGTTCAAATCCGTAGGTTTCTTGCAAATACGTTTGACTCTGCAAAATTGGCTATACGGTAGGCTGTTTTTTAGATGTAGAGGGTGACAGCTGTCAGCTGTCGCCTATGGTACCACATCAATACAGCGATGGTATTGTGGACAAAATCGTATCCGACGACAACAAAAAGTCTTGCTCAAACGCTGAATAAATAATAGACCTCGGTGTGAAAAGGGTTCAAAACCACTGATATAACAGATGCAGAGCCACACCCCCAAACAATGCAATATCGTCACAATAAATGATTTAATCTTGGAGAGAGAGTGTCTGACTGATACACAGTGTCTGCAGCAGTCTAGTAATAAGCAAACAGCGGAGGACAATTGATGGAGCTGCCAGCGGCTAATGAGGATTTATCAGGTAAATATGAGAATGATGATGACACAATTAACACGCTTCCCTGGGTGATAAAAACGGCCATGACTTTGTGTATCACCTTGCACATCGTGTGTGTGCGTGCGTGCGTGTCCACTTGCAGAGCTAGGGGTGACAGCTGGAGCGGCTGAATTTTAATGGTTTGGTGGATATATTTCCAGTTCATATGCAACTAGCAACTCATCTGACAGTACCCAGCCAATAGTGTACTGACAAAGACAGAGAGACAAAGACAGAGAGACAGAGAGAGAAAGATAGAGAGAGAGAGAGAGAGAGAGAGAGAGAGAGAGAGAGAGAGAGAGAGAGAGAGAGAGAGATAGAGAGGGAGGGGGGGGGGGGGGGGTATTATGAAGGAGGCAGCTATGTTTGGTCAGATGGGATGAGATAGGTGAAAGAAAGAGGGTGTGAGGTGAGGTTAGTAAAAACAGGAGGACTCCAGACAGAGCCAATTAAAGGGATCTATAGAAAGATGGCAAAGTGAAATATATTGGGAGTACACTACATCAAACAGACTGTCATCTGCTAAACACAACACTACTGTATGTCGTTGCTTTTTTGTGTGTAAATTAATGTGTTACTTGATCATACTACAGCATCACACAAAAGCCCCCAGCAGCATCCCACAAGGTCGCAACACGGTGTGAATCAACGCGTTTTGAGCTAGTAGACAACTAGACTTGCTACTTTTGAATTGTGAATTTTGAACATAATGAGGTTTCCAGGTTTCCACCCAACGATGATATGGAACCTGCCACGGCCACAACATCAAGTAGTCCTATAGTGACAACTTGGGACAACATATGGCCCACTCTCGCCCAACGCACACACTGGAATGCGGAAGTGCCATTCTAAATCCCTTCAGACAAATTAATCTGCTAAAAACCAACAAAGCAGACTTTAGCTGTAGGAGAGGGAGTGGCTGCACCAAGTGCTGCAAAGTCTGCTTCAGCCAACTCATTGCTGTAAATCATCATGCAATCAGCAGCATGCAACGTCATGCATGGCCGTCACGGCACGGGTGTGAGAATGCGTTGACAACTCAACTGATTGATTGATTATAATTAAGTCTACTGCCACTCAGCCTGCTCTTTATGGGGGGACTTGTTGGCTGTGATTCACCTGGAACAGTCTATTTCATTGGTTCTCAGACCTTATAATTTCAAGGACCCCCATAACTCGTTCGTACACTCTCAGAGTTGCAGGCCTGCAAGAGTCGATTTGGAACCCTCTCAAGGAACCCCTCTATTTGTAAGAGTCTACGGGTCAGTGCATTCTGGTAAAACGTCAAAGGGGTCGCAAACGCTGTGGGCACTGGGGGCGTGTTCTCTACTCTGCGTCATCAGAGCCCATACCCTAGGTGCATGGGTTGGCAAAAGGGCCTTTCTGTGTGGAGTTTGCATGTTCTCCCCGTGTCCCCTATAGGTACCCTCTCAAAAAACATCCTGGTCTCTATACTGCCTTCCCCTGGCCAGCCATGGCGTCCGATGGAGGGGAAAGGAACTGGTTGGAATAACGTGTTCCTTCCACGTGCTACGTCCAATCGGGGAAACTCCCCCCTGTCACGTGAAAAGAAGCCCCTTGGACTCCTCATGCATTGAAGGAAGCATGAGGTCCGTTGCTATCCCCAGGTTGACAGAGGGAGTGTAGCCCAACCTTATAACACACCGGAGACAAATAAACTCTAACCTTAAAAATGTTAACAAAGAGGTAACATTGTAATACTTTTTATACTGTCCCCCCCCCTTGGGAGCTGCTATCTGAAAGAGTTTTGGCATTGAGCCTCTACTCTGTAGCTATAATGCTGCCTGTCACTGTGGCACTGGCCAATCCGTCACTGTGCCCACAGTGAAGGCTGTAGCAGCGTGATTGGTTAAATTACAGCAGTTCTCAAAGTGGGGTCCGGGGACCGCCCCAGGGGTCGCTCAGGAGTTACGGGTCTGTAACTTCAAGAGTGTTCACTCTCTGAGTTAGGATTTTACATTGTAGAATGGGGTCCCAGAGAGGAAAACTTATAAATGCATACAAATGTGGGTCTGTGGCCTAATGTTCATTGTCTCTGTTGGGTGAAACCTCATATGTCCCAAATTGTTACTTTTCAGGATTCAAATTAAAAGTATCAAAAGAAGCAGATCTGCTACTTTTGATGCTTTTGTGTGACACTGTAGTATGATTACGTACAGTAGTAGTACAAAACAAAAACAAAACAAAAACACAATGGAGATATGAGTTTAACCCGACAGCAACAATATCAAACTGGGGGTAGTCTAACTGAAATAATAATAAATAAATAAAAACAAAAAGGCTCTGTGCCTATCTAACGCCCCGTGTGTGTCACACCTGGACTACAAGGCTGGGGACAATGCATGACGTAGGATCAGAGAGTATAGCAGAAGCGGACACCCAACTAAAGACAGGTGGTGGCGGGTGGCCCCGAAGAGCGCAGAGATCAAAGTGTAAGAAAATAGGGTGTGAATAAGCACTGGCTCACTCTCTGTGTCTCATCATGCATGTCAAACACTGTGACCTACAGCTCAACCAGCTGTAGAAGCCGCTTTCTAATTGGTTCATATGATACATCACTGACGCAGGGTGGCATGAAGAGACGCACGGCACGAAGGGTTGTGTGTGTGTGTGTGTGTGTGTGTGTGTGTGTGTGTGTGTGTGTGTGTGTGTGTGTGTGTGTGTGTGTGTGTGTGCACAGATTGCACATATGGATGCACATGTTTGTACCTGGTCACGCACTGTCACTGTGCAGATGACCTGCTGCTGCTGTCTCCAACCAAGGAAGGACTACAGCAACTTGATCTCCTATACACAAATTCTCCCAGACGTGGGCCCTGACAGTGAACGTAACTAAGACTAAAATCATGATATTTCAAAAAAGATCCAGCCGAAAAAAATACAATTCTTTCATAAATACAATCCCATTAGAACAAACAAAAAAACTATACCTACCTAAACATCCGCAGCACAGGGAACTTCAACCAAGCTGTAAAGGACCCGAGAGACAAGGCAAGAAGGGCCTTCTAATCTATGCCATCAAAAGAAACATCAAAACAGACATCCCAATTAAATACTTAAAATACTTAAAATCTTCCTCTATGGTTGCGAGATCTGGGGATAAACACCAAATAAACACCAAACAGAGACCCTATACACACTGCAAATCCATTTTCCGGACTCAGCGAAAAACACCAAATTATGCATGCAGGGAAAAATTAGGACGATACCCACCCACAATACACCATAAAAAAGAGAGCACTTCAATTCTACAACCACCTAAAATAAAGTGACCCATAAGGCACTCACACACGAAACTCTAGAGAGATGCCCCCTCAGTCAGCTGACCCTGGAACTCAGAGCACAAACACACACAGAGCCAGCTGCTCTCAGCACGCCACACAGTAGTTTCCCCATACCTTGGGTGGGCTCTCGGATCCGGGGTATTCCCTCTGGTCCAGTTTGTTCCAGCGCTGCATCAGCTTGATGACGATGGGCCTACTGAAGTCCACTAGCTGGAAGCCTGTCACGTTAGCTCCGCCATGCATGAACCTCTCCAGAGACATGTCCTTGAAGCCCTGAAACCAACAGAATGGAGAGACAACGTTTAAGGTTTGAGGCAAATCAGTCTGCTCCCGAGCAGATGTGTGTTTGAGTGTATATGTTCAACAAATACCAAAATAAACCAGACTCTCATGTGCATAATTATAATAAAGTATAATACCTGTGCGTACCCATGATGATGATGATGATGATGATGATGATGATGATGATGATGATGATGATGATGATGATGATGATGATGATGATGATGATGATAAGGATGATGGAGGAGGAGGATGGTGGTGATGGTGATGGTGATGGAGAGATATTGAAGAACAGAGGAAGGAGGACTGTTGAATTGAAGGGTAACCCTGGATGGATGGATGCTAATGTATTGCTAAAAGCTTTAAGAGACAATTTAGTTCGACCTGAACACATTAACCCCTTTCTCACTGTCTGTCCCACTGCGACTGTGGTGGAACTGCAATGTCTGGGGTAGTTATTAGGGCAATATTTAATTTACTGATGTTGTGTCCAACTCCCTCCGAGTGCAGTGACTTTGTTCAGGACAGCTGGGCTAACAAATATGCTTCAGAATGTACAACTCTACTCACAATCTAGGCCTCTATCAGATGCTCGAAACAGTGAAGTCAACAAACAAGTGCTTCAACAAAACTATTTTATTTTGGTATTGTGTCTATGTTTGTGATGTACTGTATGTCTGCTCTGATTTAATTTGATTGTGGACATTTTATTAACACATGAGCTATAATTTTGTAACATTTTATATAATTGAATTGTATATAATTGTCAATAAATGCATTGTGCCAGGTAATTACCAAACCTAGCATAATTTATAAATAACACGTTATCTAAATAATATTTTTAGCTTTTGTAGCCTAGACATACAGTAGGCATGTAGCCTACTGTATGTCTAGTTGCTGTGAGCTTGTAGATCAGCCATTTTCAAGAGTAGCCTATACATTCATTGAATGAGCTGATACTGATTGAGAACAATCTCTGTCAACACATTCCTGTTGTTTTGTCACCTGGTCAGTTGACATGAGAACACATAAGTGTCACTGTTACAGGTAGTGTAAATTATATATTTGTGTTCAAATAAGCGCCAAATATCTCTCTATTCTGATTGTAATAGTGCATTGTAATAATGCATACAAAGTGTCTGTGCAGTAACAGAAGTCTCCATGTCCCTCATATTAGTATCCCAGATTGGGATGCAAATTGTATCCAATCAGGAGAGAGAATTCACACAGGATACAGGATAAATGAGTGACATTGCATATGATAAAACAAAGAAATGAGCAGACACAATTACAACTGGAACTCTATACAACTGAACATGTATTTTCTGTTTATTAAACATTCTATAGAATTAACCTTTGTGGAAGAAAACAAATGTTTAAAAATATCACTTTCAATTAGGCATTGCGGGTAGTTAAATAGTTATGAAAGTCTATGAAAGTCTGCATCATTTAAGAACAACATTCATAATAATAATAATAATAATAATAGGGATTCTATTTTTATTCTTATAAAGGCAACAAAATATTTTGCAAAGAATGTTGGTTTTCTTACCAGGTTAGCGACGATGTAGTGGTAACCCTTCACGTGTTTACCCATACTGACTGCCTGGGGAGAGAGAGAGAGAGAGAGAGAGAGAGAGAGAGAGAGAGAGAGAGAGAGAGAGAGATAATACATTAAGATTTCTCATCTCACATCTAATCATGTGGGTTCAGTTGTGAGACTGTAAAGGAAATCGAACAGTGTTATTCAATGCAAAGGTCATTAGCTCTGTAAATGCCATTTAGTCTCTGTCCATACGGTACACAACTACTGTATACATCCAGGATGTTCATGTACGCCAGTGGTTCCCAAACTGTCCCCCCAAATTGACACTAATTACCCCACGGACCCCCATTAGAAAATATATGCCAAGGACCTCCATAAGAGAAGATGTTTACAGCTCTAGCAGTGACCCTCAACCATTTTATTTTCAAGGACCCCCCAGTTTCACATGCATTAGGCTACGGACATTTATATCTCTGGGTCACCAATTTATATTGTAAAATCAATGTTAATTCAACTCTGAGAATGTACAAATGGAACCAAATGGACCCTCGGTTCCATTTTGTTCCATTTGTACACTCAGAGTTACAGTCCCATAAGGGTCCATTTGGTTCCTAACCATATTTAGCTAACTGATATTTAGCTGAGGACATTGGTCAGCACATGATAGCAAAATGATAGCCTATAGCCGAGTATCATGCAGCTTGTATGCCTATATGCATGCATTCTATGGTTCACAAACACAAATACTGGACCCTCGTCTGGTTTGACAGACAGGTAGTGTGTGCAGGCTGGGTGGTGTGATAATTCGGTTGAAGTATTCCTTCGGTATGGCGACTGCGGCGGTGGGCCCGGGAGAACAATAACGCGACACGAGACAGTATCACGCTAAAGGTTCACAAAGTTTATTACACAAACAGGAACATATATAGTGCTGGATCATAATGACGTGACAACAAGATATGAGACATAATAATGTGCCTATTGCAGCAAGGCTGACCTTGCTGTCGCTGAGATGTCTCTCGTAGCCTAACTATAAAGTATGCTACAGTTCCGGCAGTACACAATACATACACAAGTACACTGTGTCTCAAGTTTAAGTACACAGACATGGGCAACTCATAACTATAACAGTCACTAGGGCTAATTATATTAAAAAGTCCACATTATTTAATGGCATTGTGCAAGTCGGCCAGTCATAGTTTTAAGACAGCTCACCTCTCCAGCGCTCTACTCCAAAGGTAAGATAAGCATGCCTTAATGTCGCTGTGCTGCCATTAATTCATTAGGCAACTGTAGCTGTAGGCTACTACTGTAGGCTACTACATTGATCTCATCATGAGATCAATCAAGTTTGCCTCAGCATCAAACTTCCATTATGCCAAGTGCCAACTAACGCCAAATGTCACGCATATCATTTTAATGACATGAAATGGATCATTCATACTGTAGCCAACTTACCTCTGACGAAGAGGATATATAGGCTACGGCTACGGCTATGGTTGAAAATTGAAATACAGTAGCTATGCGTCCAGAACATAGAGGTCCAGAACAAATCCATTCCCATGGCATTCAGACAGACGACAGTGAGATGATAATGATAGTAATCTAAAAGACGGACTTCCCCTCATTAATCAATGCAGCTCTGATAAAAAAAAGATATCGTATATATTTTTTACCTCTGCAAAGGTGTGAGTGAGCAATTGTTCAATAGAAAAAACTTTTATAATATAATTGCCAAGTATAGCCTTGGTCCTGAGGTTGAACATAAATAAATACATTAACTAGAGTTGCATTATAATAGAGCTTACAATTTTAACGTTCAGTCAGTTGACATTGCGAAAGACTCGCCTGTAAAAATAAGCTGATCTACCAGTTCATGCAGTGCGGTGCATCGCGAGACATGGCCAAAGTATTTCCGCAGGTCCCCAGCCAAAAACGTTGAGAACCCCTGAGCTCGGAGATGAGTAGATCTGAGCATTGTGCAGGCTGTGATGACGTTTTTCACCCGAGGAAAGATATTTCCTGTTGCCTTATATGGCGTGGAATGGGGCGTGAATGTTCAATTATACCAGTCGACACCAGGCAAATCGCTTGGGAAAGAGGCGAAATGAGATACACGGGCGATCCGCACAAATTAAGTCATTACGCCACCTTTGGTGAATGACACATGAGCTTGATCGTTCAGATTAATACGCTCTCATTATGCACTTCATTTACACCTGGTCGTAAATTTCCGTTGTGAATCTGGCCCTAGGTGTTTATATTGAACCACTGTATTTGACTTTGGACCATTCTCTCTTCTGTCCCTTCCTGTGCGATCACGTATTCATTCCACGCATGCATAATTTAATCTAACGGACATGGCGGTCTCTGGGTACGATTTCACGCTATGCGGTTGAAGCGTGTCAATGGGTCACCCCCCGACCTCATCTTGGCTTTCTCAGATCGTCGCACCAGCCAACCCTGTGGGGTAAATTGCTTCACGACCTTGGGGACCCATTCTAATGTGTCAATTTGTGCTTTCTTTTCACGTATGCAAGCCTTGCCGTGGAGTAGACCCTTGTGATATGTCTCCTGAAGACGGTTGGTGAAGTGTGTGATGGACAGCAAAGCGTTTTGTTTTTGTCCAAACATGACGCAAATCGTTACACATTATCTCTGATCTCTTATCGCTAAACTAAATGAGTCTTTCAGATTTGGTCATGTGATCAAGACGGACCTTTTTTGAATTTCATATTCCATCCTGATTGGCTAAGATTGAAATTATGGAAAATGTTGAATGCACTGTCCATTAATTGGGGTGAAATTGCCCTATTATAGTGCCACCAGGAGGTAGATTTTTTGAAAACATTTTTATATAACTTTTTAAAGTCAAGTGATCAAGACGGATCCTTCAAAATATACAGCTTTTCGTCACAACTCTTTGCCATTGACAATGAAAGGAGAATTTATGTCATAATGTGTCTGCTTATTTAAACACATGCATGTAATGAAATTGTTTTAATTCAGCTCAGGGAGGAAAATGCACCTGTGTGTGTCTGTGTGTGCGTCTGCAGTCAGTGGCTCAGATGTGAAGACAGCTGGCAGAACCAATGGGACGGTGCACAAAAATACCTGGGTCAAGGGCCATGCACGCACGCATGCACACAAACACACACACCGGTGACACCTGTAACATGGCTTGTCTCAAGGCATCAAACAAGACACACACTCTAATGAGATTAGACAAGCGAAGGAACACATTGTGTGTCCTACAATGTGTGTGTGTGCGTGTGTGCGCGCGTGCGTGTGTGCGCGAGCAGTGCACAGACATCCATATTTAGTGCGATGTGTTTCTGCTCAGTGGTCAGACAGAATGCAGGGCTCCATTGAAGCAGCACAGTGAAGACCAAGCCAGTGTCCACTGCACGCAGCAGTTCAATACTGGATACCACTGCACGTATCCTGCACTCAACACAAGGGCAGTGCAGTCCTCTACCAACAATACAATGTGGACCCCCAACACAAGGGCAGTGCAGTCCTCTACCAACAATACAATGTGGACCCCCAAAATGTATGTGTGTATTTGTTTGCAGACCCCCAGTGGAAATACGTTGTGCCTGACAGTGACCTGCATGACAATTGTTGAAATGTTTCAGAAATATCCAAAGATGTAATCCCCCCCCCCCCTACAGCGTTGATATTGTACAGTAGATGTGTTACTTTCAAATAGCTGATGCACCGTGTACACATAGGGTTAACGTATTTAAACTGATTTTGATGCTATATTAGTACATTTGCATGGGGATCCCCTGGACCCCCCTAAAAAGGACCCCAGAGAGTCTCCCTCTGGACCCTACTTTGAGAGCCACTGATCTAATGGAACAGTGGTTCTGGATCAGGGCCCACTTGAACATCTCTGCATGCAGGTGCATTTTCAGAGCATGTTTAATTTAATGGTCAATCAATCGATGACCATTACATTTTGGATTTTGGAGGATCAATGGAAGTAATGCAGTTAGTTAAGCTCCTATTTAACCACTTAGACCCCGGAGTCCCGCAGGGCCAAATACTACTGTATTTTCTGTTTTCTCTTATTGTGAGGAAAGCTTTTGCTGACAAGCTGATATTTTCCAGCTGTCCACCTGTCCAAAGTCATTTCAGACAGCCTTGGATCAAATCAGTCATCAAGGCTTTCCAGACATAACATTTTTGTAATCATCCTATCCTTGTTGATATAAGTGTCCTTGGGCAAGACACTGAACCCCAAATTTCTCCCGATGTGCTGGTTGGTACCTTGCATGGCTTCCGCCGCAATCGGTGTATGAATGGGTGAATGTAATGCACAATCTATGTATAAATGCACCATTTACCATTTGCTCCTGATCAGACCATAAATACTGTATGGCTTGCACCGCACTGTCCTTATGCAAAAACATTGTGCAAGCTCCGGAGAACAACAAACAGCCAGCGTCATTCAGAAATGGATAATATTGCGTACTTGTGATGAATGTTTGGAAGAGGATGAGAAGTAATGGTTAAAAGCCTGGCATATTTTATTTATACAACAAAAATAGCCAATCTGTAAGCTTGTAGATCAGTTACTTTGAATCAACAGGGACAATGTCATGTCTCAGTCAATTTACAGGAAAACGGAGGTCGAAACATTATTTTTTATTTTGATAGTGAATTGCCCCATAATATGAATACATTTTGACGTCCTTTTGTTTTGTTGATAACTGTTGTATAATCACAATATCACACTTGAGGGTCTGCATTACCGTCATTATTGGCGCGACAGTGATGTGGTCAGGAAGGAGACAAAGTCGAGTTCCCCCAATGCAGTGCAAAATGAAAAGGGGCCGGAAAATATTCTAAACTTTCCCAGATTCTGCTAATTATCATATTCTTTTTGATCGGTCAAACAAAGAATGACGTGCCGTTGATCCCCTTCCCCTATTCGCTCATTCTAGAACATGACAGGTAGAAGAAGGGGCGGCGGTGGCTCAGGGGTAGAGTGCCTGGATTGGAACCGCAAGGTTGCCAGTTCGAACCCGGGCTCCCCCAGAGTTACTGTCGAAGTGTCCTTGAGCAAGACACTGAACCCCTAATTGCTCCTGATGTGCTAGTTGGTGCCTTGCATGGTTTCCGCTGCCATCGGTGTATGAATGGGTGAATGTAATGCACAATCTATGTAAAGCGCCTTGGATAAAGGCGCTATATAAATGCACCATTTACCAAGAAGAATATACCTTATGATTCTACTGAGCTTTGTTCCAAAATATGTTTTTGTATCATATTTGTGTTTGAGTGAATTCATTGAGTACAAAGGACCACAATGGAAACAAGCTCCCCTGGGGGAATTTTGTGTTATCATTTTAGCATAACCTTGACTTGACTGTACTACCTGTACTGTTAATAATCATGGTAATAAAGTATAAGCAATCAGTCAATCAATCAATCAATCAATCAATCAATCAATCAATCAATCAATCAATCAATCAATCAGTCAGTCAATCTGTCAATCAATCAAACGTTTATTTTAAATCACCCCTGCCTAACAGACAGGCCCCACTGTCATTACTGTCAGAACGTTGATGTGGTATCATGAGCGTCATATTCGGGTAGTGGCTGAGCCTGAGATTTTGGACAGGCTAAATTTAAACCAGCTATTATATTCATTGTTGTTGGGCAGCAACCTCTTATCTCCATATTCTAATGTTTTGTGTTTTTTTTAATACCCTATGCGATCATACTACAGCGTCACACAAAAGCATAAAAAAGTAGCAGGTCTGCAAGCTCAAAACGCGGCACTAAGTGGCACATTTCTGCTGCTTTTGCTAGTTTTGAATTTGAATCCACAAAAGTAACAGGTTTGGACATATGAGGCTTTCCCCCCGACAGAGACGATTATCCACAGTGCCAGGATGAAGCCACTGACCTTCATCAAATACAATTAATTGATTTTAATCGGTGCACAATGGCCTCGGAAAAGGTGATTATGTACTGTAACAACAATGTTTCCCGTTTCACGATCAAAGAACATATTTATTAATCAGAGTGCTTGAATACATTCATGTGCAAATCAACAAGGAGAGACACAGAAATCTTTCTCTCTCTCTCTCTCTCTCTCTCTCTCTGATCTGTGTGGATTGCTATAATGGGGGGGAGGGGGGTGTGTGTGTGTGGAATTATTAAGTTCTAAAAAGCAAAGCAGGCTGAGATGTCTGTCTGTCTATCGATCTCCACTCCTTTTCAGTGTTTTCATTTAGTTTAAACAACAATATTAGGAAGCAAGCCCAAATAAGCGATCTACGCTACAAACAATGCCAAATAGTCTGCAACCCAGCAACTATGCAAAGTCACTTATAATGCGACTTTGGCATGGCAACACTGGTCGATTCCCAGCTCTAGTGTTATCTGCCACTAGAGCTGGGATCTGGCCGACTTTATACAGCCCGACCCGGGCCTGACACCGACAGCTTTGTGTCCGAACCGAAACGAGCCCGACCTTAAGTATTAATATGCGCCCGGCCCGGGCTCAATACCCGACACTTTTTTCCCCCCTTCATTTTTCTTTGAGGAAGGCACTTTAATAATTACACTGACAGCATACAGCTTGCCTGGCTGTTACCTTTAGACATATTATGCCACACTATGTCTTGCAAATTACCATGAAAGGGGTCCGTTTTATATCTATAGCCTACTACGTTGATTAATAACTAACTATAGTATAACACGCCGTGCACACTACAAAGCACACTGCACAGCATGTGCGCAGTCAGATGCACACACACACACACACACACACACACACACACACACACACACACACACACACACACACACACACACACACACACACACACACACACACACACACACACACACACACACACACACACACACACACACACACACACACACACACACACACACACACACACTCCTGCAGTCTTACCAGCATTAAAAATGAAATTTAGTGCAGTCAAAGGTACATTACTGGTCTTTAAAATTAAGTGAAGTGAAGGTCTATGTATATACAGAAGATACAAATAGCCTACTCAAGGTAAGTACACTACATGTGCCGAGAGTTTGGTGATGAGGTTTTTCAAGTGCGGTGTGGTATTAGCACTCGGCCATTATAATTAGTAAAATGGTGCTGTTTATTAGACAAGTGCAGCGTAAAGAGATGCAGTGAGTGTAGGAGGGGACATACAACACAGATCATGAACCACCATTATCTTAATGAGGTATGTGTCGCTATATGTGGCTACACAGTGTGAAACAATCACAGGCATGTTGGGAATCGCTGCATGGATCAGCGTGTTGGGTTGGGGTTTCCAGCACTGAGCCTGCATGGGGGTTAAATGCCTGCGGTGAAATATCGGCTGAATCATCATCACACATTCTAGCATTAAATATATCGTCTCTGTCGGGTGGAAACCTCAAATGTCAATTTTCAGGATTCAAATTCAAAACAAATAAAAGTAGCAGATCTACAGTACAAGCTCAAAACACGTTTCGAAGCTTGCAGATCTCCTACTTTTGATGCTTGTGGGTGATGTTGTAGTATGATCAAGTACAGCGTTCATTTACATCCTCTCCCTCACTAGACGGGGCTTTTCTTACCCATCTTTCTTTTTACATGAGTAGCGTGTTGTCATAATCTACAGTACTAGAGCCTGGAAAACCTGGCAGTCAGCTCCTAGCATGGCTGTTTAGTCAAAAGACTTTCAATCCATACCTCCTGCATGGGTTTGAATCCTGCTTATGCCATTATTTTTGTGCCAACCTCAAACAACATTTTTTGCAGATAAAGTAAAGTTTAGACCATGGCAATGTAATGTTTTCTACATGTACCTGTTCCAGAATGCTGTGCAGTCTCAGGCTCCAGGTTAATATAGGGTTAGTTAGTGTTGCACTATGGGTAATGTAGTGTTTTCTACCTTTTACAGAATACTGTGAAGTCTCTCAGGCTCTAGGTTAATCTATTGGGTTAGTTAGTGTGGCACTATGGGTAATGTATTGTTTTCTACCTGTTCCAGAATGCTCTGCAGTCTCTCAGGCTCCAGGTCGATGACGTATTTCCTCTCCTGGCGCCGGTCTAGGTCCTCTAGCAGACGCCGGTACCCTGCCTCGTTGAAACTCTCCACGCAGATCGCACTCACCTGTGGAAAACACAAGTAACGTAAAGTGTGCGATTAGTTTTTTATTTTATTCTTTTGCAAAAGTAGCAGATCTAGAATTTTGAGTTAGTTTCGAGCTTGCTGATCGGATAGTGTTTTTGTGTGATGCTGTAGTATGAAGTAGATTAGAACCTTGATTTAGAACATGGAGATAAGAGATAGAGGGCTCCAATTTCCTCTCAGACTTTACCCGCAGCGTGGCCCGCATTTCAGCCGCTGCCCGAAAATTACGAATATAGGAGCTTTCTCTGTCCCTTAATGGTATTTTCGTCCAGTGTCACCCGCTAAGATGTAACATATCCTGATTCCAACCCGGCCACGAGTGATTATGATAAAACATGGATCCGACTGGTGCAGGTCTCGGGTCCTCTCGGGTATTCTCAGAATTGAGGGGCCCGTGAAGAGCTCCAATAAGAGCTTTCTGCCATATAAAATATAAAATTATGGGTGTCATTAACATGCTCTTGCGTTCTGTTCTGTGTGTCTGTGTATGTGCGTATGCGTGTACGTGTGTGTGCAGCCTCACCTTCCATCCATTCTGGCCCGCTTTCTCCATAATGGCCTGCAGGATAGCGTAACCTAGGTAACAGAGAGTGTGAGAACAAAACATGGATAAAGAATTAAGATGTAATACCTGGATCAATATGGTGTGTGTGTGTGTGTGTGTGTGTGTGTGTGTGGTTGTGAGAGTCTGTGTGTCCGTTCATTCATTATACAAGTGCATCCATTCCTTTATGGATGGATGAACATAATAATGCTACCAGTATTTTTTCTACAGGCAGGTGTTCGGGTGAATTTCACCCGTGTTTAGTGATAGTGAAAAATCCCATACACCCACAATGGACTTTTTTTTTTTTAATATTCTTCATTCTCACAACCACTGGGGCCAGTAAATTAATCCACAAAACTAGCGTCATTTGTATTGTTGACCTATTTTCTAAATCAATTTATACAGTTGTTGCAACCAATATATGAATGGAAAGTATTCCATACAGCTTAAAAAGCTATTATGGAATATTTTACATTGGGAAAATATACCTATGTTTAGTGATGGTGTAACAAAAAAATAAGTTTAGTGTTCTAGGGTTAAATTCAAGACTTAATAACAGCATGTACTGTATATGTTACACACTTCAATGAATGAGTCCATATCAGTGTGGTTTGATTTTATGACCGTTTTACTGGACATCAAGGAACTGCAACAAGACAGTTAAACACACACAAATGAGTGAGACACATGTTGTCCAGCTTATGCACCATCACCATATACAGGATGTACTGGCTTCCTCATTGCCTGACTGGCAGAAACATGCTGACTCACTGGACATAACAAAATAATACATAATAACATCACATTCAGTTTAAACAAAATAACAAAAATACATGACACCAAATAGTTCTGTTTCCACAATAGCATATTACTATCACAGTGAGTTGGAATTATTATCAATAACATCAGACAGACAGTAGTAGCTTGGGGCCTCCTGCAGTCACTATCACAGAGTTAGCATTAGCTGCTAGCTGCTAAGCAAAACCTGACTACAGACAGTACTCTAAAACATTGTGGAGACCTTTTCCACTATCAACATATCCCCTGTTAAGCTACTTTATACAGTATGTCTAAATGAACCCACTCTCTTATATATCTCACCTGCAACAAGACAGTTAAACACACACAAATGAGTGAGACACATGTTGTCCAGCTTATGCACCATCACCATATACAGTATGTACTGGCTTCCTCATTGCCTGACTGGCAGAAACATGCTGACTCACTGGAGTATATTGCCCCCTTGTGGCTTAGAGGAGCAATCGCTCTGTTTTGTTCTTGGCAGGGCAGAAACACAGTGACTATTAGTATTGAGACTAACTTTACATAGAACAATGACAAAATGAAATACACTTATGCATGAACTTTTATCTTTTTAACTATTTGACTTGTAATGTCATTAACTGCATTATGAACTTGAGTAGAATATGAATTATAATTAAATAAACAACCAAAAATAGGGGGTGGCTTTGGCTTATCCTACATATACAATCAATATTTTGTTACATATCCATCTACAACAAATGCTGCAATTACATAAATTATGTGGCACATATGAAGTCATTCACTGCCAATCACGTTTCCAAAGCCCACACGTGTTTTGACGCTAGATTGGACTCTTCACTAACTTATGAGTCACCATTTAACCCTGTGTCATACTGTGAAACAATTAATCACGTGATCACAAATTATCAGTGACCATTGACTTCTGTGTGATTGGATTTGTAAAAAAAAGAAGAAAAGAAACAATCTCGCCTCCCTTCTTTTTCGCCTCCCTTCAGTTTCAATTTGTTCACCATTGAATCTGTCAGTAGACCTCGAGAACAGCATGCATTTTAGTCTCGTTGGAGTTTAAGACAAGTTTGGGACTAATTAGAGCCAACTGGAAAGCACCATAAGCTGCCCACAGTCTTGCAGTGGTGAATGGATGAGTGGGCCCAATACTTCTGGGTCGTGTTGTGTTTGTGTGTTTGTGTCAGTGGCATAGTAATTGACATCACAATGCGGGGAGGGGTGTACAATATTAATAAACTGGACCCCTGTCAGACACCTTTACCAATTATAAGACCATCGGCAAGACAGAGCTAGACAACAGCTTGAGTTCTCCCGGACAGATAATTAGAGAACCCACTGACAGCTGATGCCTTTGAGAGTAAATGAAAATAACTGCACAATGCTGGTAATGGCAGCCAGACCTTTCAATAGTTTGCGACAAGCATTGTAGCTCTTATAGGAGAATCCCGATTCTTGAGGTTGGAGTACTGAATGCATGCAGGAAGTCACGCTAGTGGGAACTCGAGTCTGATAGGTATTCAAGAAGCTTGGCTAAAGAGCACCATTTTGATATGGGAAGGTGTCACGGTAGCAGAACGACTGAACCCAAATGCAGAGGAAAGTTCAAAATAAACAGATTTATTAAATGTAAACAAGGTCAAGCTTACATCAAAGTCTTAGCTGTAGCTGCAGGCACAAAAATCAGGAATGCAATGCAAAACTCTTCAAAGGCAGAATTCTATAAACAGAGAGTCAAAAAGGCAAACCTTACAAAATGCACCAAGAAGTCCAAAACCGCCAAACATTCGGAAGGGCTAAGCAAGGAACCAGAATCTTTAAGGAAGAGCTCAGGGACAACACTGTAGAGCACCGGACAAAGATTTATGTTCTGACAAATAATTAGAAAGAAAAAAAACCCAGGTTACAACATTTTTTTTGTTGTTTTTCTTCTTTGTAATTATTTGTTTGGTCCAAACTATTGTTTGTTGTCATGATTTGTCACGACAAGAGTTGGCTTTGTCCGCGGCGCAACCGTCTTTAAATAAATACTTTGTGAAATGTCTATGGGAAAAATGCATTGGAAATCATTTCCTGGGCCTGGCGTCGTCATGAAAGGGTGGCGGGACTGCGACGCTCTACTGGGCAGAGGGAGAGATACAGAAAGAGGGGAATAAACAGGCAGAGGGCCAGACCATGACAGGAAGGTAGTTATTTATCTCACTCGGATCATCACCTTCATGCGGCGGTGTAACTTGTGCAGTTTAACATACAGCGGGAATTATGCCAGAGGTAATTGTTAGGCTAAATATGTGAGCAAGCGGGGGAGGCAATTATATGTGCACTAAGACGCAGGAGATACAAATCAAGATCATCCTCCCCCTCGGACTCCTTAGTGCATGGTTGTGTAAGCGCATTAAAAATCACATATCAGAGCCTACGTCAACCCTTTGTGGTTGCATATTTTGTCAGTGGTTCTATTGAGAGTGAATGCACTGCTGTCATTAAGAAAAAATCTGGTTTTCAGACTAGATAGACAGTTCAAACTAAATACTGTTCTACCACAGAGTTTTAAAAAAAATCACACCCGTGTGAAGTGAAGGGCGCTCTTATCATCATTCATCATTATACATAATCTCATTCTGGCCGATCACAATTTGCGTCCTCACATTTGGCTTCAATGTTTGTGATTACACACTTTTGTCTTCAATGTTTGTGTTTACACAAACACTCAAAGCTGAGCATATAGGATTATAGGAGGGGCTGGCACCCCTCAAATTGTCTTCTAAATCTAGTCAACCAGGCCTGCAGGGTTACTATACTTTGGTCCGACATACCATTGGTCCGATCGACTACCTACCCCAAACCCTCACCCTAACCATAACCACGAACACGGGGCAGCACACCTAAACCTAACCCCCAACCCTATCCCGAGTCGGACCAATGCTCCTTCGAACCAATGATATGTCGGACCAAAGGATGCTCCCCGGCCTGCAGTAGGCCATGCAGTGACAGTGTATGCACTGGACAGTATCCAATGAACTCAATCAACTTACGGCCGTCCAACAGGAGTTTTCATGTAATGCACGGTAAGACTAGGGTGATTAGTATTATTGCCATCAGCTGGGTCGTGTAACTTTCCCGATGTTAAAGATGGAGTGCCGTGATTTTTTCCAGTTTTTCATGTGTTTATGAGGTGACAGTACTTAATTAGACCCCTTGGTGTGGTTGATGTGCAATGATGTCTTCCATTTGAATTGTGGGTTTCTTTCTGGAGGCTGAAACCTTCACAGTCAAACATGCCAATGTAAAACAGTGATATAGTGACATCACAATATCATCCCCTGCCCTAACCCCTCCCCCTTTATCATACAATGGGTGCTTCAGTTCAGGTGGATCCACCACCCATCACCACCCACCAGGGAAACCAGGCATACTTAAAGGAGAGTTCCGCAAAACCCGTCTCTAGGTTTTTTTTTTGCTAATCTTCCAGTGGTCAATGGATTATCATCATCATATTATGGTAAGAAAACGAGTTGGGCTGAACTCTCCTTTAATGAACTGGTGGACGTGTCCACAAAAAAATTACATTTTAACAAATACTGCATGTACACTTTTTTGAAAAAGATCTTCCTCCTTTACCTTATATAATAATAATACCTGATGATCATGTTTTAGGGTATAAAAAATCACGGCACTGCAACTTTAAGCTGTGTATGTGTTCAACAACACAGCCATGCAAAATAACACTGAGAGGTGACAAAAGCTTGCCATCCACGGTTGCTAAACTACTGTATTTGGATTGGCATTGCACAATCACTTTTGGGATGGGGTTAATTAAAGGGCTAATTGCCTATGAACTATAATCCTGGACGATACTCTCCCTCTGCCAACCTATGAGTGCCCCGAACTGAGCTCATGCTTCTTTCAATGCAAGAAGAGTGAGCAGGCTGTTTCTAATCACCTGACAGGTGGAGTTTCCCCAGTAGGAATTTAGCGTGTGGAAGGAACACGTTATTCCGACGAGTTCCTTTCCCCTCCATCAGGCCGGGAGGCAGTATAGAGACCATGATTTTGTGCTGTGATTGGCCAGTAGTTACTTTGAGGTACTTTGAGTGACAGTTGGGGACTTGGGATTTGGCACGCCTCAGACGTGGTCAAAAACGAATTGTTGGAAAAATAGTGGCGGCAGCTAAACAATACCTTGGGACACAGAGTATTTAAGGTAAATAGTACTGAAATCATTGTGGTAGCACTCAATTAAACCCCATGTGTTCATTTACGTCCAAGAGTTAATACAGTTACACAGTATTTTACTGTGCATTTCTTTCCAACCAGTGTCACTGTGTGTGTACTGCCTAGCCTATAACCCTGGGAAAAACACTGCAAAACGATGGCCTGGTCGCGCACAATTGAAGTGCTAATCGATGTGCTCTTGCAGGAGAACATTGTTTGAATTGCCACCCACATCTTGGACATCTTGGAGAGTAAAAAGTAATTGGCATACAGTAGGTAACAAGTAACCAAAGCACTTTCCCCTGCCCCCATAAACATGCCACTGGTGGGTGTGCGGTGATGGATTATGGTCTCAACTAGGCATAGTCTGTCACTATTATATATTAGATGGGATCTTGATGGAGTTTGGAAATTAATGGCGACCCACGGGCAGTAGGAGGTGAGCGACATCTTAATTATATTGCATTGAACAGCCTGCCTGGTTGGACAAAAGCAGTATAGAGGCATGAGAGATGAGAGAGATAAATTCAGTAACGCTGGTATTATCCTTTAATATCGTATACTTTGTGTAACATCCATTTTAGTAGTGTTTTCGGTGTCACCTCTGGTAGTCTGTTAGAACAGCAATTCCAAGAATTCAGTTTGAAACAAAAGCACGGAAGTACCACTCCAACAGCGCTGCCTCTGGCTTGGCCTGGGCGAGCACTCCAACAAACTCACTATAGGAGGGAAGCTGGCACTACAGCACACCCTGCTGGTTGGCATGGGCATCTGTTCGGCAGAGAGAAGATATTGTAGGGGGGTGGAGATAGCGTGAAAGAACGTGTGCGTTAACGCTCTCCTGGTGAAAACAAGCGGCTGGTGATGCCATGTGTATCGGAGGAGACATGTGGCTGTCTACTCTCCCAGAACACCACTGGGTGCTTTGCCAATATCTGTTGGCCAGAAAACAGGGACCACAGCACACATCGGGGGATTGACAATGACTGAAGTGGGGAGAAAATTGCGAGAAAAAAAAGAAAGAAAATCATTATCATAAAAGAAAATCTGCATTCCACACCAGAATAGAGTGAAAAGCGACCACTCACGCACGCTCACGCACACACACGCACACATTTGTACATGTACTGTATTTGACAGTGTTGTCACACAAGTAAATAAAACTTTATTTACTGTAGCTTATGTCATAAGCATATGAATCACTGCCCCCATGAATATGCATAGGCTTCTGTGCATCAATTCCTCAGCCATTTTTGTGTGTGTGTGTGTGTGTCTGTGTGTGCGTGTGCGTGCGTGCGTGTAGCAGTGCAGAGCACTAAAACAGATCAGTTTTACTGCCCATTTTCCAGCACATTACCAGCAGCAGCCCCTTATGACACACCATGATGAAGACATCCATCCATCCTCTCTCCTGCCTCTATCTTTCACCTCTACTTTGTTTTTGTAACCTTGTTTCTCTCCAATTTAATCGTTATGTCAATTAAGTCCTCCCCCCACACATGTGTGTGTTGTCAGTCAGTGCTGTTATATTGTCTCACCTGCCATGAGGAGCCCCCACCGGGAGCACATAGGCCTCTATTTTCGCCAGTGCCTTACCCCTTATCCCTAAACTTCTTTCTTTTCTTACTTACTATTTTGGAAAATGTAAAAATGGGGTCATCGACAGGTTGTGAGCTTGTAGATTGGCTATTTGAACTATTAAAAAATATATATAAATAGTGATAAAAGGCAAAGAAATTAGTGCAGCCTTTTTGAAGTGGTGCAACCACTTCCTTAAGTAGCTTTGTGTGTGCCTGCCTGGCCTCCTGGCTACCTGTGTCTGAGCATTTGGTTGGTTTTCAAAACCAAGTGTCACTGTTGAGCAGCCTAACACACACATACATATTAACTGTATATGATTTCAGGTGTATCAGTACAGTACAGTACAGTACAGTACAGTACAGTACAGTACAGTACAGTACAGTACAGTACAGTACAGTACAGTACAGTACAGTACAGTACTGTAGAGGGACCCCCTGGGGACAGGAAAAAAGCAGTATAGCCCAAGTACAGAGCCAACTCATGGAAGACTGGTTGAGAAACAATGCAATGGTGAACCTTTCGTCAGTGGAACTTTGTGTTGACAGCGGTTCTGTTCAGTTTTTATTATTCCAATGCAGTGTGATCTCATTCCTAAGCCATCCTAAAGTCACAATTTCTATAGTTTGGTTTAAACTCTGAACTGCTTTGGTTTCAGTCCATTAGGGCCATATCGATTTCACATGGTCCTCACGCACCGACTTCTTCAAATATGTTTGACATAATTTGATGAATGTCGAATTCTGCCAAGTTTGCCATGAGAACAATGAATGCAAACGTAGAGATTAACACTATGGCTTCAAATATCGATGTGTTTCTGGCTTGGACAAATGTAAATATTCTGCTGGTTTGGTGTTAGACCAAAGCTAAGTTAATTCCACACATGAGGTCTGTATTATTCATGTCTTATTCGTGTTTGTGGTTCACCTTGTGAAACCCAAGGTGCATTAAGGACAGAACTGCGAGTGAGCAGAATTGTGCAGGTATTAATTATCACGGTTTGAACAGAGACCCAGACAGAGAACAACAGATCTGCCTAATTAGATATTGACCCTGTTTACACCCTACTTAGAGCTGCCAGAACACATTGTACTGCACCACAAACAACCTCTTTATTGTTTTCTGAACTATTCTTATACAGAAGAACTAATACACTGTGAAATCCTTTGTACGTGCTTTGTGTGGAATTAAATGTGCTTTAAGTGACATGGAGTGTTGTTCAAATAAGTGTTCAGGTCGGGTTCCCAATTTCATCCAATCAGGAGAGAGATAATTCATCCAGGATACAGGATGAGTGATATTAGGATTTATGGAACAAACAAACAAACAAACAAGACAGGGCAGACAAAATTGGTAACTGGAACATTGGACATCCGATGAAAGCATTTTCACTCCTGATTGGATGAAATTGGTGATCCACCTTTTTATTGAATAGCTGGGGAGACAGGGTCTTTCACTCCTGATTGGATGAAATTGGTGACCCACCTTTTTATTGAATAGCTGGGGAGACAGGGTCTGTTACTGAACAAACACTGAAATGACTACTAATAGAATATAGATTGTTTTTGTTTTTGTTTTAACCAAAACATATCTCTTTAATAAAACAGATGGATTTACAGAGTCACCTCAAAAAGCTGAGTTCCTGTCCTTCAGATGTTAACATCTATCATAGAATACAGTATAAGGCCTTTACTGGTGTCGTACAACAAGACAAACACCTTCACATCTATCAGTGTTGTTAGAGATCTTTCCCTCTAAGTAAACCAAAGACATTTACCAGTATTATTGGTGTATAAGATATTTACCGCTATCGTTGTCACATAGTATAAAACCAAGCCCTTCTAACCTCTATCAGTGTCGTATATACGTACAGTTTGTCTCCCAGCCATGAAACTAGTATGTCACCTGTCGTGTACACCCAAACCTACCCTTGATGCTGAGAGCCAAGCAGCGAGACATTGGGTCCCATTTTTCATAGTCTTTGGTATGACCCGGCCGGGGAATCTAACCTCATCCTCCCAATCTCAAGGCAGACACTCGAAACACATAAAGCCACCGAGCTGGTGCGGGTGTAAAATAAAAAGACCTTACCTCTGTCGGTGTCGTAGAGGAAGACGAAGCCGTTCCAGTCGTAATGGTCGAGCAGCGACAACAGCGCGCCCCTGATGGACGGCCGCAGCTGCAGGGTGAACTGGCCCTCTCCCTCGGTGGGGAAGCTGGGCGTCACCAGGCTGATGTGTAGGGCGCCGCAGAAGGACGTCAGCGTGTTCACCGAGCGCTTGTCGTACAGGCCGAAGATGGCGAAGACGCCCCGCGAGTACTGGGAGCAGACTACAGGAGGAGGAGGAGGAGGAGGAGAGAGAAAGAGAGCAACGTCATTGACCTGTGGTTTTTGACAACAACTAGCAGCAGCTTTAGCACCACACCACACTACAACATACCAGAATATCTACCTTTTCCATTAAAATAAAGTACCCCCTAGCAGTACCCCCCTCCCCTCCTAGAGGGCATCGACCCCCCCCCCCCCCGTGTAATGTAGGGACATATTGGTGGAGGTCATTGCTTCTTGCCTAACAATTTAATGTAGATGAGTGGCCAAGTGTCCTGCATACAAATGAAATCACCTGTGCAGGAGTAATCCAGCTATTCGTATACAAAATGGACCCTTATATCTCAGTCATTATGAAGTGTTTCGCCTCGCTTAGCCTAGCTCAGACCCACCGTGGAGTAGGTACTTTTTAGGCACTCATTTAGTACCACTTTGACACAACTCAGTCCAATTCCTTTAGTGGAAACGGTGGTGTGGGTTGGAGTGGTGTTAGGCCATGGCAGTGTAAATCAGGCTTTTTAGTGTGTCCTGGAGACCTGCTGGGGTCCTTGAAGGGGGTGTCAGGGGGTCCCCAGCTAAATGATTTATAGCTAGGAACCAGTGACCACATTGTTGGTCATTGGTTGTGCAAATGGAACCAAATGTATGCTTGCAGGGTCTGTAACTCTCAGAGCATACAAATGGAACCCTTGCAGGTCCGTTTGGTTCCATTTGTAAGCTCTCAAGTGTTATGGGGATCTGTGGTCTAATGCATACCAAACTGGGGATCCTTGAAATTAGAAGAAATTAAGAAGCACTAATGTAAACAGATAATTTGTTTTGCAAGTAGCGACTGTGCATATACTGTAAGGACACGAGATGTCTGGGAAAAGAGAAAAGAAAGAAAAAATCACACCCGTGTGAACTGAGTCCCCCCCCCCCCCCCCCCCCCATCTCTCTCTCTCTCTCTCATTGCATCAGCAGGCAACAGTGCAGCACAATCTCTCTCTCTCTGTTTCTGGCACAACAGCGCCACTTTTGCCCCTACTGGCACTCTAAACATAGTCACATAGTCACGGACATTGCTGTTCCTTGGAGTGGTTGCACCACTCAAAAAGAGAGCGTAGAGGATAATGGTCATCTCTCTGTTTCTGTTTCATTATATGCTAGTGTGTTGCCTCATTGTGTTCATTTAAAAAGTTTCACTGAGCAAATGGTTCACATTCTAGTAGCTTCCCATTTAAAACATTGTTAATTAGTCCCACAGACATTACCCTTTGTGTGTGTGTGTGTGTGTGTGTGTGTGTGTTTTGTTCTTCTTGTTCACCATCAGAGCTGATGAAACTCTCATTCTCTCACACATCACCAGCCATCTCCCTGGACAAATGCATGTTGGGAGATTTCCCACAAGTCATTTTAAGACTTTAATCATGCAAGGCCATTAAATTTCATTGGACTCTCACAAAGTTATCAGTCAAACTGTGAAGGGATAAAGTAGTAAGTAGCCTTGCCGAGCCATGAGGCCCATAGGCCTATCTCCTGTTTCTGTAGCGTGAGGCAGCTTGATGTACAAGTACACCCTCCGGACATGACGCTAGTAGGTCGCAGGGTCTTACCCCCAATACAACCCTTGATGCTGAGTGTCAAGCAGGGAGGCACTGGGTACCCGTATGACCCGGCCGGGGATCGAACCCCGACCTCTCAGTCTCAGGGCGGACACTCTAAACACAAGGCCACTGAGCTGGTGAGTGCAGGGATAAACCAACCTTAAAATGCTCTGCTTTTCCAATGTGCATGTGTTTTGAGTTTTGTTCTCCATGGGACCATTTTTGGAAAGTCTAGCTTTCCAGTGCTTTCAAACTGTATTAAAGGTGTAACTTTCCTGTTCTATCCCATATTTCTAACCCATGTCTCCTGTGCAAGTGCATTTTTTTAATACTGAGCTAATAGAGCCCTTGCTCTGTTGGGCAAAAACCTCTTATCTCATTCATTTGTGAATGAATGCCCTACTACTTGATCATACTGCAACGACAGTGTCACACGAAAGTAGCAAAAGTAGCGTATCTGCAAGCTCTTTGAGCTGGTTGATCTGCTACTTTTGCTGTTTTTGGACATAATGGTTTCCACCAGACGGAGACTTGAAACAAAATGATTTCTGACAAAACAACAGCGAGAATATTCATCTGAAGCCAAGCTTCAAGTATTAGCAAGTACCGGTAGATGTTTCATTTCATCCCATACTGAAATGAACTGAGTCCAACGGCTTCAGCGTAAATGAAAAAAATGAATTAGACTGTAGGCCTACAAATGTAACCTAATGGATATTTGCCTTTCAGACAGTCATTATGATCTTGTGCTCTTGGAAAAAGGGCCAGCAGTCATGTCAAGTGGAGCATGAGTCATAATAGTCAGTGGGCTAAACATGACAGACTGAAGGTATGAAATCCTCCTCCCTCCTATTCAAATGTGAGTCATGTTCTGCTACAACACTGTCACTCAATCCTCCGACACCCTTTCAGCTGTGACACAATAACTACTATCTCCTCTCCTCCCCACAAATCTTTCTCCTCTCCCTCCGCTCCTCTCCTCTCTGTTCTGCCTCTTCTCGTCTCCTCAATTACTGTAGTATCATCTTAACCCGTTAAGAAACTGAAGCCGACTCTACAAAATAATGCTACAAAATCAACTTTTTCGTGACACTTTTTTGTGCCAAGGACCAAAGCCAAGGAAATTTGTATTTGGCCGAGAGAAGAGTTGTGTTAAATTCAGCACTTCAAAGATGTATTTTTTCTTCCTTTTTTAAATAGCATGCTACGTATATTTGCAGATGCTATATAATTTTAAATGACACAGACACTCTCCCGGTTTTAATGGGTTTAGCAACGGTCTTATCCACAGCGACATTACAAGAGCGAGATTGGAGTAGACAGAGTTAAGTATAAACCCTCGTAAACAAACCAACAGGGTAAATATAGTCACGCTGAGAGAACAATACAGTGTCTCAGAGACAATTAGGCATTCCTTTCTTTATCATTTACACATTCTATTCTACCACGGATACACAGTGTGTCTTGAATCAGGTGACCCGCACACGCACGCACGCACGCATGCATGCACGCACGCACGCACGTGATGAGCGAGTGCACCAGCCACTATGTGCACCAGTGACTATGATTTCCTTCTCTCTCTCTCTCTCTCTCTCTCTCCTCCACGAGTCCACCCCCCTCCTATACCATCCTTCTGTGACACTCCTTCAGGCAAGACACATTTTTGATCTTCCACTCAATCCTGTGTCATAATTCACCTCCCTGTGACACTAAAAAAGTTAACAATGACACGCACGCACGCACATACGCAGAATGTCCATCATATGTAGACAAGCATATTGGCTATATTTGTACATTGACAATGAATGGATGATGTATGATATTAATTAATGAATACAATACATATAGCACCTTTCCAAACATATAGTAGTATATAAAACATCAAGACATCTAAAACAATAAAACATAAAATAACAGGACATCAAAACAATTAAGAAAAACACTTACACACGCATACAAATGTGTTTTTAAAAGCGTTTTAAAAGAAGACACTGACTCTGCTAGCCTAAGGGCAGGGAGTTCCAGAGCAAAGGTGCCCGAGCCACAAAGGCCCGGTCACCCAGAGTGACCAGACGAGTTGCAGGAGGAACTAGGAGGGCCCTATCCAAGGATCTGAGGCAGCGCACAGCAAGTCTGTTATATAAATGGAAGCTAGACTATGTAGAGCTTTAAAAGTAATCAATAAGATGTTAAAATCAATTCTGTAGCTCACAGGGAGCCAATGAAGAGTAGCTAGAATGGGTGTGATATGCTCACGTTTTCTAGTGTTGGTGAGAAGGCGTGCCGCAGAGTTCTGCACCATCTGGAGGCGAGATATGTTTTATACCCGAGTATAGTGAATTACAGTAATCCAGTCGTGAAGATATGAAAGCATGTATGACGGTTTCCAGGTCTGCATATCACAAAAAAGGATTTAACTTTAGCGATATTCCTGATCTGGTGGTAACAAGACTGGACTACTTTGGTGACTTGGGTGTTGAGAGAAATATCCGGATTGAAGAAGACACAGGTTGCGGTCTGAGTGTGTGATGTTTGCAGATAGGGTACCAAGTTCAGAGTGAAATGAGTGGATTGAGTTTGGGGGACCAAATATGATTATTTCTGATTTGGATTCATTTAATTGTAGAAAGTTCTGAGACATTATATCAGAAAGACATGCATGTCTGTGCGAGCGCCCCTCACTTCACACGCGTGGGTGTGATTTTGTACAGTAAATCTGTGATGTGACAATAAAGATGATTCTGATTCTGCCTCTCAGCCTCCTATTTTAGCCTCACCCTTTCTCTTGCCCTTTGTCTCATTCTCTCACTCTTTACTCACACTCTTTTTCTCTCACTCTTTATTCACACTCTCCTTTCCATGTGGTTCTCTCTCTCTCCCCGGCCCCATCTCCACCCCCCTCTACCTATAATTCCCCTCTCCTCACCTCTCCTCCCCTCCCCATCCCTCTCCCTTGTTCCCTCCTTGGTGGGTTGGAGGTTTAATTCCATTATCATCCGTAAGCCTCGGTGGAGGACCCGCACAGGGAGCTGTGTGGGGGTAAACACCACAGGGAGCTGGGTGGGGTGGGGGAGGTTAAGACTTCCGCCAATTAAACAAAGCAGAGGCTCCCTGGGCCCCGGGAGCTGATAAGGTGAGGGTGTGTGGGGGGATTTATAGCTGAGATTATGACGTGAGCCGTTCAATTT
This sequence comes from Protomyctophum bolini, assembly GCF_963924005.1. Taxonomy (NCBI): domain Eukaryota; kingdom Metazoa; phylum Chordata; class Actinopteri; order Myctophiformes; family Myctophidae; genus Protomyctophum; species Protomyctophum bolini. Next base: position 16,229,004 of record NC_137870.1, on the reverse strand, counting down.
GAAGAGAGCTAGAATGCAACGTCATTCAGGAGTTCAGGAATCACAAAAGTCTGCTTATATACTTTTGTAGTACAGTGATGTTATGCAAAATAAAAGGGCCAAATACATGATGCTATGCAACGTGTGACAGAGAGTTGCTGTCGGGCAGAAACGTTCTTATCTCCATATTCTAACTTTTTTTTCTCCCTTAAATTAACGCCCTGCTTGTTCATTTTTGAGCTTGTAGATCTGCTACTATTTATATTTTTGAATTTTAATTCTGAAAACGAACAGCTTTGGGCATATGAGGTTTCCACCCGACAGAGACGATGTCTAGGCCTACATGAAATGCCAAATACACAAAACGTCATTAGCAACTTTCATCAACACAAATCCGCAACACTTCTGAACAAAATGTCTGCTAGGCGAATGTAGGTGAGACATTTCATATCTGTCTGGAATCGTTTTTCTCGATTGAACAACCCAACCCATCGGCTTCGTGGACTGGGCTGACGTGATGTTTGTGAAGCCGAGCCAGGTGGAGTGATTAATGCTGCTGTAGCAGTGGCATGCAAGGACATGCCTTTGTAAGCGACTACAATGACAGCAGTGAAAGGAGCTGAACATTACATTCACCCATTCACACACGCTTTCACACAACCATGCAAGGCACCAACCTGCACATCGGGAGCAATTAGGGGTTCAGTGTCTTGCTCAAGGACACTTTGGCGCTGGGGGAGCCCGGGTTTGAGCTGGGAACCTTGCAGTTCTCATCCGGTCACTCTACCCCTGAGCCACTGCCGCCCCTTCTATTAAGGGGCTTAATGAGTTTGTATCACTGATACATTTGGAGAGGCTGTACATGTGTTGCAACTAGAGCTGGGACTCGATTAATTTTTTTTTATCTAATTAATCAGAGGCTTTGTAGTTAATTAATCTCGATTAATCGCATTTTAATCGCATATCAATATTTAACCCAAGAACAGTGAGAAACCTTTTTTTCAAATGTTTTTGGTATCCCAGTGAATAGTGACTACGGGATTCCACTCATTTTCAACATTTTACTGTCATTAATATACCTTAGAGTTGTTGTGTGGATATAATAAGAAAGTCCCCCCCATTCTGTGTTGCCTATAGAACTGGAGGTCTGAAAAAAAATCAGTAACATTATGAAGTACATCTCAGTGACATCACAAAAATGTACTTCATAATGTTACTGTTTTTTTCAGACCTCCAGTTCTATAGGCAACACAGAATGGGGGGACTTTTTATTATTTCCAGTGCACACAACTCCATAGAAAAATGCGTTTTATCCCAACAGTGATATATAGGCAGGTGATATATATAGGCAGCAAGTGCCTATATAAAGTGTCTTCAGTGTGTATATGAATACTCAAATGTGCTTTACATGGCTGGGCATGAGAAAACAAATAAAAACAACTTTAATATGGGGGAAACAAAAAGGTGCGATTAATTTAATCTGTAGTTAATCGCGATACATTTTTCTGTAGTTAATTCATCTCGATTAACGCATTAAAGTCCAGGCCCTATAGTTGCAACCAATAGGACAGTTTAGCAACATTCAAATACATCCATGGAGGAAAAACACATTCCACTATACAACCACCAAAATGTGGAATGCCCCAAGATTCACAAAAGCTCAACTACCAAACCAAATTTAAATCGGAACTAAACACATCGCTGTCCTCAAAATCTAATCGCTTCAACACAGAGGCAATGCCATGCTGGCCTGGAAAATGAATGCTCTACTTCATACAACAGTGTCGCACACACAAGTAGTGAAAATAGCAGATCTATAAGGCACACAAGTTATTTTCATCAATAGAAAAAGGAACTGTTTTGTACTAGATATCCAGGTGGCTCTGAGTGGTGTTCACAACTAGATCAACATCCGTCTTCAAGCGGTCTCCATATAATGGATGAGTGGGCTGCAAATATTTGAGATTTTTCAAGTCTGCCCTGGACTGATACGGGCACTTCTGGCTGCATAGTGCTTTGAGATAAGACTCAAGTTATTCCTTTGTACAAGCGTGGCTCCAGAGCACATCCAACGGTAAAACCTACATCACTTCTATCCTCCATTCAACCCATTATGTTCATCTCTGTCCCTCGTGTTCTGCCTGTTCTCACTACTGTATACATACTGTACGTACATTCACACTTTCTTTTCCTCCCATTCCTGTCTGTTCAAATCTACTTCAAAACGGACAACTTTCTGTCTCTCTCTCTCTCTCTCTCTCTCTCTCTCTCTCTCTGGGCAGCATTGTGGAGGCGTAAAAGTAATAAAATTGTGTTCTAACCTCGCTTCATAAAGCATTAATGAAAGGAGAGCGGTGATACCAGGGTGGATCATTGCCACTGTAAAACCACCGGACACAATGGCTCTCCTGAGACCTCCCACCTCTCTCCCTCTCTCTCTCTCTCTCTCCCTCTCTCTCTCTGTCTCCCTCCAAGTTCTCACGTGTCCTCTCTTCGCGTGTCATTCCTTCACCTCTCCTTCAAACTGCTAACGTGGTATTTTTTTTAATCCCCCTCCCAAGGTTCTCTCTCCCACCTCCATTTGACTTGGTATAAGAAAATACTAAAAGTAAACAGTAAAAGACACTGGGTGGTTCGTTGTGTTTACGATATTTAATCTGGCAGTGAATGAGTTCATGTGAATCCAACACCATAATGTCAAACAAGTCTATGCAATTTATCTATGAATCTGAAACAATTGTATACAATATAGCTGCTTCATCTCTCTCTCTCTCTCTCTTTCTCAACTAAGAGGTTGTTGGTCAGAAAAACGTTAAAAGACCTACAGTAGTTTACTGAGGCACTACGCTGTCTCGCTGCATCTGATATAATGTGTTTACCTTACATATTCTACCCATCACAACCTACCCTGCATTCTTTCCATAACCACTTAAACCCTCTACAATAAACGTTTGGACTTGGACCACTTGGCCTATGCGTTGTGAGCTTGTAGATCAACTACTTTGGGCTAATATTCTTTCAGAATTATATCGATGCTGTGGTTCAAAGTGGTTAATTATTTCCACCTTCTCTCTCTCTCTCTCTCTCTCTCTCTCTCTCTCTCTCTCTCTCTCTCTCACTCTCTCTCTCTCTCTCGCTCCCCTAGCTTCCAGAGCTGTCTGTTTGTATTTCAGATGACGGCAACAACAGATGCTCACAGACAAACCTGTGCTACTGATTCCTCTGCTGTGTGCACGCACGCGCGCACGCACGCACGCACGCACGCACGCACGCACGCACACACACGCACGCACGCACACACACACACACACACACACACACACACACACACACACACACACACACACACACACACACACACACACACACACACACACACACACACACACACACACACACACACACACACACACACACGCTGTTGTGCATGCACCTGCCTTGCATATCGTCTCATATGTTGAAAGGTGTTCCTTTTCAGGATTCAAATTAGAATCCTGAAGCTCAAATCAAGCTTGTAGATCGTCTACTGTGATGAATTAGAGTATTAGTTTACGAGAAAAACACAAAAAGCAAATATATAGAGATAAGAGGATTCTGCCCGACCGTAACAATATACACTGTACACATGCTGCAACCGTGCATTGAAATATACTCACACACACACGCACTAGTGTCCATAGACACACACACACACACACACACACACACACACACGCACTGGTGTCCATAGACACACACACAAACACATAGGCACACACTATAGTACTGATGCTGCATGTAGTCGTGCTCCACCCATTAGTCTCACAGTAACAATCCACCCACTAGGAGAGTCATTCTGCAGTATACGCATGCACGCACGCACGTACGCACACACGAAGGGAGAGAGAGACAGAGAGAGACAGAGAGAGAGAGAGAGAGAGAGAGAGAGAGAGAGAGAGAGAGTCGTTCTGCGGTATTCAAGCAGACAAAGCCACAGTGAACACAGAACACCACAAGCTCTAAGAAGCAACTCATACAGACTGGGCACAGAGTGTATAGTGTTGGACAGTAACTGAGTACATTTGCAGATGTGCGTGCGGGTGCAGATGTGCGTGTGCGTGCAGATGTGCGTGCGGGTGCAGATGTGCGTGTGCGTGTGCGTGCAGATGTGCGTGCGGGTGCAGATGTGCGTGTGCGTGCGCGCGTCGTACCGACTTTAGACGTACCCCCCGTCCTATCCTGAACAGTGTCATCCAAGGCCAGCCAGTGTAAATCGTACCCAATTATAAGTATCTTGGCACGATCATCGATAATAAATTGAAATTTTACGCAAACACTGACATGCTGTGCAAGAAGGGCCAGTAATGCCTTTACTGCCTAAGAAAATCGGCTTGGTTTAATGTGGACAAAAGCCTGATGAAACTGTTTCTCCTGTATCTGTTGGTATGATTTCTTCTATAATAGACAGCTGCTCAAAAATGCCCTGTCCATCCGCTCAAATAGTGCCCACCCACTCAGTTCGGAGTATAATGGTGCTGCCATCTGGCCTTCGCTTGTGTGTCCCTAGGACAACAAAAAACAGCTACAAATACTCCTTTGTTCCTGCCTCGATCCGAGCAGTTAACTTAATGCTGCCGAAAGAAGGTAAAAAAACCACTTTGCTCACTTTGCTCTTGGCACTTTATGATGCATGCATCACTTTGTACTGTACTTGGTTGACTACTCTTATTTTCTTATCCTTTTTTATCAATTGCACAGATGTGCCCACTATGTTGTCCTATGTTATGTTGTCACATGTTGCTTCATGTGTTGTACTGTTTTTACGTTTCAAACCTCTACCATCTGCTGTAAACCAAATTGCCCCCCAAATTGCCCGACAGCTGCGATATATGTTTCGCTGCTTTCAAAGAGATGCGGTGTCGTGTCATTGAAAAACCACCATTACAAATACCTAATGGGGTGCAAGGCAGCCTGGGGCGGTCGGAAATAACCACTGTTTTGGGGGGAATTAGCCGCAGGCCAAGACTTAGCCTGAGGCAGAAGAATAACCCATGGGCCCTGCAGGGCTACACAGTCAAGAGAACACTATAGTGTCTCAAGCTAGACAACTATTCCACCATCTCTGAAAGCTACAGAGTCTGTAACTATACGCCTACTGGAGGTTGAGAACATGAAGTTGTCATTTTTGTCATTTCCATCCCCCCTCCCTCTCCCAATTCTATTTTGTGTCGGATTTATGGGTGTCGCATTATTGGGACGTTGGACTAACGCTTTACACACCCGACTTCATTACCCAAGACTCTCTGCAAGCATGTACGGCCATTCCAAAAAATAACCAATCTGTACTGTAGTGCACAATATTTGTCTTTGAAATAGTGGAGTGAAAGTATTAAAAAAGAAGTACAGATACAAAAAAAAGGGGGGGGGGGGAAATACTCAAGTAAATGTTTGTTACTGTCCACCACTGGAAAAGAGCCAATAGAAAACCAGGCTAGTAGATGTCCACTTACAGTGTGATCTATCTCGTCATGACACAAACTGTGATTCAGTTGTCTGGAAGAAGGCCATTAGATTATGTGTTGTAATGTCTGTGTGTGCGCGTGTTCGTGTGTGCGCGTGTGCATGCGTGCGTGCATGCATGCGTGTGTGTGTGTGTGTGTGTGCATGTACGTGTGTGTGTGTGTGTGTGTGTGTGTGTGTGTGTATGTACAGTACGTGTGTACGTGTGCGATGTAGCCTAATATGTGTGTGGTCTGCAGACGGTTGCTGGCAGGGTAGAAACCTTGTATGTCCTAAACAGTTCTGTTTTTATTATCGTAAAAAATGCTGTATATTAATAGTGATCTACACTGTTATTTTCAATGCTTTGTGCAACACACATATATGATGAGGTACCCATCACACAAGAGTGTCAGGAGACGATGGCATAGATTCTATGCCCTTGTCCCCTGACACTGTGTGATGGGTGACAGGAACCTCTTATAGGAGGTTCCTGACATCAATGAGACCCCAAATTGAATTACAAACCAAACAGTGTCATGTCGACCGTCCATGATCGCTTGCGGCGACTACAATTTGGCATTACGCCAGCTGATCTCACAGCTGTACATCTTTCCACTAGGGGTCTTGCGTGGCCGCACGCATGCACGCATGCATGCACGCACGCACACACGCACACACGCATGCACGCACGCACGCACGCACGCACGCTCACTACTCAAAGAAACAGGTGTGGGAGCTCTCTCTCTTAATCATACAAAACATACTGTCAAAGCATCTCTCTTTCTCTCTCTGTTCTTTTATGTTCTCTCCCAATTACTGTACATTGTATAAGGCTTTAAATTTGGCATGCAGTTTTAATCATACAAAACATACTCTCTCTCTCTCTCCCACCCTCCCTGTGCAGTGTTTTCTTGGCAGTAGTGTGTGTTCTCTCAACACTGTCAGACTCCCGAACCCCTTGTTTCCTGTTCCACATTCACATGGAATCAGGCAGGTGTTGGACGGCAAACGGCGCAACCTGCTGGACGGCACAGAACGCTAAAAAGATTTAACCTTGATGCCGTCTGCCGTTACCGTCGCCGGTTCTGGCTGCCGTCCTGTCCCGTTTACCGTCCTGCTAAAATGAAGTCCGGTTTTCCGTCTACCGCTTGCCTGATTCCATGTGAATGCAGCATTACAGAAGGAGAGATGATACCATTAGACCAGCACTTTACAACTACACCATCAAGACAGAAAGGGACACACATGCACGCACGTGGGTACGCACAAACACACACACACACACACACACACACACACACACACACACACACACACACACACACACGTGCGAGCGAGCGACGGATTACAGCCAGACAGCACATTATCCTGTAATCTGCGTGGCATTAGAGTGGATCAGACATGAAAGCCATGCAACCACTGTTATGTGCTCTATGCCAATCAGTGTTCATCTTCAGGTATTATATGTGACCGCCAGAGTCACACTGCACAGGTCCAATTTTGACAACCCGTGCCCGCCCCGCCTCCGTAGCAATCAGGTAATATGGCTACATTTCAGTTAAATACGTCTAAGTGAAATAGATACAGCATTTTGTCCCAGTCCGCATTCCGCAATTTAATTGGCCTAATATATAAGCTAATTACAATACTTAGCCACTGTTTGGAATTGTCCTCGCTCTGTGACTTATTGACGTGAGTCGTGTTATTATTCCCTTAATTGTGGATCAGCTATATGTACACAATAGCCTGTCATTTTGTTGATTTACATACATACACGATCCCTCATTATATAGAATAGAATAGACCAGTATTGATCCTGCGGGGGAAATCCATGCGCTAGAGGCAGCACAGCAGTCAAGTTACATTTACAGAGCAAGAGAAGCACTGTGAGGAAGAAAACATCTAACAAAAGCACTATCAATGATGAACAAAGAGTAGTGTACATATATGACATTATATTCAATGTTTTTGCAGGACAAGGATCACTTAGCTGAGAAAGAGATGGATCAGGAATCCTTGCTAGATATTTATGTAAATATATATGTCAGTTTATATATTTATAAGCATAAGCCAAGCATACGCTGGCTTATATGCTTGCTCTTGGGACGGAGCATCTTAGAATGTAAATATCTCAGGATGACTTTTTAGACCAAAATGTAAGCTTGGTTTGCGTCTGGTGTATCCAAACGCTAGTATTTTGCTGATCAAAAGTATGTTTTGGGTGTAGGTATTAAATGACAATCCTGGGACATGTTAAATAGCGGCTTTTACTTCCTGACTCAGCAGTTTCCAGCCAAAAGCCTTTTCAACATAAGGGCTCCTCCTGTTCACTTACTATACATGGCACAAGCACTGCACCTAAGCCACCACTAGGTGGGAGTCAATGAGTTAATGTATGTATTTCCAGACATTTAACCATTCAAACCCTCAACACTTAGCAAACCACACATTTGGCTCTGTACTTGGTCTGCTCTTTTCCTATACCAAACCTCTTCACCGTATATAGCTGATATACAAGATCACAACGCTTCACGAGTTTGCAACACTTTCACATCAGAAATCTTAGAGGTAATGCGGGTAATACTATTGAAGAAAACTGTTGGCGAACAATACAACAGAACAGGTTGAATAATGCTTTTTTCACAGCAATAATAGAAGGTGTGGGGCAACAGACAAGTAAGCAAACGGAAGGCGCATAATATAAAATCACTACAGAATCCCACCCTAAACTGCTCAGCTGAGACAAAGCAGAAATGGATTATCTTGTCCGTCACACTGCAGAGAAAGTTCAGAGTTCTTGACTGGGGAAATACATTCAATAAAAGTTTTCCCACTGTTCAAATGATGTCTGACATTGCTTCTCTCCCTTAGCTTTCCCCTTATGTCTTGTTCCGTCTGGCGCTGACATTGTTATGAAATCCATACAGAGAGACGGTGCTCCCTGACAGAATATTGATTGACAGCCTTTATCTTTTATCTGGTCTTTGCACAAAGTGCAGCTCAGGTGGGATAACGAGTCTCTGTCAGCGTTCGAACATATAGGAACTGGACACGCTAGTAATAATAATAGCACAGATTTATATAGTGCTTATATAGTAGCCTATATATCGCTTTATACTTTTGAAAGATACAGGCTGTGATTAAGAGCCTGCTTTGCGCACATTGCATGCATTGGATTGCATTGCATGCATTGGATTGCATTGCAGTGGTGTTTTCTACTGGCTTCATGTGCGAGAGCATTTTTTTTTCCCGGTCACGTGATCGACGTGTTCCGAAGGCTTGCATCCAAACCATGGATGGGCAGGGAACGTTAATATGGTTGGAGAGTGCGTTCCAGAGGCAACATAACAAGCCCTGTCCAACCATGGTACGGTACTTGGCCTTCATGGGGACATTCAGAAGGTTGGCTTCACTGGAACTGAACGAACGGGAGGGGATGTAATGTTGGAGAAGATCAGAGAGGTAAGGGTGAGCCAGCTCATTAGTGAGTGCCTTGTAGATGGTAAGCAGGATTTTGTAGTGGATTCTTTGTTTGACGGAGCAATAGGGTCTCTGGAGCAAAGCAATATGGCTGCCTCATCGTTCTCTGCATGGGTATAATGGAATGGACCAATATAGTCCAGTGGAATGGTGTGTAAGTGAAATACTTGGTATAGCCACAGCAATACATTTGTTGCAAATATGCACGCACACGCACACACACACACACACACACACACACACACACACACACACACACACACACACACACACACACACACACACACACACAGGGTAATGTCTGTGGGACTAATTAACAGTGTTTTAAATTGGAAACTACTAGAATGTGAACCATTTGCTCAGTAAAACTTTTAATTTTGGCCAGATTGCAGAGTGAACACAATGAGGCAACACACTAGAATATAATGAAATAGAAACAGAGAGATGACTATGGTCTACACACGGTTTCTTTTTGCTTTCCTCTCTCTCTCTACAGGTTTGGTATGGTTGTGTACCAAGCGAGGGAGGAAATCATGGTTTTGGAAACATGTATGAATTATGTAGTGTAATGTTTGGCGGTATAAATTGTGTTTGCTTACATGGCCGCCTTGTTGGAAACCCCTCCCCCCCCAAAAAAAAAAAACTAAACAGATGAATCTAGTAGTACGTGTAGTTTCTTCAGTCGAACGGGTGGACAATATCTACACTTCAGTCAAAATAACCAATATATGTTCGCTATAGGCTACTCACAGAAACAAGGGCGGTTTCAGACTGGAGGGAGAAATGTTTGAGTTACTCCAGTGTGCCACATACAGATCTGGTTTATGCCATGTTTCTATTGACAAGGTTGTGTGAGTGTGTGTGTGTGTGTGTGTGTGTGTGTGTGTGTGTGTGTGTGTGTGTGTGTGTGTGTGTGTGTGCAGTGTGTGTGTGTGTGTGTGTGTGTGTGTGTGTGTGTGTGTGTGTGTGTGTGTGTGTGTGCGTGTGTGTGTGTGTTATAAGATAAGTTAGCATAAGTTAACCCTCTATCGATCCATGTGTCATAACAGCGACAACGGCATTGATAAATGACAGCCGTTATTTGAAGATGGAACCTTAAGGCACTGAGGAAATCCAATACAAAACAGTGTGCACTAACCTCCGAGCTGTTGTATTATCCCATTGTATTATTGTACTATCGTCTACACTATGTCATGTAGACATGAAATAGATAATGGCCGCTATGTCAGGCATGAAACCTCTTAACTCCAATTTTCCATATTCTAGTGTTTTCAAATATTTATTTTAAGTAGCGACCTGGTTGGTCGTACTACAGCCTCACACAAAAGCATCAAAAGTAGTCGCTTTGCTCCGCATATTCGAACTTGTGGATCTGCTACTTTTGCCGTTTTTAAATTGTAATCCTGAGAAGCAACAGTTTTGGACACACGGTATGAGGTTTCCACCCGACAGAGACGATATCAGATATTAAATCAATAGTGCATCTCTCTCCATTGTGTATTGAACCTTCCCCTGACCTCACCGTAGGTCTTATCCTCGTAATGCCAGAGGTTAGCAAAGCTGGCAGGCTGCATGCTGCTGTCAAAGCTGAACTATAAAAAAAATGAAGAAGTGTATGAGTCGCTGTGGAGAGAGAGAGAGAGAGACCACACTCCCTGGCCCCTTTTTCACCGGTTGGGAACCGGTTCAGTTCTTTTTGGTTTTTAGTCCATGAACCAGACCTCCAAAATTGGAACGTTAATTATGAATTGAGTGGGAAAAACCAGACATTAAATTGTTATAGGATCAATATAAGTAAATTAATATATGATAACCCTTCTACAGTAGTAGCTTTTTCATATTTTCATATTTACCTATTATAATGCCTAATTCGCACATTTAAATGTACAATTTCAGAAAAATTGTAATACAATAAATCATTGTGTTCGTGTTTTTACCTATCATTTATACAGTATAGTCTGTAGGTGAAAATTACAAAATGTGTGATAAATACTGTATGAAAAAGCTACTCCTGTGGAAGGGTTATCATATATTAATTTAAGATAAAGCCCTGTTTTACACCAACTCCACTGGCTTCCCATAAAATTCCGCATTGACTATAAGATCCTTCTTCATACTTCCATCCATAGCCTCACCCCCCCTTATCTGTCTGACCTTGTTCACGTCGACATTCCCACCCGGTCTCTTCGGTCTGCCTCCTCCATCAAACTGAAAGTCGTCCCAGCCCGTCTGTCCACCATGGGGTCAAGAGCTTTCAGTCGCTATGCCCCTCACCTCTGATATAAGAAACATGGACTCAATCACCTCATTTCAAACCCACCTGTTTAGGCAGGCCTATGATTGATCTGTGTTTTCTGCTGCAAGCTATACAAGCATACTTTATTGTCTGCTTTTGCTTTTAACTGTGTTTTGTGTCAACTGTTTTTTACTTGTTGTACGGCAACCTTGAGTGCCCTGAAAGGCGCCTTATAAATAAAATGTATTATTATTATTATTATGCCTATAGAGCGTCGCAGTCCCGCCCCCTTTCATGACGACGCTATAGGACCAGAAGTTAATTCCTCATTCATTTTTCCCATAGACATTTCAAAAAGTATTTATTTAAAGACGATTACGCCACGGAAAAAGCCAACTGGAGTTGTGACAAATCATGACAACAAACACAACATTTTGGGCCAAACAAATAATTACAATTATATGAGGCTTAAAAAGTCTTTAAAAAAATACTTTTTGAAATGTCTATGAGGAAAAAGAACGGGGAATCATTTCCTGGTCCCTGGTAGGGGGCGGGACTGCGACGCTCTATATCCTTTAAATCAAAAAGGTTGAGAGTCAGAACAATGCTTACAGAAAAACGATGAATTAATTGGCGTGCTTGGAAAGCTTAAAACTTGTTTCCACCATCACCTCCACAGCCACATCCATCACCCACCCAACCCATCCCCATCCATGCGTGCGTGTGTTTCCGTGTGTGTGTGTGTGTGTGTGTGTGTGTGTGTGTGTGTGTGTGTGTGTGTGTGTGTGTGTGTGTGTGCGTGCGTGCGTGCGTGCGTGCGTGCGTGTGCACGCGTGGGTGTGTGTATGTGCACACACGTGCGTGCATGCACATGTGAGACAGTGATTCATCCATTTCACTCAAGACATCTTTAACCACTGTTAAGGAATCCACAGCCCAGTGGGCCTGCCCTGTATGAATGCAGTCATCTATCACACACACACACACACACACACACACACACACACACACACACACACACACACACACACACACACACACACACACACACACACACACACACACACACACACACACACACACACACACACACACACACACACACACACACACACACACACACACACACACACCTAATATCTGAACCATTTCTCACAGAGAGATGGGGACATGCATCGAGAAAATAAGAAGGGAATGGAAACACTGTTTTTAATAAAAAATCTCTCTATCTCTCTCTCTCTCTCTCTCTCTCTCTCTCTCTCTCTCTCTCTCTCTCTCTCTCGGGAACAGGGTCAGTAGAAGCTGAATCCATGGCCAGAGGCCTGCCAGAAGCCAGTCTTAGATTAGATTAGGCTATTGTAAAATTATCATCCGTCTGGAACAATTTGTTGAGATGTAAGGGCAAGAGGATGTGTAGCAGAAAAACAAGGTTTGTACACATATTATCATCGTGTTATATATATTATATATCATATCATATCATATCATATCATAGCTATTAAACCAATCTATTTGAAGATGAAGATGGCCACTATGTTTCCACATGACTCACTCCAGCCCTCATAACCAGGGACCAAAGGCTGCAAGATGGACATACGAGTATACCGACTCAGACAGCCTTGTTGCGGAACAGACAGGCAAACAATTCGTCCCACACGCATGAATCTCATCAAGCAGACACAAATAATCGCAACGTGCCAATTAGAGCCAAACACAGTTCACTGCTTGTCCAAGGAAAAGTCCAAAACAAAAGCACTCGCCACGTGTGCACACTGATCACTTTAAAGCGCTCAGGTCAAGGTGGCGGCGGAAGGCGGTGGCATCAAGAATGGATGTCACCGACGAGCCTTACAACTACAGAGATGACTGCCATGGCTGCATTGAACTGCCGCGGCGAGGTTAATTGAAAAACGGGGAGGAGGGAGGGAGAGAGAGAGAGAGAGAGAGAGAGAGAGAGAGAGAGAGAGAGAGAGAGAGAGCAAAGGCAGAGCTACAGTAGGGAATATTATCGTCGCTGTCGGGTAGAAACCTCATATTCTAACTATTTTAGTTTTTTGTAAATTAAAGCCCATACAGCAATGATACAGCAATGAACAGCATCACACACAAGCATAGTTCCACAGCATCACACACAAGCATAGTTCCACAGCATCACACACAAGCATAGTTCCACAGCATCACACACAAGCATAGTTCCACAGCATCACACACAAGCATAGTTCCACAACATCACACACAAGCATAGTTCCACAGCATCACACACAAGCATAGTTCCACAGCATCACACACAAGCATAGTTCCACAACATCACACACAAGCATAGTTCCACAGCATCACACACAAGCATAGTTCCACAGCATCACACACAAGCATAGTTCCACAACATCACACACAAGCATAGTTCCACAACATCACACACAAGCATAGTTCCACAGCATCACACACAAGCATAGTTCCACAACATCACACACAAGCATAGTTCCACAAGCTTGAAACGCGGCACGAAGTGACAGCTTTTCAGCTTGCCGGTCTGCTACTTTTGATGCTTTTGAATTTTAATCCTGAAAAGTTTTGGCCATTATGAGGTTTCTGACCGAGACGATATGGCTCCGGCCTAAAGCTTCCTTTAACTGGATAGCAGTGGATACTGTGTCGCAAGCCTGACAATCAGCCGTTTTCAGCAAGTGACAATGTGTGCAAAGTTTGGCATTGACCGGCTTAACGGTGCCGGAGATTAGCTGTACGCAGACGGACGGACAGACGGACGGACGGACGGACAGACGGACGGAGTGGAGACAATTATATTACATTTTACGCACGCACGCGCGCACACACGCACACAGTGTATAACTAAAGCCTCCATGCCCCATATGAGTCAACCTCCAGTGGCCAACACTAAATCACACATACGCTCACTCTCGTGCACGCATGCTCCCCTGAGCCCCTTACACACACACACACACACACACACACACTCGTGCATGCTCACTCCCCGGAGCCCCTCACGCATGCATACACACTCTCTCGTGCACGCTCGCTCCCCAGAGCCCCTCACATATAGCTTAGAGACTCAGAGACACTCATATCAGATTTAACGCTACATGCATGCATGCACTATGTATGTACTTGTAACAAAGACAGCCATGTGATAGGCTGTCCACTGTATGTTGTCGAAGACATGTTTTCTCAGCAGATGTCTCATGAGATACATCAGGGGTCTTCAAGGCTTTTCACAACACACAACACAAGCCTCCCCAGCTGGATACAGACAGACATCAGGTGGTACGTACAGTATGGGTACAACAATTTCTGCCCCTCTGACTCTCAGCACAGGAGCCCCTCAGGGTTGCGTTCTGAGCCCCCTTCCCTGTACACTACACCCATGACTGCGTGGCTCTGTTCAAAGTGATATTTGCAGACAACACCAGTCATAGGCTTGATCACAGATGATGATGAAACAGCCTACAGGAGAGAAGTGGAGTACCTGGCACAATGGTGCCAGGAGAATAACCTGGCTCTCAACATCGACAAAATGAAAGAGCTGATCTTCGACTAAAGGTGACCTCCCAGAGGTGCTGCAGTGGAAAGGGTCAGAGAGTTCAAGTTCTTGGGGGTGCACTGATGAGGGCTGCAGTATAGACGAAGTGGGTAGTGAAGAAAGCACAACAACGCATCTCATTCCTAAAAAGACTTGCAGACCTCAACTGCAAATCAATGCAAAGGGTTGTACGAACAGCCGAGCGTATCAGCGGATGTGATCTCCGAACATAGCCTATGTGAAGTTGATCACACAAGGTTCACCTAACTTTGCTACTATAGGGAAAACATACACTTTTTTATTTTTTTATTTATTTTCACAGAATGTTCCCCTCAGCATATAGGGATGCTAGGGTTCAAATGGTTAAGGTAAAACAAACCAGGTTCCTATCACACAAACATTTGGCACCCCCCACTGCAGTAACTTGAGAACCCCCTAGGGGTCCCAGAGCCCCAATTGAAGACCCGTGATATTGTCGTGCTGCTGGTTGTGTGGAGGTGTGGGTAAATGATGAGGGCACGAGTCCTCTTGTTCTCATGGCACAGAACAGGAGACGATCCGTCCGTGCTGTCAAACCGTGAGAAACCCTATTTACAATGAACAGGAAAGGCTGACGTCACTTATCAAACCTCACAACACACAGGTGCAGCCAATGACATTAATGACAACCCCAATCAGCCCATGCAGGGCTGTACTGCCCTTCACAACAGTATACACTGTATTGTATTGGTTGTATTGGTGTGGCTCCAATATGTAACATCAGTCTGGGAAGAGTTTCAGAAACCCATTGATATATCTTATGACACAGTCCTCTGCCATATGACGTATATCCCCACATTTGGGCAAGATTTCAGCCCAATCCCAGCCTCTTTGACTTCAACTATGAACTTAAAAATATATATAATTTTCAAAAAGTATTAAATCAAATCAAATGCCTGGAGGTTATAAGTTGGCCAACTGGCAGCATGCACAAGACATTTGGAGCTGATCGGTTCAGTGGTTTGCAAGATTAGCCCTGTAGACAGACGCACGCACGCACGCACGCACGCACGCACGCACGCATGCACACATTCTATACTGGTGAGGACTTCAACATTCTAAGACGGTGATTTTATGGAAAGCCTTTTTATATTTTGCCCATGTTTTATCTTAACCCTGAAGCCGAAAATAGCCGATCTACAAGCTGGATGTTGGATGACAGTCTTCTTTTCCTTTCAGCTTTTCCCTTCAGGGTCGCTACAGCGAATCATCTGCATCATCTGCCTCCAGTCCATCTCACCCTGTCCTCTGCCTCCTTCTCTCACACCAACTAACACCATGTCCTCTTTCAAACTATATGTTTCACACTATGTTCTGTCATTGAATGGTGTAAAATCATGTCCTCTTTCTATACAAACACGCCCGCTGATAGGAATCACAGGTTGGGTCAGAGTTAAATTAAATCTGAAGATTTGACCGTATATGGACTACTGTATTTCATCTTCAGTGTACAAAATGAACATTACGCTAAATCATAATAATCTAAAGCAAATGATATTTCATATGACCTGCTAAAGCAGAAAATGTGAGTCATGTGATGCATTGTGTGTAATGTTGCCCTTTCTTTCCCTGTGTATGATGTCCAAATGTTAGTTCCCATGAAGGTCAGCGTGTGCTGCTAGCCAGCCTCCATGCACCCCCCCACCTCACTGCTGGCTCTTTTATATGTCACTGACTGTACTACACACCCGTGCTTAAAGGAGTAGTTTACCCCCCAAAAATGCTTATTTTCTATCAATTACATGCACTCCATGCAGATGCAGCCTTGAATTCGTGGAGATTTTGGCCTTCGTTGGTGTTTTTGTTAGTTTGAGAGCAAGAGGATACAATTACATGCACCACGGGTGCATTTGGTTGCATCTGTATGCTCACAGAGTTAGATTGAAATGTAACATTACCGACCAGGAGATCGTTTTCACAGACAGACAACAAGCAGCTCAGAAGAAAAGCTTTGAGTAAAAAACTCAAATTAAAAAAAAATAGCAGATCTACAAGCTTGTAATGTATATCTGCTACTTTATATACTAAAGTATAAAAGGTTAAAATGGTTCAAATGATTGTGATGCTGTATTAACTACTCCTGCTGGGGACCCCCTGGAATCTCCCCAAGGTTCCCTGGGGGCCCCCGGACCCCACCTTGAAAACCAATGCCCCAGAGGCTGTGGAAAATACAGTATGTCACCTCTGTACACAGTCATGCTGAGGTTCTTCAAAGAGCAGCCGATGTATTCAGCATACCGTTTGGCCCCCAGGCCGTTAGCTGCAGCCACAGTCCATGACAACAATATAGTCAGGGGATATTAATAAAATGCGGGAATGCATTTCTTACCAAGAATTTTCTTCACCAATGTGTTTGTAAGGCTGTCTACTAACATATGAAAAGAGAAGGGAACGCGCACACTCATATGCTCCAAAATGTAAATGTATACATATCCCACATTGGTTTCTATTCAACCACCCTAGGGGAATTTTTGACAGCTGCTGAAAGTTGGGGTAAACCTATACCATCAACAACCAATATGGCAAAAACGGTCTAAATTTCATCATACTAAAGGTAGCACTCGGCCCTACTGGTCAGAGGTCTGGCTGCAGGCAGACCCGTGGATGTATGAGGAGGAAACCCTGTGCCACTGGAGTTTAACATTGAGCACCAGTTT
This sequence comes from Protomyctophum bolini, assembly GCF_963924005.1. NCBI lineage: Eukaryota > Metazoa > Chordata > Actinopteri > Myctophiformes > Myctophidae > Protomyctophum > Protomyctophum bolini. The sequence goes on along the minus strand of NC_137870.1, from coordinate 16,211,594 downwards.
GGACTTCCGCATATTGAACAATACATTTGGTGTCCAAATTGGAAAAATCCGGGTGGCTACTGAGCAACTTCCATCGAAATTAAATGGCTTCCCCATCCACAAGGAGGAGCAGTGCACCAAAGCATTATGGATATTAACAAGCGCACGCACGCACACACACACACACACACACACACACACACACACACACACACACACACACACACACACACACACACACACACACACACACACACACACACACACACACGTGCGCGCGCGCGCGCACACACACACACACACACACACGCACACGCACACGCACAGGACTAGTTTATTTAATTACGTCCCCATATAAACAGTATAGTGATGCAATCAGATAATGCGGCAGTCAGTTTCCAGTACGTCATTGTTGTCGCGTGAAAGCCTTGTTACTTTCCAGGAAATGGAAAACAGAACCTGTGTTGCAATGGATCCATTTAATGTAGTTGTGATTTATTCACAAGCTCTTGTTAATACTTTTCACAGCTTATTATAAAACCCACAGGGAATACTTTCAGGTTTCCACCTGACAGAGACGATAAGTAACAACATGAATGAAAAACCAACATGCTTAAATAATGGGCTCAAGAATTTAACAAACACATTCATTAATTGATTAATGAATGTGTTTGTTGTGTAGCAGTAAGTCAGTCAGTCAGTCAGTCAGTCAGTCAGTAAGCTAGCAAGCAAATAAGTAAGTTGTCCTACACACATTAATTAAAGGATGGATAAACACATGCACATGAACAGTAGTTGAACCTGTCTTGATGTCTAGAGGCCCCATTTCATCAGCTCGTGTATTTCTGCCTTCTCTCTCTGCTATACGAGTGTTTCATCTACCATCCACACAGCAAACATCCACTGGAAATTCTGAAATTCTGGAAGGCCCCGATTTCCCTCATAAAAAATAGATTATTGTCGGCATAAACAGACTGGAAGTTGAATCGTATGTAGCCTCTGGATTTCCATGTGCCGTGGCTGCGGGCAGGAGTTGAGTTGAAAACCAGCGTAGGCCTACACCAGGAAAACTGGTAAACATATGTGTATAATAATATGTATAGACATTATGCAGGTAGCCAATTTAGAATGCTATGTCACATATATGATAAACAAATCATGAATATCATGACCATCTGCACATGCCGTAAAGTGAGCTGACAGCCACAGATCTGCTCTTTTCTGAGCGGTGAGCGCTCTTCTCTTCTCGTGAAGAAAGCAGGACAGAGTTGTCAAATAAATCGCGCCGTCATTCATACTGTATTTATTCTCCACCAGACATTAAAATACGGAACAACGTGCGTCCCCTATCAGTTCATTACGGGGCTCGTGACAGGCTGCAGACACTTAATTGAGAGTGGGGACTACTAGCCGATAGCGCCGCTGCTCCTTCAGTTTCATTGTAAAATAAAGTTTATTTTTTATTATTGGGATTTGATCATTGATGCAAATTCTAAACATATGGATGCAGCTGCAGAAGTTGTGTTGCTTAAAGGAATGCATAGTTGTGTTCTTCTCCTCAACAACAAAAATATAAAAATAATGAAAAAAAAAGGAAAAAAGTCGTTCGACACGTCGATTTTCGGCCTCGATTCGTCGATTGGCCAAATATGAGTCGTTTGGCATCCCTAATGATGATGTGACCTATTGTATTCCATATTAGGCCATAATATAGTCATTAGGTAGAAGCAGCGCACACAAGTGCATGTAAGTACTACTAAAATCTGCTCGGCACTGGTACCACGGTGACCCTTCTCATGTTGTACAGCTGGAGAACGTGGACCTGCCCTCCATAGGTGCGAAATCTCTCAAAGTGGGAGACTGGATTATTCCCAGAGACGCCGGGCTCGGGACCTGGAGGACAGCGGCGCTGCTAGCAGATGAAGAGGTCATTTTGCTGCCAAAAGACATGACTTTGCTGTGCGCTGGGGGTCAACACATGCACTGCCTTCAGGATGCTGGCTGACTTCAAGGACCTCAGGCCAGGTGACACGTTCATCCAGAATGTAGCCAACAGCAGAGTAGGTCAGGCTGTTATACAGATTGCCGCTGTGAGGGGAATCAATACCATCAACGTCGTACGAGACAGGCCAGAGTTCACGCAGCCTGAAGGCCATAGCCCGTCACTGTTCCCACAAGCTGACTGTGTGCGTGCTGACTGCACGTGCTGCACGGAGGTCAGCCTGACGACTACCGCAGTGCTCTGGACTCGACCATGAAGCCTTTCGTCTCCTCCAAACAGTTCCTGGTCATGTGACCTGGTTGAGCTCTTCCCCAGAGCAATAAACTGCGCTGTCAAAATGCCAGCGTATACTTAATATGTTTGTTTTGCATCAAAGAGATGCGCCGCCTCCTCCTTCCCAACATTAAAAAAAATCTGCCGTGGTCAGCACCTCATCAACGCTGGCGTGTGCTCCCTCCCCTGTGTTTGCTCCATCTAAAACTGTATAACATAATATTCTCCTTCATTAGTCAAAGTCAAGATTCACATGAGAGAAATTCATCAATTCAAGACACATTTACACACACGCACATTTACACGCACGCACGCACACACACACACACACACACACACACACACACACACACACACACACACACACACACACACACACACACACACACACACACACACACACACACACACACACACACACACACACACACACACACACACACACACACACACATAAACACACAGAAGTTCCATCGAAATGTGTGGAATATTGCCTACAGATTATGATAACTGGCTATGCTGAGGCTATAAACTGGTTTGGGGGATACAACTATTCATCAGAGAACCAGTATAATGCATTTTGATCCGCATATGAGCAATTAATAATGTAAGAAACAGAAGACAATTCATTGCACACAATCATTTGCATGAATGTCCAAAGCATTTGTAAATGTTCTCAAAAGGAATGAGAAATTGTTTTTATTTTGTGACAAAGGCTTTGTTCAGACTGCAAATAAATTGTTTAAAGGGATATTTCATCGTCTCCTCAGTCTTACGGTATGTAAACACCCCAGACAGTTTTTAAGTTACTTCAGTCAGTATTTAGATATTTGATATTCATTTTAGCTGCCCCCTCCCCATTATAACTTAAAACTCCATTTGAACCATGATAGATTCATTAAAAACACCCGACCTATTTTCTGTTGACTGATTATGTCCTTCTAATACGTGAGAGGGCCGTGGATTTACATTTACTCTTTTCATTTATTTTGAATAATTCATTTAGATTTTTCTGCAGCTGGAGGAGCAGCTGGAGGGGCTGGGGAGCAGGAGGTTCTTTTTCAAAAGAATGATTAAAAATAAATTAAAACTGTAAATGACAAACCACGGCCCTCTCACGTATTAGAAGGACATTAACAGTCAACAGAAAAAAGTGTAGGTGTTTTTGATTAATCTATCATGGTTAAAATGGAGTTTTAAGTTATAAAGGGTTTGTATATGGGGGCGGGGCATATCTAAATACTGACTGAAGTAACTTAAAAACTGTCTGGGGTGTTTACATAAGACTGAGTAGATGATGAAATGACCAAAAGTTTTTTTGAAAGTGAAATATCCCTTTAAGTTTTTTCTCAAATCTCCTCTACTTAAACCCCAGCATCCGTTTGCTGGGTCGATCTCCACTACTTAAACCCCAGCATCCGTTTGCTGGGTCGATCTCCTCTACTTAAACCCCAGCATCCGTTTGCTGAGTAAATCTCCTCTACTTAAACCCCAGCATCCGTTTGCTGGGTCGATCTCCTCTACTTAAACCCCAGCATCCGTTTGCTGGGTCGATCTCCTCTACTTAAACCCCAGCATCCGTTTGCTGAGTAAATCTCCTCTACTTAAACCCCAGCATCCGTTTGCTGGGTCGATCTCCTCTACTTAAACCCTAGCATCCGTTTGCTGGGTCGATCTCATCTACTTAAACCCCAGCATCCGTATGCTGAGTAAATCTCCTCTACTTAAACCCCAGCATCCGTTTGCTGGGTAAAACGCTACAGAATAACAAAGCTCAAAGCTTGTGTCTGAACAGAACAAATACAGTGGTGGATATTCCAATTTTCAATACTTTTACTACTCCATTACATTAGGTTTATTGATAATTAATCAAATTAGTAATCAAAAACGTTCAATTTGTTTCGACAGTAGCCAATCTACAACCTCACAATGCATGAGCATCGTGTTGGAGATTGGAGTTGTACTGTATGGAATCCGCATTATGCACCAATTTATTTTGCTCATGCTTTTGCGCCACTCAGTGGCGCGCTATGAGCTTGTAGATCTGCTATTTTTCAATAGCTAAATCATAACATAATGCTAACACCAAAAGGGGTTCTCGCCCAAAATGGGTTAATGAGGTGAAGATTTGACAGGTGGTTGTTTTAAAGATGTTCTATCCTGATCTCAGCAATCTACCAAAGCCAGTGAATAATCTCTAATACATTTCAACATAACCCTGTATTTTTTTACATCATCATTTACAGCAGCCTGAGATCGCCCATAATTTAAATATATATATCCATTAGTGATGCCTAATTTCACGGTTGATTTTATATTCACAGAAATGCTACTCATCAAACTATACTGCATTCCACCAGTGCAGTCAGACTGCTGTGAGATATTTTTTCCAAAGAGATTACAGTTGCAGAGATTACCATATGTATGAGGCTATTCGGATAACTGTATAGCAAAGCAAAGCAGTGTCGAGGGTTCCTTGATGGGGTTCCAAATGCATCTTTACAGGTCTGTATAACTCTGAGAGTGTATCAATGGAACCAAATGGACTTTTACAGGTCCATTTGGTTCCATCTGTAAACTCTCAGAGTTATGGGGTCATATAAATGAAAAGATTTGACTGCTGTAGCCCATCATCGGATAATCAAATAGTATAGGCTAGTTATTTATGAATTGAATAGATCCACAATGGAAACAACCCCCCAGCTCAGCTGTACTGTGTGTAATGTGTTAATAAAGTATTAAATCAATCATTCAATCAATCAATCAATTACTGTAATTGTAACATAACCAACGTTTGTACTCAGATCAGTGCATGCAGTCTTGTTACAGCATTTACTGCTCAACCTCTCCATCACAAGTAAATCTATCTCTCTCTCTCTCTCTCTCTCTCTCTCTCTCTCTCTCCTCCCTCCCCCATCCAATCTTCATCTCCCAGATGATTGCTCTGATGATATTACCTCCATATGGACAATATTACTCTAGTACGCCATCTGTATACGCATTCCCCCGGGCATTGCTGTTTGTGACTGACTGCATGCCAGCGTGTGTGTGTGTGTGTGTGTGTGTGTGTGTGTGTGTGTGTCAGATATAGAGAGAGAACGAGAGAGAGTGAGTCAAACATTTTCATATCAAGGACTCCCAAATTGAGGCATTTGGCTGCAGACCCTGTCTGAAAGACATTTGTGCCAGGGAGACCCCCGCAAGAGGTTTTTCAAAATCTTTTGAAATTTGTGTCACATCACGACACACTGTCACCTACCTAGCTAGTTTCTGGATGCACATTTTTTGTATGGGCAGAACTAAGTCTTTACAGTAAACTGTTCCTCATTTTGCTGGCAACCACCTGGAACCCCCTCAAGGACCCCCGGGGGTCCCGGATGAGAACCAGCGGGATCGAGAGATAGATAGACAAAGAACACAGAAGAGAAGAGAAGAGAAGAGAAGAGAAGAGAAGAGAAGAGAAGAGAAGAGAAGAGAAGAGAAGAGAAGAGAAGAGAAGAGAAGAGAAGAGAAGAGAAGAGAAGAGAAGAGAAGGCATAGGAGAGTAGAGGGGAGTGTTGTGCCAATAACTCTCTGTAGGGATCATTGGTATTATTATGATGGCTGTAGAAAGGCGGCGTTATAATCCAGGGCTTATATTGCTGTAGTGGATGTTCCCTGTCCGCCCCAGTGGCTTCACAACTCACTCACTGTCTCAAAAACAACATTACCCCGCCATACTTTGTTAACCACGCACCACAGCAGCGTGTGCCACGGATAATTTTACAGGGGGCACAAAGTAATATTTTGTTTTTGCGATGCGATAGTAGAGGGCAAATAACAGAAGATTGGCTATTTCAGAGATCTCGTCCATCTCACCGGGAGGCCTGCGGGAGAGCTACGTGCCTTGAAAGCAAATGGACGTAAACCCACAGGCTGCACTGCACACACACACACACACACACACACACACACACACACACACACACACACACACACACACACACACACACACACACACACACACACACACACACACACACACACACACACACACACACACACACACACACACACACACACACACACACACACACACACACACACACACACACACACACACACAGATAATTTGATGTTGTCTCTAGGTTGCATGCTGTCAAATTGTTGCCCATTCCTCCAATACATTTTTGTGTGACGCTTCGCACTTTGTGTGGCGCTGTGCGAAGCGGCGTCTTTTCAGCTTGTAGATCTGCTACTTTTGCTGTTTTTTTTGTTGGTATTTTAATCATGAAAAGTAATAGTTGTGCACATACAGTATGAAGTTTCCACCTGACGGAGACAATATATTTGTGTTAATCAGACGTGGGTTTGAAGTCTCTCTCTCTCTCTCTCTCTCTCTCTCTCTCTCTCTCCCTCTTTCCATCCTCATCCCTCTCTTGTATGGTTTAGTGTTTACTGAATTCATTGTTTATTGTGCACTTTTACTTATACACTTTACTCCCCGTGTGGATCAATAAAATGTTATCTTATCTCTGAACTTGCTTCTATTTAAAGCAGTCCTACGTACTGTATCAGTATGAACAACGCAGACACACGCTAATTAATTTACCTTACAGTAGATGAATATATCAAACCGTATAGAATGATACACTGATGACTGTACTTTGACCATACACACGCACACACGCGTCGCACGCACGCAAGCACGCACGCACAATTAGATGTAGAAGCAGCTAGCACCGCTTAATACAACGTGATTATTTTTTTCTTCTACTTACTGTAAAACCTTGACAAATTAATTTCATCGTGATACAGGTACATAGGACCTTAATACAATGTATATTGATTGATCGATCCTGATTCAGGAAAATAAATGTACTGTAAATGCTTTTGGCATTTCCAATTTCAGCCTGGTCCATGAAAACGTTTAAAAAAAATGTTTATCATTAAAAGGTCTCCGAAAGAAAGAAAGAAAGAAAGAAAGAAAGAAAGAGAACAAACAATTCCTCAAAGAAACGATAAGTGTCGTGCCGACAGTTCAAGTAAGAGTCAGTGAGATTAAGAAGAGAGAGTTCAAAGTCGAGAGGTGTCAAGTGGAACAGCAGCCAGGTGAGCAGATGTGTCTAAATTATTGATTCAAATCCTTGAAGTTGGCACACGCACGCACACACACACACACACACACACACACACACACACACACACACACACACACACACACACACACACACACACACACACACACACACACACACACACACACACACACACACACACACACACACACACACACCATTTCCACATGAGAGCTACAAGGCTACAGTTTCTTTAAAGAATACTTTTAAGTCTAGTTTCCCATTTGTGTTAAAGTTTGGGCCCTTGAAGATTGTTACATCAAGAAAGTCAATCCTTTCTGTGTGTGTCCACAAGCTAATATAAACTGCAGGCTTTCTAGTCGTGAAAAGTTGCAATGCGAAAATGGAAGCCATCGTTAATAAATAATAATAATAAAATAATAAAAATGTAAACTTTTTTGTGAAAGAATATTAAAACAATGAACGATGATGTCACTGCATGGTGGACGGGTTTCTGAACCATTTTATCATGATTATTAGTGAGGACCTATTATATGAAGATAGGTTGAAAAGTGGTGAAGTGGTCCTTTAAAGCAGGATACATACTAATGGAAGCATGTTTTCTGGTGCGTTTGGGGTGAGGAGCACACACACCTTTTATGTTTCCATGTGTACTTTCTCCAGTACTTATGTATGCTTGTGTTGATGAAAAACATCTTGTGAGCAATGGTAGTTGAACTGTCCTCCCCCATACCATCTATGTATGCAACACATAGGATGCAACCATGCACTGTGGAGTCTACACACACAGGTGGTCCAAATAATTAATCACCAGTGCGCAAATAAATTGAATGTCATCACTCCAATGGAGCAGGTCTGACTGACAATCCTTATTTTCCACATCATAGCGAGAGGTAATACAAACCTGAGTGGTACAGTACATCAAAATATACACTTTACATAATTATAACAGGGCCTTTTGAATTATAACAATCACTTGAGATTTGGCTTAGTATGGCCAAGTTAAAAACACATGTCCAAAGAGCTTCTCATGCTGGTTGTGTGTTAAGTCCGGTCCAGTGCGTTAGTGAGAGAACTCGCTAATGCACTGGACCAAGGCTAGTTCTGTTTATGTTTCTACTCCTTTTTGGAGAAAGATCGAGGAGTGAAAACCTGAAAACCTTTCTTCCTTTCTTAAACGTACCATAGGCTATGTTAAATGTACGTTATATCCGTCGAATTGGGAACAGTCAACAACCGAATGGAGATTTTAAAAAGAAATGCACAAAAGAAACGCAAGAAATATCTCTCCCCCTCCGTTTTGTGTGCTTCTTTGTCTGTTTTTTAATCTAAAAGTCATGTGAAGTGAGGTCACATCACATTCCGTGCTCAGCCAATCAGCTGCACATTCCATGTTGAAATGGACAGAAACACACAGAAACACACACAGAAACACACACACATAAATTGTGTTGCTTCCCTATGAACGATTTTCTTGCACTTGTGGGGTTGCTCCATGGACAAGACCCACAGCAGGGCACACACACTCTCGCACGCACGCACGCACGCACGCACGCACGCACGCACGCACGCACGCAGAGAGCACACAAGACCCACAGCGAGAGGCACTCACAGGTATAAATAGAAGCAGGGGAGTGTCCATCCATCAACCCTGACCGTCTGAAGGGCCAGATCGATAGTTTGTGCAAACGCGTGCACGCCAAGTGTGTGTGTGTGTGTGTGTGTGTGTCTGCGTACGCACGCTTGCGTGCATGTGTGTGTGTGTTGAGCGCATTGGACACACTCCACTGCCTCAGCAAGAACAGTGTGAGTGGGCAAATCGTGATGTGACTGTTTAAGAAGACACACGCGCGTGCAGTGAGCTTAGGGTGGTAAATACCAACGCTGTCAAAGAACTGACCTCTACAAACTACACGCACATGCACAGACACACGCGTGCGTGCGTGCGTGCGCACACACACACACACACACACACACACACACACACACACACACACACACACACACACACACACACACACACACACACACTTTGTACAGTAGTGCGCCTAGAATGATAAGTGTTTCATTAATAATCTTTCTTCCGTTTTGATGCAAACAGCTTCCTCTTCGTGCACAGCATGTTAATTGAACGTATACATTGATGGGCGTCCCCAGGGTGTCACGGCAGAGAGGTGTAGGAACCAAGCGCAGACAGTGAAGCAGAGCAGGATGGTTCAAATGCAATGGGTCTATTAACAACGAAAAACTTAGGAACAGGCACAAGGACACACTGGGAAATCAAGCTTCTAGGAAACAGGATTGAACACAATGACTACATGTAACGACTCAACAGAGAACTGAAAACACAAGGGCATATAAATAGACAAGGACTAACACTGGACGCAGGTGAACAGTGAACAAAACTGACAAATCAACACAGGGATTGGCTGGGAGACTCACAAGACACAGGTGGAGAAAACTAGACTAATCACAAGGTTTGACAAGACGGTTTGGTACAGAACTAGGGGCAGACAGGGAGGCTACAAAACAAGATTACAAAATAAAAGCACAGAGGTGGAAAGTGACACAGGGCTCTATACTAGGACTGCTAGAATTTCCATATAGCCTACATAAAATACACTCAACAACAATCCAATACATTACACTACATGCTGTACTTTTGCTTGGGTCTCTATTACTAGGTCTGCTAGTATCTTTGGTGAATATAACCGATCTCATATTATACAACAGCTCGTTTCGAGGAAGCAAGCTGTGCTTAAACGACAGTATAGAACACCTAATCAAAACAAATAAATCAGCTGCTCTGTTCTCCCAGACCGCAGCAGACTGGGTTGCTAGGCTAGCGAGTATCTTGTGAGATTTGTGGTCGTATAGTGGCTACATCTGTCATTAAAAAAATATGATATTTTAGCGATTATCTTAGTTTTAAGGGTAACTGCTGTATCATTGCAATATTACACTCAAGGGTGTTCTTTATCGTCATTGATGCGCTTCTGCGCTGCCTTTCGGAACTCACCCAGGCCACATTTCTGTCAGAAGCCGGGCTGATTTCACCATGCGCATTCACACGGGCAGATGCAAAGATACAGTCTACAGTTCATTGTCAATGGAAGCCAGTGACGTGAAGCTACTGTACAAAGCAAATCCGACGTTTGTAGCTGCTGCAAAAGTTACAAAAGATAATGCAGGCATGCATTAATGACGATAAAGAACACCTTCTTGTGTAATATTGCTTAAACATAGGGCAACAAGTAACTTGCAAATAATTGTAGTGGAGTAAATGTACAATATTTGTCTCTGATCTCTAGTGGAGTAGAAGTACTGACAACTGGAAATACTTAGAAAAACGTGAGTAAATGTTCTTAGTTACTTTACACCACTGCTATAGAGCGTCGCAGTCCCGCCCCCTCGAGAGACCCGGAAAATAAAT